>NW_020954610.1:30654810-30953379 GCF_900497805.2 Vombatus ursinus
ATAGATAGATAGATAGATAGATAGATAGATAGATAGATAGATAGATAGATAGATAGAGGGCACAGGGTGAGTTGAAGATGAAGGGGTCATATCTGGAGAATAAAATTAAGGGGTGAGACAGGATTATACTGGGAGAAGGAGAAAGGGAGAGGTAAAACAGGGTAAATTATCTCCCAAAAAAAAAACAGAAAAGAAAAGGCTCTTACAGTGGAGGGGAAACAGGGGAAGGTGAGAGGGAATGAGTGAATCTTATTCTCATAGGATTTGACTTAAGGGGGGGAATAACATACACACTCAATTGGCTATGGAAATCTGTCTTACCCTACAGGAAAATAGAGGGGAAAGGGGACAAGAGAGTAGGGGGATGATAGAGAGGAGGGCAGATTGGGAATGGGGGTAATCAGAAGCAAATACTTCTGAGGAGGGACAAGGTCAAAAGAAAGAATAGAATAAATGGGGGAGGGCAGGATAGGATTAAGGGAAATAGAATTAGTTTTTCACAGCATGTCTACTATGAAAGTGTTTTGCATAACTGCACATGCATAACCTATATTGAGTTGCTTGCCTTTTCAATGAGGGTGGGTGGGGAAGGAGGAAGGGAGAAACTTTGGAACCCAAAGTTTTAAAAACACATGTTTAAAAAAAATATTTTCACATGCAACTGGGAAATAAGAAATACAGGAAATGGGGTACAGAAATCTATCCTGCCCTATAGGAGGGGGAGGGAATAAGAGAAGGGTGGGGAGGGAGATAGAAGGGAAGGCAGACTAGGGGAAGGGGTATTCAGAATGTATGCCATCTTGGGGTGGGGGAGGGGTGAGATGGGGTGAAAATTTGGAACTCAAAATCTTGTGGAAGTAAATGTTGAAAACTAAAAAAAAATAAAATAAAAAATAAGAAAATTTAAAAAAAGAAAAAAAGAAAATAGGGTGTCTCCCAATAGTAATAAGAGAGGAGTAAAAAGAGAGGAGTAGTCTTGACATGAGGATCTTGACATGGGGAAGAAAGGATCAAACTCATGAAACCCCATTAATGAAGAAGCACTGAGATAGGATTGAGCCATTCAGTGAGGAAAACAAAAGACTCGGACTATGAGTTATTCAGAGAATATAGATCTGATGGTAAAGGATTTACCTCCTTAGCAGTCTCAAGTTTGTTTTCCTTCCAAGAAGAATCCAAACCCTCAGATTAGTACTATATGAATGGAGACTTGGATGTGTCCCTAAGATGTAAGTGGAACTCACCAGAATTATTAGAAGGTGCCTTTTTAGCAATTACAAATGTTTTTCTCTTCTGAGAGGAGTCCAAACCACAGGGAGTTTGAGGGTTAACACGGGGCCTTCTGGCAGAATTTGAGAGGAGAATTATTTTACTTGTGCATTGGCTATCATAAGTCCCTTTTGTGTTTTTTGTATTTCCCGAGAAATGAAATAAAGACTGTTTTATACCTAATATTCATTCTTAACCTGAACACTCGTTCAAGAACTAGGGATCCTTTCACCTAGATCTGTGGATACATAGACATGGGCTATATTAGAACTAAATTATGAGATTTCTAAGACGGAATTCTGGATAAAGGCAAAATAAACCAAAGGGATCTGGATTTTTTTGAGATATAAAATAAGGGAGAGGAATAAAATAGAGGGGAAGGATATCTCAAGGTCAAACCTGGTCCATGTAAGCCAAGAACATGGAGGCCCTGTACTACAGGTTATAATAAGAAATTAGAAACTAAGACATTAAGACACATTCAACAGTTTCTACTGTGTTTGAACCACTTGTATGAATACAACTCTCATTGGAAGCTAGGTGGCACAGTGGATATAGAGCTAGCCCTGCTGTCAAGAAGACCTAAGTTCATATCTGGTTTTAGATTCTTACTAGCTGTCTGACCCTGGACAAATCACTTAACTCAGTTTGCCTCAATTTCCTCACCTGTAAAATAAGGTAGAGAAGGAAATGGCAAACCACTTCAGTATCTCTGCTAAGGAAACCCCAAAAGAGGTTACAAAGAGTCAGACGTGACTGAAAGTGACTGAACACCAATAAAAAAACTCTCACAATCTTCTCAAGCATCACAGTGGTATTACTGTGGACTCTTGTTTCAGTGCCAGTTGTTAGGATTTTCAAGTTAAAACTAGGAGCGTTAAAGTTAATCTAGGACAACTCCCTCATTTTACAGATAGTGAAGCTGAGGCTCAGAGAGGTAAATTCACTTGTCTTAGGTTTCACAGGTGCCAAGGTAAAAGCTCATAATAAGCAAAGTTGCCCTAATAAAACATTGAATTATAACATAGTAGAGTGGGAGGGGGGAGCCAAAATAGAAGAGATAATATGGTCCAAAAGTCAAGAGCAGGGGTAAGACTTCCCCTGGGCTTAATGGAAGTCCCTTAAAAATTCTGTCAAGAACATTTTGTCAGGAACAGGATGGGATAATGTCTCTGACCTGGAAGTCTTATCTGTAACTTCCCAATTTGGAGTCACATATTTGGGTTAGGAAATAACCTATGCAGTTAGTTAACAAGTGTTTACTAGCCCCTGCTTCCTGTATCTTATTTCCAAAGGACAACAAACGGTACTACAGAGGCCACTCCCCAATAATAATACTATTCAAGTTCAAATGTATTTCAGCTTAATCTGCACAAGACTCTTCACTATCGACAAGTTATCATTTAACTTTGTTACCAAATGGTTGTCTTCTGTCCATCAAAATGGAGATAAATAGCTTCATCTGCATGCTCAGACAGGTCAAATTAATGAAAAATCAGCAGTGGTCTAACATTTCTGTGACACTTAGAGTTCAAAAACAAACAGCCAAGATAAGGGACCCAAAAAGCACACATAAAAAGTTGTTTCATGGAGCAGAGAGTGGATCTGTTCTGGTTGGTTCCAGAGGGCAGAAGGAACAATGGATAGAAGTTTCAGCTTGATATATAGACAACTTTCATAACAATCCCATAAAGGAATGAGTTATCTCAAGAAATATTAAATTCCCTAGCAGTAAAGGTCTTCAAGTAGAAGTTGGAAAACTACTTCTAAGGGCATTTCTGTTCATAACCTCTGAGGGCTAACCCTATAGTTTTGTGATTCACATCAGATAAGTCCCTCAAGAGAAGAAAGAAGAGGGGAAGAGAAGGAGGAGGTGAAAAAGAAAGTTGGAAAGGAAAGGAAGAAGAAGAAGCAGCAGCAAGGAAAGGAAAATTTAAAGAAAAATATATTTCCATCAGCCAAGAATGGGATAACCCGATTGCTATGACCAAAGAGAAATCATGCAAAGCTGGGTAAGTCCATTTCGGTGGTCATCAAATGGACAGAGTGAAAAGATTCTTGATTCTTTTTAATCCTTTTAATCCAGTTGAATTAAAATAGTGGGAGCATTACTAGAAGACAGGAATTACTGAGTCATTTTTATTTCTGTCTTTGTATCTCTAGCATTTGGCATAATGCTTTGTGCATAGTGGATGGTTAACAAATGATTGTTGATTAATGAAAGCCAGTGTTTATTTTACTATCCTATGCTGCCTCCCCTTAGCTAGCACTGGTTGTGGTCCTACTCCCTGACACCAATTACAAATATTCCTGCATCTCTACTGCTTATGCCTCAAACTTTACTGATCTACTCTACTGCCCATAAGTGTCTATTTGGAATTCAAAGTCCAGCACTTTGAGCCCCTGTTATGACAACAGTCTTGAGAAAACTACAGCCCTGAGAAATATGATGGAGTAAAAAAGGAAAAGGAATGTGATGATGTGATTGGTCCCTTAAGGCTTTCTCCAAAAAAATGGCTTCAAACTTAGATGCAATCAGAGTTGGACCCAAACATCATTAACTATTGATTTGAGGAGGTAAAGAAAAATCTAGCCTACAAGGAATAGTACAATATTTCATTATGTTAACATGAAAACCTCGGTACTTTACTGAATAGAACCTACTGTGTATTCATGCCAGGCACATTGTCTTTCCAATTAAGTCATTTTTATGACCCACTGTGAAGAGTGCTCTTTCTGAGTGTGTTATTAGTTAGGCTTTCAAGCTTAGGAAGGTATTCTCATAGTACATAGAGAAATAATTGATTTTCCCCATCCTCTTTGTTTTACCATTGTGAATATGCTTTTTGCATTATACATAACCAGAAACAATGTCTGAGGTGAAGCTGGAAATTAACAGCTCAAAGCATTGATTCTTTCTATTTTGAAACCATTTTGCTAAATTATTCCCACTACTTTTGCCTGACTTGAACATATAATGTTCTATTGCTGCCAGTTATCAGAAAAGTCATTTTTTTTAAAAGACACCAGCACTGCTCTTTGCTTTTTTCTATATTTTTCAAACTACAGCTCAATGGGAATTCACACCCAGTCACAGTATATGAATTATAGTTCATTAACTATTACCATCTCTGAACATTGTGATTCTTGTTACTATTACATATTCCTGGAATTAAATTTTTAAAATTTCTATCCATACAGTACAAGCAAAATTGAAAAAGTAGTAAATAATTACTGATCATTTTTGCCAGATATTTTTATTAGAACTTCACAGTAACCATTGAGTTTTTCATTTTCCTAAGGAACATTTATTTTAAAATTAAGTAATATGCATGACTATTTTAAAGTGAGAACCTTGCACTTAATATCATTAATAAACAATGTATTATTTCCACAGTCCCATATTCTAAAGCATGTTAGCATATTATTATACCAACCTATCTCTCCCTAAATAGTGATGGCAAACCAAGAAAAACAATTTACACTATAAAATGAAAATAAAATGTGATATTGAGCTAACATAGAGGCCGACTCTTGTCTAGATTCACCAAAACACTGTCAAAAATATCTTTGCTTTGACAAAGCTACCTTTCAGTAACTTTTTGTCAATTTGAGGGAATTTGTTTCTATAACTCATATCAATTCACAGAATTTCTTAGGAAATCACCTTAGTACCTATAATTTAGTATTGCTACATAAGTAGCTACAAAATTGAGAGATTAAAAGTAATAAACATATTGATAAGATTTAAAATAGAGGATATTGACCTACAGGAGATTTAAAAGGTGTTTACAATACCAATGGTATGGAATTAGATCAATGCTGATTTGCCAGTGTAATACAATAGTTTGTGACCATTTCCCTCCAAAGGGAAAGCTATCATCTGGTAAACTGTATGCCTGGCTAGTGTATCTCCTGGATAGGATGAAGTTATAACCCATGAATTGACTTCACTGAAGGGGAAGGAAATAAGCATTTACATAGTGCCTATTGCCAGGTTGCTAAATGATTTACAATTTTTATCTCATTTTATCCTCACAACAACCCTGTGAGGTAGGTACTATTATTATTCCTATTTTACAGTTGAGGAAAAAGACAAACAGAAGGTAAGTGACTTGCCATGGCTCACACAGCTAGTAGGTACCTGAGGTCATATTTGAATTCAGATTTTCCTGACTCCAATCCTAGTGCACTATTGTGCCATCCAACTGCCTCTGAGATGAACCGAAATTTTTACTCAGGATCAAATTGACTGAAAGCAACCATGTCCAGTTTAACTATGAAAATCAGACATGGCAAGGTAGAATCAGTAACAACATGAATATCCCCCTTCCTCCCTTACATTAAGTTCTTATGGTCCTTAAAGCAGATACTCAAATGCTCTGTGATGATCTTTTTTTCTGCAACTACTTACCAGACAATGACAGAAATATTTGTAGAGCTTATCTTTTGGGGAGAGCGCCTGACTCAGGATGGAACCCTGCTATTTAAAGTTCAGTGTTGGAATAAAATGAAGCATTATAAATCATTCAACAGTTAGCAAAAGAGGGTTTACCTAGCCATAACATATAAAGGCTATTTAACAAAGATACTGCAGCACTTATGTAGGGTGGATGTGGTTTTCTTGGTCTCCATATGGAAACACATATAGTGACTCGAATTGTCTTAGTACATCCACCAAGTCTAAAGAGCTTTAACTCCATGTGGGTGGGCTTTCTTATGCCCTCAGATTACTAGAGGTGACCAAGAAGCTACATCAAGGAAGGTATAGCTTAAGCCTTGGTCCCTAAGCCAATAAAGTGCCAGGGATAGTTTTTTATGTTTCGGGGAAAATTAATCCAACCCATGTTGTTGGGGAGAGAAAAGAACCCTGAGCCTATCATACCATCTGAATCAGAAAAAAAAAAGTTAGACCATGACACAAAGGGAAAATAACAAACGCTGGAGGGGATGTGGAAAAATTGCAACAGTAATTCACTACTGATGGAGTTATAAACTAGTCCAACTACTCTGGAGAACAATTTGAAACTATGTCCAAAGGGCTATAAAACTGTGCATATTCTTTGACCCAGCAAAACCACTATTAGGTCTGTATTCCAAAGAAATCAAAGAAAAAGAAAAAGGATCTATTTGTACAAAAATCTTTATGGCAGCTCTTTTCGTGCTAGCAAAGAATTGGAAATCAAGGGGATGCCCATCAATTTGGGAATGACTGAACAAGTTGTGTTATATGATTGTGATGGGATATTATTGTGCTATAAGAAATGACAAACAAAATGGTTTCCAAAAAAATTGGGAAGAACTTATATGAACCGATGCAAAGTGAAGTCTGCAGAACCCAGGAGGACATGGTATACAGTAACAAAAATGTCATAAGGATGATCAACTGTGAAAGACTTATCTACTCTGATCAAGACAATGATTCAAGACAATTCCAAAGGACCCATGGGGAAAGATATTATCTACCTCCAAAGAGAGAACTGATGAAGACTGAATACACAGTGAAACATACTTTTTTTTCATTTTCTTTATTTTTATTGTTTTATTTTGTTTAAGTTTTCTTTCACAACACAGTTAATGGAAATGTTTTTCATGACTTAAAAATGCAAATAATAATAAATGCCTTGCTTCCCACACATGCACAGAAAAAGATTTAACCAAAGAATACTTCTAAAGCATCCTTTTCTGTCCAGTGAATTCACTCTACAAAATTCAACATGCATCTCCTGCCTCTAAACAGGATGGAGTCCTTCCTTCTCTCCTTTTTGCTTCCTTAACTTCCTTAATAACTCAGCTTGGGTGATACTTCCTTTCTGAACCTTTCCTTGAGCTCCTTACCTAAAACTGTTCCATTATCAAATTTTCCTAGACTATCTGTATGTCTCTTCTGTTCCAGCCTACTGTATCTATAGCTTTATCTATAGATATCTGAGAATGTGGCATGTATACATAAAGGTATAAGAATGGAACCAATGGCCTTTTTAACATTACATTATACCTATAGTATACTACATCATTACCATCACAGAGTTGACTATAAGGTGCAGACAATGTGAGATCCCACTTCACTGTTGGTTTACTATAAAAGAGCATCTGTTTTAGTAGAGTAAATATTACCTTAAAAATTCTTTCTCAACATGGCATCCTCCTTGTAAGTGTTAAAATCATATAAAATTCCTTGAAAAATATAACAGAGGAGAACTTTTCAGTGAATCTCTGATCATTAATATCAATCAAGGCATAAAACAAGAGGATATGCTTTCACCAAAGGTGGTTGTCACTTTCATTGAAGATATCCAATACAGATACCAAATCCAAGAAGAATTTCCTATAGATGTTATTGCATGAGGAATACAGAGAAAAGAGAGATACCAGAGCTCCAAGAAAACACAGATTAACATAATAGTCACAGCAGCCTTCAGTATCCCTCTCTTCATTACGGATAAATCTAACAGGATAATAAAAAAAAGAGAGAACATGGAACTGAACAAATATCTGGAGAAACTAGAGTAAAAAGACTTATAGCATCTTCTAAGTAGGACAGCAAAAGAAAGAATATACATATTTCTCAATGCCACACAGAACAATAAAGATTTAGTAGCATACTACTTTAAGTTCTCCAATGACCTGGCTGAAAAAGACAAAGAAAAATTCATTTATTTAAAAAAATAACATGGGTTGACAAGGAATGTGTGAATTGTTATTTCATTATCTCAACAAACATTTATAAATTTTGCTAAGTAAACACTGGTGATACAAAGGAAGGCAAAAACAAGGTCCCTTCCTTAAGGGAGTTCATATTCCAATTAGAAAGATAATATACAAGCAACTATGTACATACAAGATGCGTACAGTGTAAGTGAGAGATAATCTTAGAGGCAAGACACTAACAGAGAGCTTGGGGCTGGTGGAGAGGATGAGGACCTAGAAAGGTCTATTCTGTCACTGAAATGCTAACTTCTTCCTCCTATCCAAAATCATGAACATGAGTCTTTTTTTCTCCCTGTATATTTTTCTAGTATTTTTCCCTCAAGTTTTGAAGACACTACTAATTGCTCAGCAAAGAGTAGGAAGGGACATTACTACAGTCCTATAATGCAACAGGAAGTTCAATTTGGATAGATTAAAGAGACTCATGGAATTACACTCAAGTTCTAGGTCTACATCTCCTTTAGTGCTCCATTTCTTCATGGCTTCCTTTCTATCAAACACTGAAATTTGAGTTACAGGGCATTACTTCTCATTCCAGTGTTCTGATGGACTCAAGAAATTAAACATCTGTGTTATCCAATATAGAAAACCTGACTTTCCACATCCTCATTTACCTCCCTCAGCTTTTCACAGTGCTCATACACTTACAGGACATAAAGAAAGGAATTCTTCAATGGCCACTTAAATGTCTTTGTCTGAGCTACAGCATTCAATAGATTTTCATGATCTGATGAATAGGGTATACTTGTGCTGATTTACATAAGCTCTCCATAGACTTTATTTAAGATACATGGAAATGGAGAGGTTAGCTGTCTTAGGATGGCCTTGAGTAGTCCCAGCTGTTTCACTCATCCTGGGACCCTCTCAAATCATGGGGATATTAGGGTTATCATCAGAAGCTTTCTCAGCATAAATCAAGACCTCTGTTAAATCTAAGGAACCATTCTTTGGGGTCTTGGAGTTTGTGGCTAAATAATCAGCCCATTTTTGTAAGAATGTTTTATTTTTACATTTTCAAATAATTTTCATTGTATTTAAAATGTAAAAAAAAAAACCCAACAACCCAACATTCTTAGCTCATGGACCATATAAAAATAGGTGGCAGACTGACCATAGTGTGCCCATCCACATATAAACCAAGAATCATGTGTTAAGGGCCCTTGGCTGGAGATCAACCCAGAACAGGTTAATTTTTCTCTATCCTTGAGCCAAGTGCCTAACATATTCCCAGATTTGGGTGATATGTGTAGTGTAGGAGTAACTCCAATGGTTTCTGGCCTGTATGTATTTCCACAACACCATTAAAACAACTAAAATGAAATTAACAGTAAATATATTATGGTCCACATGCATCTTATTGGTGCCAGACAGATAGGCTTGGGAAATTTAGGAAAACAACCTCCTAGTTAGCTTCAACTCTTCTTAAGCCACATCTAATCAGTTGCCAAATCTTGCTGATTCTACTGCCACAATATTTCTTGCATTACTTCCTTCCCTTCACAAATGCCACTACTACTTTTATTTATGCCCTTATTTCCTTTTATCTGCACTATTTCAATAATCATCTAATTGCTCATTCCAGTTTCTATTTCTCCAATCCATTCTTCCACACAGCTGCCAAAATAAACTTCTCTAAGTGCAAGTCTAACCCTTGACCAGTAACCTTCAGTGGACTATATTTCCTTAAAGATAAAATACAAATCTCTCAGCCTAGCATATAAAGCCCTGTATAATCTGGCTCAAACCAACTTTTCCAGCTTTATCTCTTACCACTCTCTTTGACAAACTTAATGTAAACTTTCCCTCCACTTCCTCCTTTTTTTCCTCCCCTCTCTCTCTATCCCTTTCCCTCTCTCCCCTTGATCATTCTATACACGTGCTAGCAAATTGGGTGGTTCCCAGAAGGCGTGGTGACATTCCCACAGTTCCAGGGTTAATTTTGGTGGACAGAATACACTCCTATTACTATGCACTTTAGCTCCTTGCCCCAACTTAAATGAGCTATACTTCTTGTTTAACAATACAGCCAGGTGATATTCATCAACTCTTATTGAGACACATCTACTAAATAGAAGTCAAAGCAGGAATTATAAGAGTATTCCATCCATAGACTGGAGACACATAATCTGACTGATGCACACAATGTCTAAGGAGTAAACAGGGACACAATTTTATAGAGTCATAGCAGAGAAGTGTATATATACATACACACAAATAAATAGATAGACAGATAGATAGATAGATAACTCACAGCTCTGAACTTCAGACTTTGATGTTCTTTTTGTCCATCAGGAACAGTCTTTGCAACGTTTCACTATGGGCCTGGCTTCTCTTAATGTTATTCTTCTGAACTACTGAATGACTGTTAAGCTCTTTCAGAAAAAACAGAAAACCCTAAGCCTGAATTCATACTTAGGTCTGTTCCCTTGACTAGACTCTGAAGGATTTCTATCTGTCAGGCAGTAAATAGGTGGCTGTTCAAGGAAAAGCAAAGGAAAAACCTGTTTCCCTTCAGGCCATTCTTCTAAGCAGCAGGTGGTAGTATAAGTTTGGAAGTCTCTTGCTAGCCTTGATTAGATGTCTCTCCTAAGAACAATTCTCAGTTTTGAGATGTATTAGCTCTATGCTTAATTCAGTTGGGCTCAGCTATACTGTATTGGTTCAAAGCATAATCCTCAATGAGACCATTCACCTCTATCTCAAGTCGATAAAAAAAAATCAACTTTTCTGCCATCTATAGCATAATTAGAAAATATAAATTTGTCCTATAATCACCAAACAGGTTCTAGGAAATAAGGTTTTCCAGCTATTACTTTCCCAGTACTCAGGTCAGTCACATGCAAACAAAAGCTTGGAAGTGGGACACTACTGCCAACTTTTCCCTGAATTAATGCCTTTTCTCTGTCAGGCTGCCTTTTTCCAGTGTTTCCTTCACAAATGTTCCTATTATTCACCTTTCTACCTCCCACTTCCAATCAGCTAAACTATCCACAAGTCAAAAGGACATCGACCTTCTAGATAAGATGGAGTGCTAGTTATTCTCCTGATTCAAGCTGGATCCATATTCTATCTATCAGCATTTGTGCAAAATATTCCCATGCAGTGTACCCATTTCTTCTCTCTGCTTTTTACAAGCTTTGACTTCCTTTAGCTTAGCTCAGGTGTCACTTCCTCAGTGAAGCCTACCTTGATACTTCAAGTTAATGTTATCTCCCTCAATCTCCACTGTATCACATTAATTTGTGCATATGCTGTATTCTCTTACTTACCCACTCCATCCCACAATGAAATCTAAGTTCTTTGAGGTCAAAGAGCGTTTCATTTTTGCCTTGGTAGCCACTGTCATTCTATAATCCCTAACCTTTTGCCTCTAGGATTGCACTGGATCTTAGAATTTTTTTGGACTTTAGGATTTGCTTCAACCTGGATTGAAAATCTATTGTTATTCACCCCGCAATTTGATCATAGATTGAAAACTGAAAGACAACACAGAGGTCATTTTATAGATGAGGAAAATGAGGTCCAGAAAAGTTAATTGGTTTACACAGGGTCACACAAGTAGTAAATAACAGAGGTTAGATTGAAACTCAGGTCATCTGACTTAAAATTCAGTGCTTTATCCCTACCACCTTAGATAGCCAGTAGCCACACATTTCATTTTGCATATCATGTAAATAAAAGGCAGGAAGAAGAGATAGCAGGGAGCTCTTCCAGAACAAGAAAAGATGACAAAGTATTTGAAGGAAGAGGCCATGGCAATCTTTCTCAGAGAATCAATCACTGAAAGTATGTCAGTAATCATTCCTAATTTTAATTGGCAATAACATAACTGAAATTGAGCATTTAAGTAAAGGAAGCAAAATTGCTGACCTCAATATGCCTATCAAGCTCATCTGACTGAAGAGAAATATGAAGAGTTGAAGATGTAAAGTGAATTAATGTTTAGCCAATAAGAAATTGTATGTAAGATCAGAAGCTATTCCTATGTTATTCTTTTTCAGAATTTTAAACTAAGCTAATTGTAATTCTTATTAGGAAACAATTTGGAAATAACTGATTTTCCTTTTAAGTGGAAATAAGCACTCAATGTTTTTAATGAGGCACATGTCTGGATTAATAAATTTTTAAAAGATATTATAACCCACAAGTCCAAGCTCCCAGTATTCTAAAAGCAGACATAACAAACAATTCATTGACATAACACATTTTTTATTGGACTCTGACATTTGTCAGTGTCTTTTTTTAGTTTCTCCCTTTGAGTGTGTAGGTGTAACTTTCAAGTGTTATTCAGTACTTTAATGAATTAAACCTACCATTAGAGCAAACTTCTACTAGGGTAGAAGAACCAGGTGGGAGTTATGTCTTGACCAAGACCACGAAGATGATCAATAAATTTCTGTTATTGGCATGGTGTCTCTGGGATACAGATAAGACTTTTCTCCCCTGGGGGAAAAAGAAACACAAGTTCTGTAATAAAAAGCTGAATCATAAAGAAATATTACTAAATGACATCTGCAAATAACACTTATACCATTCAACACTCTCGGAATGCCCCTTCCTTTCTGCCTTTCCTCCTACTTCCCTTCTAATTTTCCTCATACTTCAGGATCCGTGAAAGCCTTCCAGGAATGCTCTAAAGATGATTTCTCTGTCCTCAGAACTTATAGTATTCATTACCTACACCATTACTCATTAGGCAATTAATATACATGTTATATTTTAAAATGTATTGTCATTTAAGGTTTTATTGCTTAATTGTCTCATTTTAATACTTTTACAACTAGATCATAAACTCTTCTAGGAAATTTGTTATATGTTTCTTTGTATACTTCCACAGCAGTTAGCAGAGTGCTTTGCACGTAGTCCATAGTTGGTACTCAGTATTTATTGATCTAGTTTAAAAATAATCTCTACTGAGAGGTAGGGGTGCTTAATGGTTAGTGCCTTTTCTCTGTCAGGCTGCCTTTTTCCAGCTTTTCTTTCACAAATGTTCTTATCTTTCACCTCTCCACCTCCCATTTCCAATCAGCTAAACTATCCACACCTCAAAAGGACATAGACTTCCTAGATAAGCTGGAGTGCTAGTTGTTCCCCTTACTCAAGACTGGAAGCATATTCTATCTATCAGAATTTGTGCAAAATATACCCATGCAGTGTACCCATTTCTTCTCCCTGCCTGAGCTCTCTAAGCTAGTCCCAGAGTCATGATAACCTGATTTCAAGATCTGCCTCTGATCCATACTTGTTGTGTTACCCTAAACAACATAATTAACTAAGCAAGCTAACAAAATAATTTCCAGTCTTCTTTGGTAAAAGAATTTTCCTCTCTAAAAGTATCCTACACCAATGAAATCAAAGGTCTGGATTTCTCATTCTCCTTTTGCCTCCCTTTCCCACCCCCCCAAAAAATCAATAACGATATACCAACCTTTAAAGACTACTAAATTTGGGGGGGCAGAGCCAAGATGGCGGAGTAAAAGCAGTGACTTGCTTGAGGCCTCCGCCAAACCCTTCCAACTACCTGTAAAAAATAGCTCTAAGCAAATTCTAAAGCAGTACAACCCACAAAAAGACAAAGTGAAACAAATTTCCAGCCCAAGACAACCTGGATGGTTGATTAGAAAGTTATATCGCGTTGAGTGGGGAGAAGAGCACAGTTTGGCATGGGCGCGCAGTCAAGGCAGGCCTCAGTGAACCTGGAATAGGCCTCAGAGGACTGAATTATGGGCAGCTGTGGCAGTTGCTAGACCTCTCAACCCATGCGCACCAAAGACAACTTAGAAGGTCAGTAGGAAAAGTCTGTGTCTGTGGTGAGAGAGAAGTCCCTGAGCATGGCCCCAGGGAGGTGGCTGCCTCCAGGGGCTTCTGCCCCAGATATTGAAGGGGAAGCAAGTGGCTGGTCAGAGGAGGATTGCAGGGATCTCTTTGCTGGAGCAGGATTCTCTTGCTTAGCCCATGCTTGGATCTGGGTCACAGTTCTAGGTGGTGATCCTAGGGCGGGGAGGAGCTCTGGCGTGGTGGAGCTTGCAGTAGTAGTGGAGAGGAAATCCTCCTCACAGTTCTAGGACAGAAAAGAGTGTGTGTTGTCACTCACAGACCAGAGCACAGGCCAGAAAAGGAGTAAACACCTCGCCCTTGATCATACCACCTTGGAAAAACTGAAAGTTTACAGGTCCCTAGAATTATCTCTTAAAACAGCTGCACAAAACCCCTGAAGCTTGGGACAGTACACCCTCCACACTGGAAGGAGACCCCTACCTTAACAAAGAGTTTAAAACTCAAGAAATTGGCTGGGATCATGAGCAAACTGTGTGAAAAAGTCAGACTATAGAATCTTTCTTTGATGACAAAGAAGATCAAAACACACAACTAAAGGAAGACAACAAAGTGAAAGCTCCTACATCCAAAGCCTCCAAGAAAAATATGAATTAGTCCCAGGCCATGGAAGAGCTCAAAAAACATTTTGAGAAGCAAGTAAGAGGAATAGAGGAAAAACTGAGAGTGATGCAAGAAAATCATGAAAAACAAGTCAACAGCTTGCTAAAGGAGACCCCAAAAAATACTGAAGAAAATAACACCTTAAAAAATAGCCTAACCCAAATGACAAAAGAGGTCCAAAAAGCCAACAAGGAGAAGAATGCCTTCAAAAGCTGAATTGGCTAAATGGAAAAGGAAGTCCAAAAGTTCACTGAAGAAAATATTTCCTTGAAAATTAGAATGGAGCAATTGGAAGCTAGTGACTTTATGAGAAATCAAGACACTGTAAAACAAATTCAAAAGAATGAAAAAATAGAAAACAATGTGAAATATCTCATTGGAAAAACAACTGACCTGGAAAATAGATCCAGGAGAGATCATTTAAAAATTATTGGACTATCTGAAAAACATGGTCAAAAAAAAAAAAAAAGCCTAGACATCATCTTTCAAGAAATTATCAAGAAAAACTGCCCTGATATTCTAGAACCAGAGGGCAAAATAGAAATCGAAAGAATCCACTGATCAACTCCTGAAAGAGATCCCCAAAGGAAAACTCCTAGGAATATTGTAGCCAAATTCCAGAGTTCCCAGGTCAAGGAGAAAATATTGCAAGGAGCCAGAAAGAAACAATTCAAGTATTGTGGAATCACAATCAGGGTAACACAAGATTTAGCACCTTCTACATTAAGGGACCATAGGGCTTAGAATATAATATTCTGGAGGGCAAAAGAGATAGGATTATAACCAAGAATCACCTACCCAGCAAAACTGAGCATAATCCTTCAGGGTACAAAATGGACATTCAGTGAAATAGAGGACTTTCAAGCATTCTTGATGAAAACAAATAGAACAGAGAGCTGAATAGAAAATTTGACTTTCAAATACAAGACTCAAAAGAAACAAGAAGAGGTAAACAGAAAAGAGAAATTATGAGAGACTTATTAAGGTTGAACTATTTACATTCTGCATGGAAAGATGATATTTGTAACTCACGAGTCCTTTGTCAGTATTAGAGTAGTTAGAGGGAAAAAGATTCTATGTATGTATATACATAGGGTGAGTTGAAGATGAAGGGGTGATATCTGGAAAATAAAATTAAGGAGTGAGAGAGGATTATATTGGGAGAAGGAGAAAGGGAGATTCTCGGTAGAATCAGGTAAATTATCTCACATAAAACAGACAAGAAAAGACTTTTACAGTGGAGGCGAACTGGGGGAAAGTGAGAGGGGATGAGTGAATCTTAATTCTCATTGGACTTGGCTTAAGGAGAGAATAACATACATACTCAATTGGGTACAGAAATCTATCTTACCTGACAGGAAAATGGGGGGGGGGACAAGAGAGCAGGAGGATGATAGAGGGGAGGGCAGATTGGGGGAGGGAGTGATCAGAAGCAAACAGTTCTAAGGAGGGACAGGGTCAAAAGAGAGACTAGAATAAATGGGGGGCGGGAGAGGATGAAGGAAAACATACTTAGTTTTTTACAACATGACTTCCATGGAAATGTTTTGCATGACTCCACATGTATAACCTGTATTGAGTTGCTTGCATTCTCAATGAGGGTGGGTGGAGAGAGAGGAAGGGAGAAAATCTGTAACCCAAAATTTTTAAAATGAAAGTTAAAAAAAAATTGTTTTCACATGCAACCGGGAAATAAGATATACAGGAAATGGGGTATAGAAATCTATCCTGCCCTACAGGAAAATTGAAGGGGAAGAGGATAAGAGAAGGGTGGGGAGAGATAGATGGGAGGGCAGATTAGAAGAAGGAGTACTCAGAATGCATGCTATCTTGGGGTGGGGAGAGGGATGAGATGAGGAGAAAATTTGGAACTCAAAATCTTGTGAAAGTGAATGTTGAAAACTAAAAATAAATTAATTAATTAAAAAAAAGACTACTAAATTTTAAGTCCAATTCAACTAAGGTTTGTCACCAATTCTTACTTATTCTAATCACTTCTCTAATCATAGATCTTCATTAGAATGTTTCTTTGTAATTCTCCCAGTTTGCCTTGTAGAGAAGCAGTACTTTAAAAACCAGCCTTTAGGATTCAAATCCCAATTCTGACCTGTGCTGGTCACATGACCAAGAGCAAACCACTGGATGTCTGAGTGCTTTAGGCTGCTCTCTAAGACTACACATGGCAGACAATGTGCCTACAAGCTTTGATTCTGTCACTCCTGAGCTCCCTATACCAATGAAATCATAGGTCTAGTGCCTATCCCAACTTGCCTTAAAAGTCAAAACAAAAGAAAACACTGTGAGAAATAATTCATTTGGACCCCTACTCTATCCCAATCAATATTAATCACTTTGCTTTGATTCCATAGGGATAGTGATTATGAGTCTGTATATTAGCCCCCATAGTTATGAGTTGAAGATTTTAAGTTTAATTGCTTAATCATAGGAAGCTAACTAGAGGCCCTCCACCCTTTTTTCCTTGTTATGGTGACTAAGCCCAGCATGGCAGAGGTGACTCAATGACATGGAAAGTCCCCCAACTTATTTTTGTACCTTCACATCGCTCTCTCTTGTTCAGCATGAGCAGGTGACTATTGTATGATCACTTAGTCAGTGGGGATTCCCTATGCTTCACTCAACCTAAGACCCCCTTTGCTGACAAACCATTTCTAGCTGATGCATAATTTCTGGTCCTCGAAGCAGAATCTATCAACCAATAGGATTCTGTATTTTATATAGCCTGTTTGGAATGTTCAGGTATCAAATCTGGTATCAAGTCATAAAAATAAGGCCCTAGCAGAAGGAGGCATTTCACATTGTGAGGAAGATCTGAGGTTCACTTTATTAGAGTGCCATTTAATAAAGTGCCATTGATTCAAAGCTTTGCCTCATTCTCTTTTGTTGTAGATTGGACAATTTTAATGCCCACAACACTTCCATACTTCTTTAGAAAAATACAATTCAGAACTGGCAAGAATTCAGAACTCCAACATTTTCATGATGAGAAAAAATGAAGCACCGAAAAGTGGCTCAAGATCACAAAGCAACAGAATCATGACTAAAACTCCTGCTTACTATCTTCTAAAACAACACTGCTTCTCAAGACTGTGAGATTCCTGGACTCCTGATGAAAGGATCTGCTTGACTTTCAGCCCCGTAGTTGATTTATTTTGTTGTCTGTTCGAGTCATTTCAGACTTCCTGTATGTCAGAAAGTGACCCTATTTGGGGTTTCCTTGGCAAAGATACTTGAGTGGTATGCCATTTCCCTCTCCAACTCATTTTACAGATGAGGAAACTGAGGTAAACAGGATTAAGTGACTTGCCCAGAGTCACACAGCTAGAAAATGTCTGAGACCAGATTTAAACTCATGAAAATGAGTCTTGCTGACTCCAGGCCTGGTACTCTATCCACTGCATCACCTAGCCGCCCTAGAGCTGCTAGAGCTATTTATCCTCTACCCTGTATTCAAACACTAATCCCGACTACTTCATTATCAGTCAGTGTGTGCTTTTAACTGGGAACACAGTCTTGCTCACCTATAGCTGAGCCCTCCATTTTACATACCTAAGTTACTGAGTTTATATCCAATTCCTCTAACGTAGTACATGGGGACCTGCCCCTTATCCAACTTCCTCTGCGACTTGGGTCCTGCCTAGGTCCTATCTTTTCTCTTAAATTCTTCTGGGGACTAGAATCTTGAATCTGAAACCCAGTCCCCATGACTGGGTCTCTGCTATCTGCTGCTTGGCTTCTCCAATGCTAATTGCTTTCTTGGACTACCTGGTATCACCTGATGCTGAACCTTCTGCTCTCCTTCTCCCCACCTTTCCTGCCTACCATTTAACCTATATCTGTGGATTTGTCCTATGGAACCCATCTATCTCCTAACCAAGCAAACTCTATTTATGATGACAAGCCTTCAAGATGGTTGTTAAAGAAAAGAGGCTTTCCAGTCTATTTTGTTTTTATTATAAAATGAGGAGCCACGGCTCAAAATCAGAGTTCTACCCAGAAAGATGGGCTCTTTTTCATACTATGCATTTAGCACACACTAAAACAGTAAGAGGCATTTTTTTCTAACAAGTCAATGCAACAACCTCCTAAAAAAAAAAATCAAGTGTAACATACAGCTACAAAGGAACTTATTTTACTGAAGGGTTTTTTTGTTTGTTTAATTGGCTGGTTTAGTTTTCAGAGGACGAAGGTATGAGTGTGGATTATATAACATAACATTACACTTACCTGATTTTTAAATTGACTAAGCAATCTAAAACACAATTTATGTGATAAATTCAAAGCAATACAACATGCACTTTAAAAAGTTTTATTGATGCCATTTGTTTTTAAAATCACAGTCATTTCAAGATATTTTCTCCCCACTAATTCTTCCCTTTTAACAATAAAACAGTCAAGCAAAACCAACCAACACATTACCATATCTTTCAGTATAAGCCACACTGACCTATAATCCCTTCATCCTTTACCCATGAGAAGAAAGTTGCATTTGATCATCTGTCCTTTGGAACCAATATAGGTCATTCATTCCATTTAATCTGACTTCAGTTGCTTTTTAAATGTTGCTATCATTTACATTACTAGGAGTTATTATGTATATCATTTGGTTTTGTTTACCTGCTTCCCATGTTTCTCTAAATTCCCTTCATGGTCATTGTTTCTTATTGTATAATAATATTCCATTACATTCATAAATCAATTTTTTAAATTATTCCTCAACTTATGAACACCCACTATTCTTCTTCCTCATCTGTTCCTCTTAGGCTTTCCCAACAATTCTTCAAGATTCTGCTCAAACCCCACCTTTTACAGGAGCCCTTTCTAGGTCTCTTGAGCTGTTAGCATTTTCCCTTTTAAATTACTTACTCTCTCTCTCTCTTTCCTCTCTTGTGTATGTGTGTGTGTACACACACACATACATACACACACATATATATACACGTATGTATGTATGTGCATCTATTTATATGTTCATATAGATATATCTTATATGTACTTTATATCTCCCTCCTTTCGGAATGAGAACTCTTTTTTTTTGTTTTGCATTTTTTTTTTGGTATCCCTACACTTAGCACAATGCTCTGCACACAGAAAATACTTAATAAATGTTTATTAAGTGATTATTTTTCTAGTTTTTTTTTTCTTGTAGCAATCTCTACTTTCAATTGCGATGGGGATATAAAGATGAAACAAGAATAAGAGAACCAAACACTTGAGCTGGAAGTGAATTTAGAGGTAATCTAAAGCCAGCCCTTCATTTTATAGATATGGAAACTATGGAATATTAAATGCTTTGCCTGAGATCACATGGGTGACTTCAAAGCAGGGGTAGGATCTAAACACATATCATCTGACTCCAAAATCAGTACTCTTTCCATTGTGATGCTGACGATTGATTCTCTCTAGCAGTATACACTATAATGAACAAAATACCCATATATATATATACATATATATATTTCATGAAAAAATATATATAAGAAAATGCATTAATATGTGTACCTATTTCAGTTCCATATAGGAACTTGAGAAAGAAAAAGAACGTGGGGAGGGTATAGGATCCAATTGTGGGGGGGGGAAGGGGGGGAAAAGAGAAGTAAGAATAAGAGAAATAGCCTGCAGTTGACCTGGGTTGTAGGCATCAGAGTAAAACCATTTCTTATCATTTCTTTTTGAAATTAATACAGCCCTTTCTATACTAGGAAGAAGTGCTTTTGATTTTCTTTTCAAAGTTCATTTTTGAAATAAAAATTAATTGCCTACAATAAAATTCTAAAGGTTTTACAGGCATGTAAAGAAACGACTTAGGTTTTAGAAATTTTCTTTGAAGTCAATATAGGTCAGTATACGTGACTATCGGCTTGAAATTCCATTTTACAGTCAAAAGCTGTGGATTTCCCACAAGATGAAACTAATCCAATGAATAGATGTGGCTCTTGGAGGGAGGAGATAGGTAAATAATTCAGAGTACATTGTGCATTAAGAAGGTATGCATAGCTGTACCAGGTCTCAAATTGTATTATAAAGCAGTAATTATCAAAACAATCTGGTACTGGCTAAGAAATAGAATGGTAGATCAGTGGAATAGATTAGTTACACATTACATTACAGTAAATGACCACAGTAATCTAGTATATGATAAACGCAAAGATCCAAGCTTTTGGAACAAAAACTCATTATTTGACAAAAACTGCTGGGAAAACTGGGAAAAAAGTATGGCAGAAACTAGGTTTTAGACCAATATCTCACACCATATACCAAGATAAGTTCAAAACGGGTACATGATTTACACATAAAGACTGATACCATGAACAAATTAGGAGAGCATGTAATTAGTTTATTTGTCAGACCTATGGATAAAGGAAGAATTTAGGGCTAAAGAAAATATAGAGAACATTAGAAAATGTAAAACAGATAATTTTGACTATATAAAATTAAGGTTTTGCACAAATAAAACCAATGCAACCCAAAATTAAAAGGAAAGCAGAAAACTGGGGAAAAAATTTACAAGTATCTCTGATAAAGACCTCATTTCTCAAATATATATACAGAGCTGAGTCAAATTTTAAAAAATACAAGTTGTTCCCAATTGATAAATGGTCAAAGGATATGAACAGGCAGTTTTCAGATAAAGAAATCAAAACTATAGTCACACAAAAAATGCTCTAAATAACTATTGATTAGAGAAATGCAAATTAAAACAACTCAAAGACACCACCTCACACCAATCAGATTGGCTAATATGACAAAAAAGGAAAATTATAGATGTTGGAGGGGATGTGGGAAAATGGGGACACTAATACATTGTTGGTAGAGCTGTAAAGGGATCCAACCAATTCTGGAGAGCAACTTGGAATTATGCCCAAAGGGCTATAAAACTGTGCATAACTTTTGACCTAGCAATACCACTTCTAGGTCTATATCCCAAAGACATCCAAAAAAGTGAAAAGGACCTGTTTGTACAAAAATATTTACAGTAACTCTCTTTGTGGGGTCTAAGAATTGGAAAATGAAGGGATGTCCATCAATTGGGGAATGGCTATACAAATCATGGCATATGATTGTGATGGAATATTATTGTGCTATAAGAAACGACAAGCAGGATAATTTCAGAAAAACCTTGGAAAGACTTACATGAATTAGTGCAAAGTGAAGTGAACACAATTAGGAGAACATTGTACACAGTAATAGCAATATTGTATGTTGAAGAATGATGAATGACTTAGCTATTCTCAGCAATATGCTGATCTAAGACAATCTCAAAGTACTAATGACGAAGCATGCTATTCACCTCCAGAGAAAAAACTGATATTGTTTGAATACAGACTGAATAATTCTGTTTTTCACATTCTTTCTTTCATTCTTTTTTCTTTTATTTGAGTCTTCTTGTACAAAATGATTAATAAGGAAATGTTTTGCATGGTTGCATATGTATGACCTATATCTGATTGCTTACAGTCTCAGGAAGGGGGGAGGGGAAAGAAGGAGGGATAGAATTTGGAACTCAAAACTTAAAAAAAATATTAAAAAATATTGTAAGATAAAATCGGGAAAATAAAATTTATTAAATTTGAAAAAAATAAAATATTTACATAAAAATAAGGTATGCACATAATGAAGACATACAGGAGCCACAGAGTTGGAATAATAGTGGAGAATATTTGAGCAAGGATCAAAGGACGCGGCAACAAAAGTAAGATTGTCATTAGAATATACTACAGACCACCTAGACAGAATGGGGAAAAAGATGAAGACTTCAAGAAGCAAATTATAAGCCAGGCACAGAGCCATAATATAATGATAATAAAGGGATTCAACTATCTGGAAATTTGCTCAAGCTCTCCAGATCACCCAATAATTTCTTGACTTTCCTTAATGATAACTTAATCCTTCAAAAGATAGAGCCACAAACAAGGAAAAATCTTATTCTGGATCTGATTCTCACCAATAAATACAAACTGGTTGCTTTTGGCTGCAACAAAACGGGAACTTATTGGAATGAATCATTTTAATTTAGGCTTTGTTTTAGAGGAAAGAGAGTAAATCTAGGAAACATGCACCCCTCATTTGAAATAAGTAGGATCCTGGAGCCTAAAATTCAAGGGGAAGTTAGTTCTAGGGGGGAAGGAAACTCTCAAGCATGAAATGTTGACATCACAAAAAGGGATAATTCTAATGTGAAGGAAACAGGGAAGTTATCTAAAAAGAACAATGCAGATGAAAAGGGAACTAAAAAGTCAACTTGGATTTGAAAAAGACATGAATAACTGATACAAATATACAGGATGTCTCAAAAATCTCAGTGCAATTTTAAGCTTTTGGAGACATCAACTTTAGGTTATTAAAACTTAAAACTGCACTGTATTTTGAAATATCCCATAAAAAGAACCAGAGCAATTTCTTAAAAAAATTAGTGGTCAAAAGATCTGAATACACAGTTCTCAAATAAAAAAAGAGGAAGCTATCAAACAGATGAATAAATCATTAATTAAAGAAATTCAAATCAAAGTAACTCTGAGGTTCTATCACACACCTCTCAGATTGACATAGACAACAAAAGAGGAAAATGACAATTGTTAGAGAGTGTGGGAGAACAACACACTAATGAACTGTTGGTGCAGCAGATAATTCATCAAACAATTCTAGAAAGCAATTTGGAGCTATAGCCAAAAAATCACTAAACTGACCCAGCGTGAAAATATCACCACTAGGTACATACCCCAAGAAGGCTGAAAAGAGAGGGAAAGGACTCATTTACCAAAAAAAAAAAAAATTATAGCAGCACTATTTTTTATAGTAAAGAATTGGCAGGAAACTGGCTGCCCATTGATGTGGAATGACCATAGAAATTGTAGTATATGAATATAATGGAATATCACTATGACAGAAGAATGTAACATATTTAAGTAACCTTGAAAAATTTACATGAACTGACGTAGAGTGAAATAAACAAAATTAGAACAATTTTCATAGTAACCTTTATCATAAAGGATAGCAACTTAGATTTTAGATCTCTTATTAAAGCAGTGCCCAATCAAGACCTCTGTGATAGGACACACACTCCTTCCATAACATAGCAAAAAGGAAAAGGCCATGCAGCTAGGACTTGATTGGTCTCTGGAGGTGGGAAAGCCTCAAGCTGTACCTTCCTTAATGCAGCTTCCTGGTGGCCTCCAGTTTTTGTACCTCAGGGTCCCATCCATGTGGGGACCATCATGTGAGTTACCCCACTTCTCTACTAATCAGACATATTTCCACATAGAGACAGGCGTAGAGGAGGGACAGGGACATCTATAGAAGCTAAGTGTCACTGTATCCTTATCACATACTCTAGCTATGTTAGAGCTAAGTAAACCTTCATTTGTTAACTGTTCAAACCTGGCATCATAGGATGCCCAGTGTCAAGCCTGCTCCTAATACTTCAAGAGACTGATGATGGGAGGGATAGATAACACATTGGTTAGCAGAGTCAGGATTCAAAATGATTTTAGTAGTAATTCACATGAAAAGAAGTGGCTGGTTTTTTTTTTTCGATGTACTTCAACTTCAATATAAGTCAACAACATCCTATGGAAACAAATAAACAACCTGCCCTGAAAGCCATAGCATTCAAAACTAGGGAAGTGAGAGTCTTCTGCATTCTACACTACGCTCTGGTCAGACCATGTCTGCAATAATGTTTTCAGTTCTGGGCACCACATTTTAGACAGGTCATCATAACCTGAACAGCCAAAGAACAGCCAAGATAGAAAGGATCTGTAGTTCACACCACATGAGTCTAAGAGTTGGGTGGTGATGCTTGAGCTGGCAAGCAGGCAGGCAGAGCTGTAGGGTACTCCTCTCCACCTCCTACAGTTTTTGTGGACATAATGCTTTTGCTGTTTTGTCATTTCAATCCTGTCAGACTTTTTGTGACCCCATTTGGGGTTTTCTTGGCAAAGATATTGGAATAGTTTGCCATTTCTTTCTCCGGGGCATATGCTATTCCTCCCCTTTTAATGTAACTTTATTTCCTTAGCCATCTCCCTTAAGGAAATGGCTTTGCCCTCAAAACATACTCTTGAAGATTAGGCAAAAATGACAGCTGCCACTCTTCAATGTCCACACTCAATCACTGCCCCAGATATTACTGACGCATTTGCGTAGAGGAATCTTAGTAAAAATATTTCTTATGTATTGGGAAATTGTAATTGTCAATACACAATAGACTTCTATAAATTTGAGACTGAGATTGCATTCTTGTAAAAATACCATAGTTTTAACTCATTCTCTCTTCTCTCCTGGGATGCTCCACAATTGTTTCCTCTCAACTGTATTTGAATAATAATAAATAAAGATTAGTATTAAGAGTGGTTAATTGCTTTTATCACAATTTTTGGCTTAACAGACAAACTTTTAGCAGACAAAAGGAAGAGGGTATAGCCTTTTTATCTTTGGTCTGAGAAGAAAGAACTAGGAGCAATAGATGGAAGCTGTAAAGAGACAAAGTTAGACTCGATATAAGGAAAAACTTCCTAATAACTGGAGCTATCCAAAAGACATAAAGGCTATCTCAGGAGGAAGGGTGTTCCCCTTTACTAAAAGTCATCAACATAAACTGGCTGATCACTTGTGGAGTATGATATAAAGGACATTCTTGTATTGTGTGGACTAGATAGCTTCTGAAATCTCTTTCAACTGTAAGATTATGTGATTCCAGTGTTTAAAAATAAGTTTGTTTTTTTTTTTTTATGTCAGGAATCAGTTTGGGATTATGGAACATGTTGTCCAACATCTCCAATACAGTCTACTCTTTCTTCTCTTCTATTCTGGGCCCAGATCCTAGCCTATCCAACATGCATGTACTGATAAACTGAATCAATGGGCTGTTCTTCTAGCTGCATAACCTAGTCTGGATAATACACACCCTTCAACCGTTTGTTTTTCTAATACGGACTGTTTGATCAATTGTTTGAGTTGAGATCATAGATATCACTGAGAAAGCACTGTAGTATTCTAGGGTCTGATGTCATTAGCACAACAATTCACAGTTTGCATTAGCGAACAGGAACATTTAAAAGACAATCATCCATAGTGATTTCTCCTTCCACTTGTATTCCATATAATAAGACTCAATCTCTTGGTTTTATGACTTGCTTGTTAGTCAAGAGGATCCCTGAACATGCAGTACAATTTTTCTCATTTTATAGGTAACTTTTACAAAGAATAGAGCACTAGACCTGGAGTCAGGAAGACCTGAAATTAAAATCCTGCCTCAGACACTTCCTACCTTGTGTGCCCCTGTGCAAGTCACTTAACCTCTGTTTACTTCTGTTTCCTTGACTGAAAAATTAGGATACTAATAGAAACCACCCTGCAGGGTGGTTGTGAGGATCAAATCAGATAATATTTGTAAAAAATGCTTAGCAAAATACTTAGCATATAGTAAGCATTATATAAATGCTTATTCCCTTCCCTTCCCCTATGCCATTCTTCCTTTTCAATGATTAGAGGACACTTTAGAGATCTTGGTCTGGACCTTGAGAATTATTAAGTAGATGATTCAAACAAGGCTCTGTTCAGTCATTTTCAAATTGTTTTTAAAAGTTATAAGCTTTCATTTAAGAGCTGAAATAGCAATAACTGCACATATTGCCATAGCACTTAATTTACAAACCACTTTCCATACAATAAACTCTTGAGGTATATAGTGTAAATAGTACTATTATCTTCTTAGGAAAGAGAAAACAGAGGATGACAAAGAGGTGAAATGATTTGTCCATGGTCACACTGTTAGTACGGGAAATATTGCAGCCAGCATTCAGATTTCAGTCTCCTGATTAAGTCCAGCACTCTTTCTGCTAGGGTCTTACAGACTATTAAGTTATAGGATTTCTATCGAAGAGAGATTTTAGAGATCATCATCTTCTAACAACAACAAGAACAAAGTAATATTTATAACAATGACAATTTAAATGGGGCAGCTAGGTGGCACAGTGGATAATGTGCCAGGCCTGGAGTCAGGAAAACTAATCTTCCTGAATTCAAATCTGGCCTTACACATTTACTAGTTGTGTGACCCTGAGCAAGTCACTTTATCCTGTTTGCCTCAGTTTTCTCATCTATAAAATGAGCTGGAGAAGGAAATGCAAACCATTTCAGTATGTTTTCCAAGAAAACCCCAAATGGGGTCATGAAGAAATGACCAAACAACTACAACAAAACAATAATTTAAACATATAGCACTTGAAGTTAACAAAGTACTTTACATGTTAAATCATTTGATCTTCTAGTCTGGTAGTATCAAACTCAAACAGAAATAGATCCCTGCTGGTGCATACTGACTTAGAAAACCACAAATTAACATTATCTATGCAAGTTTGACATTTCCGATTGTAGTCCATCACCTTTTTTTTTTTTCAGATGAGGAAGTTGAGGTCCAGATCTCTGGATTATTTCCATTATACTATATTGTCTTACAAATGTGGGACCCTTAGCTTTCCAGATTTAAAGTACATTTCTCAGGCTTCTGGTTTAAGAGCTCCATTTTAGAAAAACAACAATAACTTTCAGGAAGATAAAAATATACATTTCTTATTTTCTTTGTGATTGCATTTTGAATTAGAAAAAGGGTTTACAAGAAGGCAAAGAAAGATAAAGGAAAAGAGCAGGATGAACAACTGCGGAAAGAGTAAAGGACTTGAAAAAGTGAACAGCAAAGAAAAAAGTCAAATAAGAAGTTGAAAACAGAAGCAGGGAGGAGAGAAAGGAACAAAATTTTTAAAGTTGTCATCTTTTCAAGGTATTTGGGAGTGAATAATAGCTGACATTTGTGTAGCATTTTCAAAGTTTAAAATTTTAATGTGTTTAAAAATAGCATTTCGTTTGTCCTTTATTACAAATTTTTTATTAAATCCACTTTACAGAGAAGGAAATTGAGGCTCATAAAGGTTAAATAATGCCCATAGTCACTAGGCTAATAAATGTCAGAGACAGGATTTGAACTCAAATTTCTCCTATCTACATATCCAGTGTCTCTTATGCTATGCCATGTGGTTTCTCGTGTTGCAGAAGTACATGCAGAGAAATTATAAATATCCTGAAGTCAGCCAGAGGTTAGCTCTTGTTACCAACAGTGAGCACTTTAGCCTCATCTTCTGGACAATAACTCCAGGCTACACACGTAGAAAGGAGCAGATCTGTAGAAAGACAACACAGAAAAAAGTTTGATCAGAGGTTTTAAAATTTTTAGTTTAAATAAAGAGAAAGCACTTAAAAGTAAGCTGACTTTTGTAACCACTTTTGAGTTTACAGAGTTAAAAATGAAATGTATGAGATATGTAGACAAAACAGGACACAATTATTTTTCAACTCTGAGCCCAAAACAGTAGTTTAAAAAAAATAACTTCATATTTTCAATCTCTCTTAAGATTGTCTCTGTAATTGGGAAGGTACTATTTCCCATTTGTAAACAGGATAGACAATTTCAAAATAAGTTCATTTCTGCCTATAGAACTCAACACAGACTTCTGTCTTTGTCTTTAAAGTGGCCAGCGGCATGAAAGGGAAGCCAGGACCAGTGGGAAGTTGCAAGCAAGGAAAATTGCTATCAAGGAAAATTGCTAAGTCTCTGATCTTCGAGAGGTTGCAGAGTATTGAGAAGTGTTTAGGGTGTGAAATAAAGATTTATGAAGTGATATCTTGACCTCAACAAAATTTTTTCTTTCTCTAATGCTTCTGCTACTTACATCTATATCCAATTCATTTGATCCCTGGTCTTCTGAAGTCAGTCAAACTTTGCTCACTTTTCTCCCTATGAATATAAATTGAAAGCCTCCAGGTGAGATTACTTAATCTTAAAAGAATAGGGATTGCAGATAAAGAAATTCTGTTAACTATTCAGGAATGTTTCTGCACATAACACATTTTCTCCTAAAGTTTTTTTAATGAATTAATGCAGGAATTCCAAATAATTTGGTACCTATTTTAATGATTAGAGTGTAATCAACATAACTGTTTTGTAGGAATCATTTTACTACATACATAGTCTATTTCTCTTCCATGTGAGAATAATAATAATAATAATAATAATAAAAATAATGGTAATAATAACAGAAATCCCTTCCTCAATATTTGAGGGTTTTTTGGCATAGATATTGGAGAGGTTTGCCATTTCCTTCTCCAGCTCATTTTACAGATGAGGAAACTAAGGCAAACAGGTGTAAGTGAGTTACCAAAGATCACATAGCTAGTTAGTGTCTGAGGCCAGATTTGAACTCACCAAGATCAATCTTTTTTACTTTAGGCCTGGCACTTTATCCTCTGTACCACCTAGCTGCCCCAAATGACTCATCCAGGGTCACATAGATAAGTAAGTGACTGAGGCAGGATTTGAATTCACATCCTCCTAACTTCAGGTCCAGCAATCCATTCACCTTGCTACCCAAACATAACTTATGGTGAAGGTCAAGGATATGAAAAGGGGAAAAATGAGGCTAGGAGTCAAATTTCTGAGAATAGACATTTGGGGATTGAGTCCAAAGGCAGGGCTAAATCCAAAACTGAAAAATCAACTCAGGTATAGAAGAGACAAGCAGGGATTAAATACCATAGCAAAAAGGTCCAAATTCAGTCTGAGCTCCAGGGAGTCTATACAAGCAGAGTCAGGGTAAACAAACAGCAAAGAGTCAAGTGACAGGCAATTGTCAGAGATCCAGGTAAACAAATCATCAGTGGAAATCCAGCAGGACTGCATTTACTAGGAAATTTCGTTGGAAAAACACCAATGACAAAACAGATTCAATGCTGAGCTACCAATCTAGAGCTTCTTATATTTCCTCTTTCTAAGAACAAGAGTCTGGGGTGGACCTGAAAGAGGGCGGGAGTTTCTAACCCTGAAGGTTGGAGGATTTAAGGGAAAGGAACCAAATATGACCTTTCAGTTAAAACATTACTATTCTGTGTCATTTTTTCTATAAGGTCTTATATTTTGTTAGTTGGCAATGGGGGTGAGGTACAATGTATTTACCTCCATAAACCAATCTTTGCTAATGTTAATTAGCCAGTGTATTAACTATAATTTCATGATTTGCCCTAGTTAAACTATATACCTCTTTAAGAAGTCTCTTTTAGAAGGAATTCTATTAGTGAATATTTGTACACACTATTATAGTTAGTAAAATGGAGGTAGTATTTTTAGTCAGAAAAAGCTTTTTTAGAATGTTTCAAGTACCACCAAAAGGAATGCAGCTATGACTATGTACACACATGGTCTGACCTACTTGAACAAACCAACCTGTGACTGAATAATGGAATTTGATCACTAGGTATTTTTAAATTGTTTAATTATACTTCTTTTGTTAGATACATGTTCTTCTAATTAGGTTAATGATGACTTGAGTTCTTCGAAATGGACTACCAAACATTTTAAATGATGGATGAAGAACATTTTGAGATTTAAAATTTTCTATCTCCAGTATTTGGTAAGACAGGGAAGAGAGTGACTGTTCCTTTGTGGGCATTTAAGTATATTTCAAAAAGTGAGTTTATTTAAGTTTTGTTTTATCTAAAGCTCTATGACTTAAAGATCAAAGCAAGGACCAATGAGTAAAAATTACAAGGAGATAAATTTCAGTTCAATATAAATCAGACCTGCCTAACAATTAGGGTAACCCCAAAACAAAAGGCATGTTTTTGAGAAACAAAGATTTCCTCATGGCTAGAAATCTTCATGTACTTGTTGGGGACATTGTAGAAGAGATTCATGCTCTATCTCTAGAAGAGGAGTTTTTAACCTGAGGTTTGTACATTTTAAAAAACATATATTTTAATAAACATTTCAATAGAATTGCTTTCTTTTGTAATCAAATGTGTTTTATTTATTCATTGAAAAACATTATCCTGAGAAGGCAATCATAGGCTTTACTAGACTGCCAAAGGGGTCCATGATATCAACACAAAAAAGATTCAGAATCCCTGCTATAGAGAGAGAGGTTAAATTTGATAATGTTCTCAAGTTGAGGCTGACTTAACCCCTAGCAACTGTCTTCCAGAGTAATAGTTTCTCTTAGAACAAGACCTAAAGGAAGGCTGAGCCAAGATGGTGGAGAAAAAGCAGTGACATGTTTGAGCTCTCCCCCAAACCCCTCCAAATACTTGTAAAAATGGCTCTAAACAAATTCTAGAGCAGCAGAACCCACAAAAAGACAGAGTGAAACAAATTTCCAGCCCAAGACAACCTGGATGGTTGATTAGAAAGGTCTATCATGGTGAGTTGAGAGAGAAACACAGTTCAGCTTGGGTGTGCAGGCAAAACAGGCCTCAGTGAACCTGGAGCAGGCCTCAGGGGACTGAATCAAGGAGGGTATGGTGGTTTCCAGACTTCTCAACCCACAAACGCAAAAAACAACTTAGAAGGTTAGTAGTAAAAGTCTGTGACCGCAGTGAGAGAGAAGCTCCATCCCAGCCCCCAGTCCCAGTCCTAGCACAGCCCCGGGGTGGCAGCTACTTCCAGAGCTCTTGGCTGATCAGAGGGGATTGCAGGGATCTCTTTCCTGGGGCTGAGGCAGGATTCTCTTGCTTTGCCTGTCCATGGATCTGGGTCACAGTTCTGGGTGGCGATCCTGGGGCAAGGAGGAGTACTGATGTGGTGGAGCTTGTGCATTGGTAGAGAGGGAATGCTCCTCACAGTTCCAAGGAAGAAAACAGTCCTTGTGGTCACTCATAGATCAGAGCACAGGCCAGGAAAGGAATAAACATCTCACCCTTGATCATACCACCTTGGAAGAACTGACAACTTACAGGTCCCTAGAAGTAGCTTTTAAAACAGCTGCACAAAACCTCCGAAGCTTGGGACAGTGCAATCTCCACACCGGAAGTAGACCCCTACCTTAACCAAGAGTTTATAACTCAAGTAATTGGCTGGGATCATGAGCAAACTGTGCAAAAAAAAAGTCAGACCATAGAATCTTTCTTTGGTAACAAAGATCAAAACATACAACCAGAAGACAACAAAGTCAAAGCTCCTACAACCAAAGCCTCCAAGAAAAATATGCTTCAGTCCCAGGCCATGGAAGAGCTCAAAAAGGATTTTGAGAAGCAAGTAAGAGAAGCAGAAGAAAAACTGGGAAGAGAAATGAGAGTGATGCAAGAAAATCATGAAAAACTAGTCAACTGCTTGCTAAAGGAAACCCAAAAAAATACTGAAGAAAATAACACCTTAAAAAATAGCCTAACCCAAATGGCAAAAGAGGTCCATAAAGCCAATGAGGAGAAGAATGCCTTCAAAAGCAGAATTGGCCAAAAATAAAAGGAAGTCCAAAAGTTCACTGAAGAAAATACTTCCTTAAAAATTAGAATGGAGCAATTGGAAGGTAGTGACTTTATGAGAAATCAAGACATTGTAGAACAAAACCAAAAGAATAAAAATAGAAGACAATGTGAAATATTTCACTGGAAAAACAACTGACCTGGAAAATAGATCCAGGAGAGATCATTTAAACATTATTGGACTACCTGAAAGCCACGATCAAAAAAAGAGCCTAGACATCATCTTTCAAGAAATTATTAAGGAAAACTGCCCTGATATTCTAGAACCAGAGGGCAAAACAGAAATTGAAAGAATCCACCAATCACCTCCTGAAAGAGACCCCCAAAGGAAAACTCCTAGGAAAGAAAGAAAAAAAGAAAGATAGAAACCATTCAAGTATTGTGGAAACACAATCAGGATAACACAGGATTTAGCAGCTTCTACGTTAAGGGACCAGAGGGCTTGGAATATGATATTCCTGAGGGCAAAGGAGATAGGATTACAACCAAGAATCACCTACCCAGCAAAACTGAGTATAATCCTACAGGGGAAAAAAATGAATATTCAATGAAATAAAGAACTTTCAAGCATTCTTGCTGAAAAGACCAGAACTGAATAGAAAATTTGACTTTCAAATACAAGACTCAAGAGAAACATGAAGAGGTAAACAGGAAATAGAAATCATATGGGACTTATTAAGGTTGAACTGTTTACATTCCTACATGGAAAGGTGATTATCTGTAACTCATGAGAACTTTGTCAGTATTAGGGTAGTTGGGGGGAAAAAAATTATAGTGTAGATAGATTGATAGATAGAGGGCACAGGGTGAGTTGAAGATGAATGGGTGATATCTGGAACACAAAATTAAGGGGTGAGAGAAGATTATACTGGGAGAAGGAGAAAGGGAGAGGTAGAAAGGGGTAAATTATCTCACATAAAACAGACAAGAAAAGGTTTTTACAGTGGAGGGGAACTGGGGGAAGGTGAGAGGGAATGAGTGAAACTTATTCTCATCGAATTTGGCTTAAGGAGGGAATTGGGTATGGAAAGCTATCTTCCCCTACAGGAAAATAGGGTTAAGGGGATAATAGAGCAGGGGGATGATAGAGAGGAGGACAGACTAGGGGAGGGAGTAATCAGAAGCAAACACTTCTGAGGAGGGACAGGGTCAAAAGAAAGAATAGAATTAATAAGGGACAGGATAGGATGAAGGGAAATATAGTTAGTTTTCCACAGCATGACTACTGTGGAAGGGTTTTGCATGACTATACAAGTATAACCTGTATAGAGTTACTTGCCTTCTAAATGAGGGTGGGTGGGGTTGGAGGAAGATAGAAAATTTGGAACCCAAAGTTTTAAAAACAAATGTTAAAAAACTGTTTTCATCACATACAACTGGGAAATAAGATATACAGGAAATGGGGTATAGAAATCTATCCTGCCCTACAGGAAAACTGAAGGGGGAAGGGGATAAGAGAAGGGGGGGAGATAAAAGGGAGGACATATTAGGGAAAAGGATATTCAGAATACACACTGTCTTAAGGTTGTGGGAGGGATGAGATGGGGAGAAAATTTGGAACTCAAAATCTTGTGGAAATGACTGTTGAAAACTAAAAATAAACAAATTAATGGACAAAAAAAGAACAAAATAAACAAACAAAAAAAAATAAGAAGACCTGAAGGAAACAGTTTATTACATTAGGAAGCAGAGAAGGGGGTGGGGAGGAAAGATAAGACAGACAGAGACAGAGACAGAAAAAGATAAAGAGAAAAGGAGAGAAGAAAGATAGAAGAGAAAAGGAAGAAAAGAGGAAAGGAAAAGAGGAGATGAGAGGAGAGAAGAGAAAGATGTTGCCATGGAAGTGTTGACCAGATGCTCAGATGAATAATTATTGACGTTGGCCCAGAAAATTCCATAATCTCAGAATGTTAGATTTGGAAAGGTACATTCAAGGTCATCTAGTTCAATCTGTACCTCACAAGAATCTCCTCCAAACTTAGCCTGTTATCATCCAGCCGTCCTCATGAGCTGAGGCAGCCTATTTCACTTTTGAATAGATATAATCTAGGAATTCTTAATCTTTTTTTTTTATCATGGATGCCTTTGACAATCCAGTGAAACCCATGAACCCTTTCTCAGAATATTTTTTTAAAAAATTAATAATGAAATGAAATGCTAAATTTCAGTTAAGAGGTTAGTAAAAATAAAGATTTTTTTTTTCCATCTAAGTACCTAGACCTTCTAAAATTTCTCCATGGGCTCCTTAGGTGTCTATTGTTCAACCAAGAAAATAAGGGTAGTTTCACTTAAAAGTGGGAATCATTTTATTTCTGAATCTGGTAGAATTACATTTGACCCAACTTCATTTTTTTCCTTATTTTCATGGCATAGGGGATACACCACTGACAGAATTTCTCATTGATTTTCCCCCGAAATCAACCTGGCGGAAACTTTGTTTTGTTTTTCAGTAAATGCTATATAGAAAAATAACAAAAATAAAAAGATGTTTTTTCCCTCATATTGATCCAAAATCTACACATCTGTAAGTTCCAGCCAGTCTACAGCATTTATTAAGCATTTACTATGGGCCAGGAATTCTGCTATGCTCTACATATACAAAGAAAGGTAAAAGCAGTCCCTCTTCTCAAGAAGCTCATTCACATGGGGAAGACAACATGAAATAACTAGATGTGTCTACAAGATACATAAAGTATGTGGAAAGCTATTTCAGAGGGACAGGTACTAGTAACTTGGAGGGACTTGTAGAAGATGCAATGTGAGCCGAATCTTGAAGAAAGCCATGAAAGCTAAGAGGTGGAAGTGAGAATGAAGAATATTAGAAGCATGAGTGCAAAGTGTAAAGATACAGACAGAAACGGAGTACTGTATGGTAAGAAGAGCAAGTACATGGAGAGAAGTAAAATGTTAAGACAACTGGAAAGGTAGGGAAGGGCCAGGTTAGAAAGGAATAAAGGAAGAGAACAAGCATTTATATAGTGCCCACTCTGTGACAGGCACTATGTGCTAATTGCTTTTTATGAATATTATCCTATTTGATTTGATCTTCACAACAACCCTTGGAGATAGGTACTTTTATTATAGCTATTTTACAACTGAGGTGAGGCAGAAGTTAAATGACCTGGCTAGAGTCACACAACTAGTAAATGTCTGAGGCTGAATTTGATCTCCTGACTCCAAGCCCAGTGCTCTTTCTACTGTGTCATCAGTTGCCTCAGATGACTTTATATTTGATCTCGGAAGCAATAAGGAGCTACTGCTATTTATTAAATAGAGAAGTGACGTGATCAGATCTACATTTAAGAAAAAAAATCACTTTGACAGCTCAATGGAAGATGAATCGGAGTGAGGAGACAGTAAAGGTGGCGAGACCAGTTAGAAGCCCATTGAAAAAGATAAATATAGGCCTGAGCTAGGGTTGTGGGTAAGTGAATATAGAGAAGTGGATATATGTGAGAGGTGTTGGAGAGAAAGAAATTACAAGATTTAGCAAAAGATTAGATATATGATGTGAGTGGGAATGAAGAACTGAGGATGACAATGAACTTGTGAGTCAAAGCGACTAGAAAGGTAGTGGTACCTTTGACAGTAATAGTGAAATTTAGAAGAAAGTAGGTTGTCTGAGGGAAAATAATGAGTTCTTTTGTGGACGTGTAGAGTTTGAGATAGCTCTGGAACATCCAGTTTGAAATATCTAATAGATAACTGACACTGTGGAAATGTAGCTCAGAAGAGAGACTAGGGGTGGATATATAGATATAGGAATCATCTTCAGAGAGATGATAATTGAATCCAAGAGAGCTGATTAGATCTCTAAATAAGATAGGAGAGAACACTAAGAGAAGAAGGCCCAGGACAAAGCTTTGGGAGATAATATAGACAAAAGCTCCACAAAGGAGACTGAAGAATGGTCAGACAGATCCCAGGAGAACTAGGAGAGAACAATGTTATTAAAAAAGAGGGTTGAATACCCAAGAAGAAATGGGTAACAAAAACAAACAAACAAAAAAAAATGACAAAAGATACAGAGAAATCAAGGAGAATGAGGATTGATCAGTGGTCATCAGAATCGGCAATTCTGATTTTACCCTCTGGGATTACAAGTCTCATTTCTTTTCTACAAGACAGCCTTTCCAATACTATCATGTCTTCCTCCTGAAGTCTTCTCTACAGGTTAGCAATCTCCATTCCTCTAGTTTGAATTGAAGGTCTTTTATTACCCTAGAAACAGACCCTCCTCTGGATGTTCTCCAACTTATCCATTTATTTTCCCCCACCCTAATTCTTTGCAAGCTAAACTATTGTATTGTTGAAGTTCTCAGCAGCCAGAAAATGGCCTAAGTAATTAAAAGGCCTTATTATTTCATTGACTGAATTGTCATCATTACAAATATTCATGTAGGATAGTCTAGTCACAGGGGTGAGGAACCTGCCTGGAGGCCACATGTGGCCTTGAGCAGCAGGTTCCCCACCCCTCACAGGAAAACAGTTTAGGGTAACAAACATTTTGTGGGCTAATATTTGAGGGAGTTTTCTTAGCAATTTTTATTTATTTTAACCATCAACAAAAATGACAAACTTTAAATAAAACAGGATAAAGAGAAATTTCCTCTGTCTCTCTGACTTTTTCTCTCTTCATATATGTGTTACATGTATTCATATATTCATAGCAGCACTTTTCTGTTATCAAAGAATAGTAAATCACTGATGCCTATTAATTAGGGAATAACTAAGCAAATTGTGATATATGACTGTAATTGAATATTACTGCACTATAAGATCAATGAATGTGAACTTAGAGAAGTATTGGGAGATGTGAACTGACACAGTGAATTAAGCAGAATAAGAAAAACAATATTCATAAAAACTACAAAGATGGAAGGGGAAAGAGAAATAAAATGAAACTGAATGCTGTGTAGTTATAATTATTGTGAAAGAAAAATACTCTGTTCCAATCCACTTTAAACCAAATTTTTCACAAATATACTGATGTAGAAGTATCCCGCTTGGAGAGATTTTTGATAGAGTTCCTTCCGCTAATAAGGAAAGGTCTTTCTCCTCCAAGCAATTTCCAACTCTCATTTTATAGTGACTGTGAAAAGAAAGATACAATTCTATAGCAACAAAAGAAATGTCAAGATATTAGGAAACACCCCGTTTTCCAGAGCTAAGGCCCAGCAAACAAGTTGTGCCCTGAGGTTGGCATAACAACAATCCTTTGCAATCACTTTCTGGAATTGATGGTCCCTGAGCATCAACAGGCCAGACATGAAGCCCTGCTATGAATGAACTTTTTGTCACTAGACAACCTTGCCTCACTGTTGCTGTTGTGCCTCACTACTATCGGATACACTACACTGTTTGACCCTTTATCTAGACACAAGTAAATAAATCAAGGTTCAGCCACACTGAAGTGGATCCCCCCTACAAGGGGTGGGACTCTAGCACCTGAGTCTAATCTACCTCCTTGATTGCAAGCTGTTTTCCTCACTTTGAAATTAAACTTCTGTTTGATTCCTGCCTCTCCTGTCTCTGGCCTGCTCTGTTCAGCTCTGGCTATCCACATGTTAGAGGCTGATTTGGTCTAGTTGACAAAACAAAAGTATATAGTTTTCATTAGAGATATAAACTTATTAAACAAACAAAAAAAAAGTCAATGTTAATGTTGGCATAAATTTTGGAGAAATTTTCCTGGAAAACTAGGGACTCTTTCTCTCTTAAATAAAATGGAAACTCTTTTTATTTGGTTCATGATATACTGAAGGCACACTTGTCTCTTGGTTTTGTTAACAACAGGACTTTCCTTCTATTTATGCAAATAACTGATTCTGCCTTCTAGGAGAGCATAAGTTTTGATTAGGTCCTAAATTCAAGAAAGACAAGGGAGATTAAGAATTCTAGAGCAATAATACTGTTAAAATGTTAATTCTTAATTTTTATAATACAACAGAGACCTTAGTGCTATATAGTTTTTCCTTTCACCAACCTCAGCCTCAAAGAAGAGTTGAGACAATGGACCTACCTCCTTTCATTACTGAGGTGGCAAACAATGGGATTGTACCTTCTGTTAGATCTGTTTGAGGGACTGCTTAGTTTTGCTGAAGTGTTTTTTTCTCTTTCTTTTTAGTATCTTTGTTATAATAACAAAATAATTACATTGGCAACAATAACAACTATCATTTATGTAATATGTTCAGGTTGGCAAAGTGCTTTATATATATATTCTCATTTTATCCTCACAACAACCCTAGAAGGTAGGTGCTATTATTATCCTCATTTTACAGATGAGGAAATTGAGGCAAATGGAGTTTAAGTGACTTGGCCATAGTCACATGGCTAGTAAGTATTTGAGGTAAAATTTGAATCCAGGTGTTCCTAACTCTAGGCTCATCTATTGGGGCACCTAGTTACCTCAAAAGAGGTATTTCTGTAAAGAGATGATCACTGAACCCACGAAAACTAGTAAGTTCACCAAAAGAGGGGATATAAAGAAGAAAGCCCAGAAGAGAGTCTTAAGGAATGTATCTTGTTAGAGAGAGGGTCATGAATGATGATATAACAAAAGAGACTGAGAAATGATCCAAATGGTAGAAAGAAAACCAAGGAAGAGCAAGCTTCTGAAAACTCCAGGAAGTAGAGACTATCTAGAAAGATGAGATGGTCAATAGTGTCAAATTCTGCACTGGGGACAAAGAAGAGGATTGAGAATAGGCCATCAAGTTGAGTAATTAAGAAGTTACTAGTAAGCTTGAAGAAGGCGATTTCAGTTGAGTGATAAGTTTAAAAGGCACAACAAAATAAGTAGAGATGTAAATAGGAAGAGGGGAAACAGAAGCAACAAGGAGCACAAGAGCTGACCCTTGTGTCCGTCCCTCCCCCCCCAGAATTTGGCTATGAAAGGGAAAGAGGGAGCAAAGTCTTAGGGGAGGTAGTAGAATCAAATGAAAGATTTTTTTAAAGGATGAGGTGAGACCTTGGGCATGTTTGGAGATAACAGAAAAGAAGCTAGCAAGTGATTAAAAAAAAAAGTTGATGATCAGAGAGAGATGGAATGATTCAAAGAGGAATTGACAGAAAAGATAGGATCAAGTGAATCGGCTTGCCTTGGCTGGAAGGACCACCTCTTTCCAGCCCCCTTACCATTTACATGGACCATTATAATAGGCTCCTAATTGGTGTCCTGGCCTAATTGGCTTCCTCCTCTCTTCTTTTCAATCCATCTTCCACATAGCTGCCAAAGTATTCTTTAGAGTTCTTAAGGCAGAAGTCTGACCAAGTTACTTTACTGCCCAGCAAACTCCAAACTCTATTACCTCTAGAATCAAAAGCAAAAACTTCTATTTGACATTTTAAGCCCTCAGCAACCTGGTTCCAATATATCTTCCCAGTTGTTTTTTTTAAACCTTTCACACACTCAGATAAATTGGATTTCTTGTTATTCCTCATACATGACACTCAGCCTCCAGAATCTGTTCCTTTTCACAGACTTTTCCTCATGCCTGGAATGCACTCTCTCCTCCTCTCTGCTCCAGAGAATTCTGTAAAATATCCTGAAAAGCTTATCTCAAAAGACTACTTTTTACATAAAATCTTGTGTACCTGTTGTTTTCCTTGATAAAACCATAAGCTCCTCAAGGGCAGGGACTAGTGTTTTTTTCCCCCCTTTTCCTTTGGTCTTTGTACTCCTAGTGTCTAACATGCTTCCTGGCACCAAATGGGCACTTAATAAATGTTTGTTGATTAACTAAATGATTTCTCAGGGACTGGTGAAAAGGATGAGAGAGTAGATGGATTTGAGGTAAATAAAAAGGAAAAATGGGGAGCTCAGAATGGATATCCTCTATTTTTTTCAGTAATAGGAGTTTCTCTGTTGAATTTTTTTGATAAGAAAGTTTGATCAGCTACTTAATTGATCATTTTTGTTTTTTTTTTAAGAGAACTCGTTTCTTCACCTAACTTACCTATTCATTCACTGGGGAATGAATGGATCTAAATAAATAATTTTCAACTGATTTGCAGGGACAATTTATCTATTTTTCTTCAGGCTTACATTATTCTTCCATTTTTGTATTTTTTATTTACATTAAAGTAATAGTTCCCTGCCAATCATACAACTAAGCTCCTAAATTTTCCTCTGAGGCACTATATCAGGTGATAATGTTTTAATAATTTCCAACTGTATTAACTTTCTCGGGATTAATCTCATATTTCAAAAGTTTATTTAGTGTATACAACTTAAAGTCATTTTAAAAAATCACATCTTAAAAATTTTATTTGCTAGAAAATTACCCAATCTCTAAGTTTCTCATTCAATTCTGAATTTTGTGTGGGTCTGCATTTTGAAAGTGTCACAGAAAAAACATGGATCCCATTAGTTAGCCCACCTATTCCTTTCATTTGTCTTCCTTTAAAGGATGAAGTTGTAGGTCTGAAAAGTAATAAAAGAGGAAAAGAGTAAACCATATTTTCCAGAAATCCTGAAAAAATATTTGACAAATTAAATAAAAAAAATATAGGCTTTCCATTTTCCCCACTCCTTCCTCCTACCTATGACCCATTTTTGTTTTTTAATTTTTTGGTATTTTTGCTAAAATGTTTCAGCTAGTGGAACTTTGTTTATCTGTTTATAAAGGACTTTTAAAATGGAGAGATTGAAAAGTATTATACATTTTGTGAATATAATAATGTACAGTAAAATCTCATTCGTTCTGGCAGATAACTCAGATTTTGAGGTCATTTTGAGAGAAGCCATGCAGAAATTTACTTTTGCCTACCATTCATTCAAAATGCAAACTATTAGTGTTAATGTTGCAAAGGAATATTTATGAAACACAAAAGAACAAACTTTTCACGTACATTTAAGTATTTCAGAAGCAATATTTATGTGGTCTGTGAACTCTTTTAAAAATACATTTTGATAACTATTTCAACATAAGTAATTTCCTTTGTAATCCTATGTAGTTTATTTTATGCATTTGAAAACATTATTCTGAGAAAGGGTCTAAGGGCTTCACCAGACCGTCCATGATACAAAATAGGTTAAGAACCTTAGATTTAGCTAGAAACAATTCACATGCTAATTGCAGATTATTAGGCAGCATCCTATTCAATTAGATGGGGTTACAGCAAACACTCAGAGGTAATAAAACTGTGTTTAGTTAAGATATTGTATTAAATTCAGATTTTTCACTGATTCAAAAAGACCTTCTCTTAAATTAGACCAAATTGGTAAGTTGCCATCACAAGTAAGCTTTAGAGCTGAGACCCAGAGCCAGGAAATTTCATTTATTTTCCCTAGGTAAAATTTAAAGATTGTACCTTGTATATGGTATATGGTTTTAAGTCTCCACTACAACACAAGACACTTGGTCTATTAAAAAATTACTGAGAGCATGATTTTAAAGACATTAAAATATGTGTGTTTATATATACAAGAGATCATAAAGACAAAGTTTTATTCTTATTAATTGAAAAACACATAATGTTCCTAGAGAAAAGATAATCAAACATACCTCCCTCCTTACATTGGAGAAGTGGGAGACTACAAGGGCAGAATGTTGCATACACTGTGAGATTCAGATAATATACAAATTATTTTTGCTTTACTACTTTTTTGTTACAATTCCAGAGCAGAGGTGGTTGTATCCAGAAATTTATCCAGAAATTATTGTAATTTAAAAACAAACTAAAATATGGATATAAATAGTAATATTTTAAAGTAGCCTTCATAGTGCCTTCTAGAATGTTGTGCCCTAAACGGTTGCCTACTTCACCACCCTTGATCCCAGTTCTGCCTAGGCTTTCTACAAATTTCAGACTCCAAATAAAAATGAAAAATAATTGATTAAAATGAGCCAGATGCCTCTGTCACTAGGAGGCAGTTTTTAGACTGTGGTCATGTTAGGTCACAGTAATAATCTTTCCCTATTGAATATTTCCCTTCAATTTCTTTCAGCCTTCAGAGGGCTAGTTTCAACGTGGATACCAGTTAGACTTTTTTTTTAATTGCTTTCTCCCCCACAGATTGTAAAAGCTTTAAAGGCAGCCCTTTTTGGGTTGTTTGTCAATTTACCAAGTCTTTATTAAGCAGTTAAACACCAACTGGGAAAAGAGCAATGATATATTTAGGAACACCTGTCAGCAGGATATAGTCGAAAGCTTTGGAATCCGAGGACATGAGCTTAAATCTTATCTCTACCTTTGTGATCTTGGTCAAACGTTAACCTCTCCGAGCCTCAATTTTCTCATCGGCAAAATGAAGGGGCTCAACTAAAATGACCATTAAAATCACTTCCGGTCTAATTCTATCACTTTATGTTTCCCTCTGCCTCTCCACTCATTTTAACAGTACGGTCATCGGGAGGATATTCATTGCTAAAATATGTTAGCTTTAAAGACTAGGGAATTCTTCAGAGAACTGGCGCAATATACAAAACTATCTTTTTATCTTTTTAATTCTGAAGAAATTTCTCTTTTAAGTTCTATTAGGTATTTGAAGCCACATAGTCTGATGTACAATCACACTAAATCGAAAATGAATTTAAATGTAAAGTAACAGAAAGCATTTTCCCACAAAGCAAAGTACCCAACAAGGTTTTCCTTAAATTGAATAACAGGTTCCTGTGAACTAGACTCCTAGTGCTTTTAATAAAATTCAAAAGAAGAAAAATATCAGCGGATGTTTTCATTTGTTGAGAAAGAGCAAGAAACAGAAGCAGAGTGGTTGAGAAAGGATTCCTCCTCTTCTATCAAAAGGTGGGTTTGGGGTAGAGGAAGAGGAGAGAGGTTCTCTGTCTGTCTCTCTAGATATATGTAATGGCAGGGAGTTCGGAACGAGATGGAGAGAGGAGGAAGAAGAGGCCAGAAGGGATGAGTGAGTGAAGAAAAGGGGTGAGGCCTGGGATTGGGGTGGGGGATATCCCAAGGCATGGTCTGTCCCATGCACCGGGTAAGCGCAGATACCAGCACCTGTGCACACTGCGCTTCCCGCAGGCAGGCGGCAGCAGCTTCAGCACAGGCCCTTCCCTTACGCAAGTAGAGGAGACTCGGGAGTCAACCGGGATCCTGCGGGCATGTGGAAGTAGCAGCTCTGGGCCTGAGGAATCCAGAAACTGTAGGGAAAAAAAGTGCAAAGTGGAAGCCATAAGAAAAGATGTTGATGCAACGGGCAGGAGGGGGGCAAAACAGCGAACTAATCCTGCGTCTTGGATACTGTTTTAGTCCTAGCTCTTTTCTAACCCGGGGTCTCCTCTCTCTCCCGCGCGCCCTCAGAAGCCCTAGAGAGTTTACTCAGGAGCTGCATTACAATGGTCAGCTAAACATGGCAATTTCGAGGAGACCTCGGGAGGGGGGGGGGGGAGGATCAAGCTCCAGGAACTAACCTCTCCCCGGTCTGCCGCCTCTCCTCTTTCTCTTATTTCTCACTCTAGAGCCAGGCTGCAACTGAACCAGACAGATGCGCGCGGGGACACACACACACACTCATACACACACACACGTGTCCCTTTCAAGGAATATTAATAGGGGAGCAGAGACGCACGCACACTGCGAACAGCTGCTCTCTTCATGACAATTCCATGTTTATTTGGTGGTGCATGTTTACATACAGCTTAAAATTATTTTGCCACTTCCCTCATTTCTTCTGGTTTCCCTATCCCTCCACCCCAAGTCTTTCCCCCACCCTTTTTCGACTCCTTTGGCTCCTGTCTTTCGGATTAATTCACTGTAAATAATCAGCTCAGTATGGAACGTCCCGCTTGTTTCCAGACTCTGAACGCTTTATTACTTCAGGGAATGTGATTGGGGGCAGGAGGGGAGGTGGGGGGTGTAAGGAAAGGAGGAGGGGGTTAGAGAGAAAGAGAAAAGACACTGAATGACTTGGGGGGGAGGGCAAAGGGATTTCCTCTGCTGGTAGGCAGAAACAATTATATATACTATCATTAACAAAATTTACACACACATACACACCCTTTGATTGCATCCATCGTACAACTGTTACAGAAGGGCAGACGGGCCCTGCTTCCAGGTCTCTCTGGCTGGCTTAATGAGGTGCACCCAGCCCAAGCTATTGTGTTGCACGAAAAGAGAGGAAAGAGAACGCACCGATATTAGCAGCTGCGAGAAGCAAGAACCAGCAAGCTTACAGCCCTGACTTCAAGTGGATTTGTGTGCCTTTGGAAGTATTTTACTGAAACGAAATCACCAATCATTGGAAGATTTGAGGCAGGGCTAGTGAACTTAGATGGGGCTTTTCTCTAAGGTTTATCATGGTGGTGGTGGTGGTGGTAAGCAAGTCATTTCCTCTAGTCAAACTACGGCACAGATCAATTTCCTTTTCACCTACCCAATCATCCAACCCCTCAGCCCTTTTACCTTTTTGTTTTGTTTGGGTGGGTCCCTCTTCCCTCTACCTCTCCTTTCTCCTTCCTCGTTTTCCTTCCCACTGCACACTGTTCCCCCTCTTATTCCCCCCCCCCGCCCTGTTGGGTCTGAGTCCTCTTTGATTGTTAATTTAAATGTATTTCTGATTGGTTAACGTTTTCTCCTTTTTTGTTGTGATTATTAGAGATTCTTTAGCCCAGGTTTACCCAGTTCTGCGCCCTGCAAAGCAGTTTTGAAAAATTAGTGCAAAAAGCATGACAAAGCACTATGAGGTTGCCATGGTAAGTGTACTTTTTAAAAAAAAATTACAATTTCTTCTTGTACTTTCGGTTTGTGGGTTGTTTAAAAAGACTCATTACACACAAAGGGCTAGGGGCTGGGGAAAGATAGGGACAGTTAAAAACCGGGTAGATTTTATTTCTCTTTACTACTATGGGGGGGGAACAGGTCATTTTTATGTTTTATAGATGTAACACAGAATCTGGTTTGGTAACCGGCTTGATGCTGAGTTGGGGGTAGGCGGTAGGAAAACGAAGGTTTAGGAGGGGGTGAGAAAAGCATGAATTAGGTTTATTGCCTAGTTTTATACGAACCTTGCAAGCTCTAATTGCTAAATTCAACCCAGTGGTGACAGGGTCATTTCTGCTTAAGAAAAAATGCTAGAGAGGGAACACTGACTAGTTAAAAAATTCTCTTACTTGCCCCTTTCAGCGGCTGTTAAACCTCTGGTCTTCTTCCCTACCCCTACTCTTTGGTTTAATCCAGGTTACTCGTAAAGATTAGATGCCATCACCCTTAGGCACCTTTAGCCCTAAAAGGTGCACCAAATATTCAGTTCTGAAAGGAAAGGAAAATTCGGGCTTGGAGGGGAGGAAAGGAGAAAATGCTTATCAAACACATATACCCTCTTTCACCTCCCTACCAAAAAAGAAAAGAACAGAACAAAAGCCCTAACTGGATGGTTAAAAAGTCTCCCTGTAGTGTCTTTCCTCTTTTATTTATCTGTTTTACACTAGGAAGAATAGTTGTGAAGAATTTTCGAGATCTCTTGTTTAGCCACTTTCCTAGCATAACTGTCCAGTTTAAGCAGTGGTGTCAAACTTAACAATATCAAGTTTGGTGAATGGCTGAACCTTTCCCATTCTTCAGAGAATTTTGTTATCTTGTGGGCTATACATGTTAGAAAAAAAGTTAATTGTGCTCAGTATTCTTAAACTTTTCTGTTTGGAGATCTACTAGCCTTCTAAATCGTCACCAGCTGTTGCCATGGAGATGACTGTGATGCCCTATATTGTAAGGGACTAGCATAATCAGTAAAATGCTGGGCAGAGTACTCTTTCATTTCTGAAAGATGGAATGGGAAATACATTTCTTCCAAAGAAGTTTGTATGTGTTTCATTTTAAACAATTTATGAGTTTTTCATGTATGCTGAAATGCACATATACCAATACATATGTGAATGCCCATAGATTCCTATTAGGATAAGAAATTGGAAAGGACCTTACAGATCTAGTCCAAACCCTTTATTTATTTTTCTTTTTTGGAATTAAGGCATTTTGTTTTTCAGAAGCTACCATAAAAACTTTGGCTAAATAATAGTAAAGATCCCTCAAATATGAGACACTAAAGTTTTATTTCTTCATTTTGCATCTCAATAATGATAGACTAATTTCATTTGGTGGATATTTGTTGTAACAACATTTACTACACCTGCAATTTTATGCCTATGCAGCTTTCCACAGGAAACTGTTGTAATTTACCAGTAACCTTATCTGCCTTACATTTCAAACAAATCATTATTTCTTTTAATCCTGCTACTTATAACTTATGTGGATGTAGTACTTTTTAGTTTATGAGAACTTTTAAAACTGAAGTTATTATGCCATAGTATTAACCCATTGCTGCAAAAAAAGTGACTATATAAACTGTGTAAATATCTCAGAAAATGTCAAAATATATTATGGCAAGAGAATAATTTTTGGTAGCCAGAATTTTCATTTAGAAGTTTGTTTTTTAATGAATTGATACTTTTAATCACTATGCAGTTAATTAATGAATTAATTGTCAAATCATACTATTCATTGTCCCAGATGATGAAGAGATTAAATTCTGAAGGAACATATTTAATTCCAAAACTACCTTTTATGTCAAGTAAAATAAGTAATAATCATAACTTAAAACTATCATCAAAAAGTAAATAATCACCATAAATTAATGGATTGAAACAGCTTAACCACCATATTTTATTAAATGAATATAATCTATTTTTAAAAGTACTTTTTAATTCAATTTTTCCATCTCTGTGTGGATGAAAATGTCATTATAGCTGAAAACAGCAAACAAGGAATAATTTCTTAAAGCAGACAACTCAAATTCTAGACATTCTTATAGTAAGCATAGAATGAAGTGCTCCTCTAATGGCAGCACAACTATTACCAAGTAGGTTTATTCATGTATTATATATAAATGTGTCTGTAGACACACACGTAAATACATTTTTCTCTACCATTTGGGAATATTTTGAGTTCCCAAGCATAAATACAGATATTTCCTTTCATTGGAATTTAATACTATCCAACACTGCCTGATAGGATATGTTATTACCTTTATCATTCACTTTTCTCAGAATTCTAATTCTAACACTATAATAACCATACAGAAGAAACACAGTGGCTATGCTCTGATACCCATCCACAATCTAGCAGAGAAAATTTCATAAGAGAAAGAATATTCATAAAAATCAAGACCTAAGGGTTCTCTGTAAGGCAAAACCTGGTGCAGTAGTCATTGACTGCAACCTGTAGCATATTTAAGATTCCTTTTTAGAGTGATTGGATTAGTATCTTTAGGTAGAAGAAAAACAAAATACAACGAAACTAAGGAAGGGATGTAAGAGAGAAATGCCAAGACTAGAATCATTTAGCTATTGTATTTGCTTTTATAAAAACAGAAAACAAAAAATCCTGATGTATAAAGCAGCTAATAAGAGTGAGGGAACAGAGCCAAAGTTAAGTTAGTTGTAGCAGTAACTACATTAATGAAAAGCAATACAAAATGAAGATAAAAAGACTACCATGTGTGGTAGAATATACAATGAATATTTTATTCTGTGATTTTTTTTTCTTATAATCTTTGATAAACCAAAATAGTAACTCTTGGAATAAAAAAAGAGTAGAAGTTAAATAACTAAGATGTTTGTACTTAACATAAAAGTACAAGTGCTGTATTAGAAAACTATGAGAGATACTATAATAAATTACAGTTGAATATAAAGCGGAATTTCTATAATTTTTATATAATCTTCATTAGTGCCGAAAATGGGGAGAGTTTTCTTTTAAAACACACATCTATTTGGTAAAACACAAACTGTATTGAAACATATACACTAAGTTGGTTTTGAACATATGGGCTTAGTATAGCTAGTCAATTTGTCCCTAGTATATATGACTATTCAGTCTGTGAGTTAATAGCAAAAATACTATGCCTACCAAAAAAAAGTATGTATATATCTATATGTATGTATTTGCATATATGTATATATGAAATATATGACATAACAGCTATTTCATAAAAGGAAAAATTTATCACAAACTCATCAATGCATATTAAATGGACTGGAATAAAACAAACTACATCTGCTTCAAAGAACATAGGATTGTGATTTTTATTAACTTTAAATTCAAAATCTTTAGGATCATGGATGTTGAAGTTGTTTTAAGGTATAAATTATTACCACTTGATTGCACAAATCTTCTTTATGGATATTTTGATCCTTTAGTTTAAGTTTTATTATGGCACATATCAAAATGTGATTAAATTATAAGCTTTATCTTTCACTAATAATAGCCACATTTCAAGAAAAGAAGACCTTCATATAAAATTCTATGTATCAAAATAGACTATATTGTAGAAATTTGTGACAATAAACAAATAAAAGTTAATGGAAAAGATAAATAATTTAAAATTTATTGTTCTCTTTTCTGTAAACAGACAAGGCCCTAATTTTAAATTTATAATATTCACTGTGAGAGTAAGTGAGAAATTAAAGTATTTTCTGTTAAGAAGTGGAAAGGTCTCAACATTTTTCCTTGACCAAATGCTCTATTTTTATTCTGTTTTTCTCATGCACCTTCTTTATAAAACCTTTTTTTGTATGGTCTTATCTATAAGAAGGTAAGAAATGTATTTTGGGCTGGCACAGGGAAAAATGAACCTGGTAATTTTTTTTCTACTTGTATACTTATTAGGCTATATTTTCATAGGTGAAATGAAGCATAGATGTTATTCATTTATTGGGGGGGATAATAATGGATAAGATACTTGGATCAAAGTTATCAGTATTCAACAGAAAATCGTATAACTACATTTTGCCTATAGAAAACTATCTTAAAATACTTAAAATAACTGCATATTCACTCTGAAATAAATGTATTCCTGAAAAGTGTATAAATCAAATTTTTGAAAATCAGATTACTTTTAGTGTATTAAGAGAGCTTACCATTTAAAGGAAACGAATCTTTCTGTCAAATGAAGATTCCTTTTTCAATGCAATTTGTCTTTTTTATAAGTTTCAGATGTTCTTAGGGTAAGAATATATGTGTTATGTTTCAAGCTACATTATTAAAAAAGGTTTTGTAGGGTTTTTTGGGAAGAAGTGAATACATAGGAAGGATTTTTTTTACAATGAATTAACTATATTGACTGCCTACATTAACAGTATCTGCCAAATCTGAACACACTCTGTATTTTTCACATGCAGAGCTATCCCAAAAATTCTTGAATTTGGACTGGAGAGTGTTAACAGTTAAAATCTCATTTGGGTATAAAATTCAGATCAAGTTTTGTTCAGTAGCAGTGGTCTTAAAAACCTCATGTTGAATAAAGTACCCAAATAGTTTCTAAATTATTTCTTTTATTTGTATATGAGGTACCTTTAAATGTAGTAGGATCATAGCTTATAGATTGTTTTGGACCTATTTTGAATCCTATTTATATATATATGCAAATATGCAAGGGCCTATTAAAATATATGTCTAAGTATATACGTATGTGTTACATGTACTTAAAACTGTATTTGTGTGTCATCACAAAAGTTTAATGGAAAAAATAAGGTACTTTATTTAGTATTCTTATAGAGTTATTAGTGATGGGCTGTTGTTAAAGTAGAAATTTATCAATACACTAATAAATAACTGCAATTATTCTTTAGCCAAAAGCCAGGAATCTTTCAACTCTAAACAATTCATTCCATTCTAAATGTGACTTTATTATTTTTAAAGTTGTCTTTCACTAAAATGAAAAAAAAAATTAAAAAAACTACTACTTTTTTAGAGTGACGAGTCTAGTTATGCATGAAATGGATTAGTCAGTATATTTTTTTAAATTTGTGATTTTCATGAAACATTCATAAATGTTCATTAAAATTTTCCTTTGATTCATAAAATTTTCCTTTAAAATGAATTAGTCATCTTGATATTTCCATAAACTTCACAAATATCTTCTTAAACTCTCATTTTTACAGTACCTCCTTTTTCTTCACAAATAGGAGTGATAACCCTGTTCTGATTTGTTGTATACATTGAAAACCACTGGAAGAAATTTAAATGGATTCCTTCATGGGCTGTGCTCAAGTCCTGTGTTCTTCTTCTCTCTGGTCCTTTTGATTGCTTTCAGATAGCAAGTTATGATTCTTGTGTGTTCAGTACAAAGTTAGGCATCCTAGGCCTCATGAGTTTCCAGAGCCTTTCAGAATAATCCAGAAAATGGAAAAGATGGTTATAATGGTCTAACCTAGAAGCATTTTACTTTCAGTTCAGAAAAGAAAAGCAGGTAGAAGCATTGAGGTACAGTAGAAATAACACTCATTGGCTTTGGTATCAGTCAATACATGTTAAGTGCCTACTATATAGGTTTGAGGCACTGTGCTAAGTACTGGCAAAAGGCAGTCCCTGCTCTCAAGATGCTCGAAGTTTAATGAGGGAGACAATATACAAGCAACTATTTACCAACAAGCTATATACAGGATAAAGGAGAGATTATCAACAGAGGGAAGGCACAAGCATTAAGTGGGATTGGAAACCAGAGAAGCCAGGAGTCAGATGAAATCAGGAAATGGAGTGTCTTCTATGAGGCTCAAAGGATTTGAGTTCAAGTTCTGCCTCTGATTAATTACTTTTGTGACCTTGAGCAAAATTTCTGAGTGCCTCAGTTTCCTTATCTGTAAAACGGAGGAGCGGAAGGGTGAACTAGAACTGATTCCTGCCATCCCTAGGTCTATAATCTTATGAAAAGCATAATGTTACATTTAAAAAACAAGGGTAAAAATGGTAAAGAAATCAAAGGTCACTGTAATGTGAATTTAAAGAAATGAATGTTCACAAGAGTACATCCCCTCCTACCACCCCATACATCCTTGTGTTGTTTGTCAGTATGGAGAATTCTTTGTTGTGGAACATCTCTCCACTGGTATATATCAACAGTTTGTTGGTTATAGGGTTAGAGTTAGTAGCCTGCTCATTGTTTTACAATCCCAGAAGTCATATTTGAGCCCAAGTCCTTACTGACTTCAAGGCTTGCCCTATTTATGATATCCTGCTGCCTCTTCTAAGAAGGCACTGAAGAAATTTAAATATTAAAGCCTTGACAAAAATAACCAGAACCATAAATAAGGTGGAGAGATGGGGCTTTTGACTCAGAATACCTAATTTAGAGCATACTGCCAGTAGTTTTTGTCCTTCAGCAGGTAGAAACAACAGAGCTTAGCAACTAATTAGCAATAACATTTAATTAAAATAAAAAGTAACCAGATGGTGAACTGGGGGGAGCTCCTTCCTCAAGCTGCCCAGCCCCCACCTAACTGGCAGCTTCTCTAGAAGGTCCTTGAGTTGGTGCTCCTTCCAGAGTCTATGTCATCTCTCTGTCACCACAAAAGAGGACATGCTTTAAACTTGTGGCCCTAACAGTGTATGGTACTTTACCCAGGCAGAAAGAAAAATTCCTAGTTATATTTCTGAACATAACTAAACAATACTTAAGATTTACAAAGCATTATTTGGCATAATAAAAATTTAGCATAAGGAAGTCCAAAACTATTACCTATCTCCTATAGTGTTAGGGTCAATGAATAGCTAAAGTTGCCACAAAAAAACCCCAAACTTTAAAATTCCTAATTTATTGTTTATTAATTCATCAATGTTAAATTTGAGTTTTGATTTAAACAACATTGGATTTAATGTCAGAGGACCTGGGTTCAAATCTTGACTTTGCCATTTATAACCAATGTGTCCTTGGGCAATGACCACCCCTTTGGACCTCAGTTTTCTTGTTTGTAAAATGAAGGGGTTGAACTATATGACCTCTGCGGGCCGTTCTGCCTCTAAATCTATGATCTCATAAATATAGTTCTGGTCTTAACATAGGATAAAATAATGTATTCTTTTAAAAGATAATAATGAGTTCTGTTCTCTTTGTGCAAATGAAGAGACCTATCATTTTTCTTTATGAAAAGATTAAATGTAATGAATCTTCATATGTAGAAATATCCTCCCCCACCCCACAAAATTTTTTTGGCTCTGTTTTGCAAGGACAATAAAAGGTAATTTGCTTACAAAGAGGAAGTACAAGTTGTTGGGTAGTTCAATGTATAGGATACAATATGTGCTATTTTGCAAATGTGAGCCGTGCTAGGAAATCTTTAACATGTTGATTTTGCATATGTTTTGTTGCTAGGATTAAAATAAATGGACCTTAGTAACATAGAAGAGACCTTAGAAGTCACCTAAACCAACTCTAGAATTTTACAGGTGAGGACCTTGAGAATCAGAGAGATTCATTGATTTGCTCAAAGTAACATAGGTAATCATGCTTTCCACTGCATGATGTGATTTTCATGGTTTCTATAACAGAAAAAAATACCAGACAGTCCTGTAGAAGTCATAGAAATATAGAAGTAAATTGAATCACACAAATGCTGATAGACACTGTTTTTGAATATCATGACAATTTGTCTGGGAGGGAAGGAGTTAATTATTTTCAAGGAAATAATATGGACATTTAAAAATGTTTTTTAAATGGAAAAATATGGTTTCACCTAGTAAGACTATAACATTAAATCTAGAATCATAACTTTGCTTTATGGCATTATTGCATTTTCATTTCTAACTGAGGGAAAAAGAAGTATTATTAATATGAAGTTTTCCTTACATATACTTAGATTTCCTCCTTACCAAATAAATCATCTGATACCTTGAAAAAATGTGAAAGTAATGGTCCCTACAATAATTCATATTTAAAATTATTTTTCATCACAAAAATTACAGAGTGCCACCTTGAAAAATATCTTTCCTTTAAAGCCCCATAAGTTTAATGCCAAATAAAAATATCATTACAAACTTTGCTTTCTTAATGATATAATTGGGATAGCCTGTTCCTGCTGGGAGCTTCTCCAGGCATCCATTTCATGCTTCCATGTGATCAGTTTTAAGGAAAATCCTCTCATCATTGTTATATGTATGATTTTATAGGAAGGAAGCGTGTAAAATACTCTTGAACTCATTTTACTTGTGATTTTTGAATAGCTTTCAGATTAGAATGATTTCCCCCCGAATTTTATAGGCTTGCCCAATCCAGCTGTATATTTTATATGCTAATGTAAATTCTATTTTTGTTCCCCTTGGGGGTTTAAGTGATTATAATTGTTGCTCTTCAAAAGCCAAACAGATGATGATTGCTGCTTCAGGAATATACCAAAAGAAACTGGCTTTCATTAAACCTGCTCATCCACTTCATAATTATCTCCATTTTATCGAGCTAAGAAGCAGGAAAATGGCAAGTACAGTTCATTGAAGCCAGTTCAGTTATTTAAACATCACTTTTATTGAGCTAGCAGGAGGTGTTAATGGGGGGAGTGTTTTTATTTTAACATTGTTATATAGCCAGTAGCCCAATGGTGCTGCCATCTGGGAGACTATGGACTTGAGAGTCAGAGGAGAATCAAAGTTAGAGGCCATGGAAGCTATGTCCAAGGGTGATGAGCTGAGTGACTCTGACGAGGTCTTCAGACTACCTCTAGTGGATACAGCGCATAGTTGTATATTGGCAGATGTTCTGAAACATTTTATTTGCCTGTTCTCTAAACTAGAAGTAGAAAATATGAGGCTGCATCCAAAGTAAGCATATTTAGTACACATGAAGGAAATGTGTAATGCAAATTAAAATACAGTTTTCTGGGAAATGCAAAGACCATACTGACAAATATTTAAAAGATGGTCCTTTACATGACTCAAAACATGATACTTGCTTTCCAGGATACTCCTGCAGAAACAAATAAAAAAAAAAGTAACACCACTTAGTTTAATTCTTTGGTAAGACAGCAAATTCATACAAATTTCCTGAAGGCTGATTTTTCATAGATTGGTGCAATGAGGAAGATGTTTTATCTACTCAGAGTAATGAGTCCCCTCGTTTAGTACCTATGTCCTTGAGGGTAGGGCAGGGTTCTAACCATATACAGTGCTGTCCATGGGAAATAATGCTATTGATACTGCCTTCCTCATGAAATTACTGAGAAGAAAGCAATACCTTAAAAATAAAGTTCTGTAGAAATATGAGCTATTATTTTTGTGGTTGGTGCTGATGAGAATTCTTCCCTTTCTGAGGGCACAAAATGATCCCTGCAACTCTCATTCTGTAACCCTTTTCTGTGCCAGGGATGTTAAAAATATACATATATACATACACATACATTAAAAACATACATTCATACACACAAACACACACACACACACACACACACACACACACACACACATGATCCAGCAGTTACTCAAGCCGACATCTATGAGAAAGCAATTCCTCACATGAGGAATCCAGAAAGTTTCCTTCCTTCTGTAGGTCCTAATGGGCACACAGTAGGGCCCAAAGGGAAGAATTAGGATATTACAGTTGTTTAGAAAAGTGAAGAAAATAGCTTTTGGGTCTTTTCTGTAATGATTTTTTCCTTCCCCTTTTCCAATGTCACAGTTTAGCAAATTTAGTGCCTTTTTACCTAATAGTGGTTAGCTTAAATGTTGCTGTCTAAGTGTTGAGGCAATCATAATGAAAAAAAAAATAGAGGTTTTGCATAGTCATGAAAAGACAGTGCTTTTATGGTGAGGTATTAGATAATTGACAAGAAAGTTACCAGTATTGAGTGTGTGTGTGTGTGTGTGTGTGTGTGTGTGTGTGTCCATTGGGCTAAAACTCTTCTATTTCAATTTCATTGTCCAAATCATATTTTGGTTTTGTGTTTTTGCTTGGTTTTTTTGGACTGGACCTGTGATTTCATCATTGTAGGGAGTTTTTGGTTTAATTTTTTTCCCTCTACCAATACAGATGGCATTTTTTTGGAGAGTTGCCTGGGGCATTGAGCGATTAAATTATTAATGCTCTTAATGGCAGTATGTGGCAGAAGAGAGACTTGAATCCACAGCTTTATAATTCTGAGGCCAGCTTTTTATCCTCTATCCCACATTGCCTCTTGCTCTTATTTTATCTTTCCAAATAGTGTCCATAAGTTATCTCGTTTTGTCTGCAAAACCACATAAACTTAGTAGGTTGAGTATCACAGAATCAATGAATTTTATAGCTAGAAATAACCTGAGAATACATCTCATTACCCCTCTCCTTCCCCCACTCTCATTTTAGCGATAAAGAAACATAGTCCCAGAGAGGGAATGGCAGAGCCATGGCTAGACCTCAGCTTTTCTCATTTTAAAACTGAAGAAATAATGAAGTACATTATTTGCTTAAGTCACATATAATGTTTACAGGAAAGGGCACTGGATTTGGAGTCAAGAAATCCTAACACAGCCAAGTCAGTTCACCTCTCTAATCCTTACTTTCCTTATTTGTAAAATTGGGAGAACATTACTAGTAGTACTTATTCTCAAGGTTGTGGTGAGCATCAAATTTGTATAATACATATGAAATGTTTTACAAAGTTTAAAGCATGATGCAAAATGTCAGCTGTTGTTATGACTGCATCATGTTGCATTAAGGTGATGGAGCTTTAACCCGCCTAGGTGAGCTGCCACCGAGGGAAACAGGGCTTTTGCATGGTAAGCACTGAGGAGACATATAGATTTTGCATTTTTAGACCAGAGGAACAGAACAACAATAGCCTGAAACTCTCCTAGGTGACCAGGTACCACAGGGATTTCTTTAACCCTCGTATGCTGTAGCCAGAGCAAAATTGCTTGGTTGATACACTAGGCATTTGCCTTCAGGCCTCCAAAATCAATTAAATTACCTAACCTATATCCCTCCAATTCTGGTACTGCATTTTTTTTTCAAAATATTCACAGAAGCTAGAACTTTACATATGCTTTCCCCCTATCCCCTGCTCCCTCTACCTGCCATGAGCCATGTCTGGGAACTCAAGGAATCTCTGAAAATTCTTTTGGGTCCTTCTGGCTACTTCAGTCAAGCTTAAATTCTGGTACCAGCAGAGGGAGAATTGCAGTTATCCTTGACAGTTTCTTGCAGAGGTGTGGAAGATTTTATTTTCTTCAGAATATGAAAGATTTGAAAACTAAAATTAGTACCAGGTCTTCATTTTGTGATGGTAATCCCAGTTTGTTAAATGCCATCCCGACTGAATAAAAGCTCTGACAAGTCCTACCCTATCTCTATAATAAAATAATAACATGCATCTCCCAGGGTTGCAGTGAGGATCAAATGTGATAATAATTTTAGAGTACTTAGCAAAGTGCCTGGTGCATAGTAAGCACTATATAAATGTTAGCTACTGCTTCCTCCTCCTCCTCCTCTTTCTTCTTCTTCTTCTCTTTCTCCTTCTCCTCCTCCCTTTATCAGATGGAAAGCTTTAAAATATGTGTGCCTAGTGGGCTGAGATATGTCTTTTAAAGACTAGTCTGCCTAACTTCAGAGGGGCTCATCATCATGTTGCTTGCTATGTTATTAATTCTTCAGCCATTTTTGTTCAGTTGTTTTCCAGTTGTGTCTTTCTCTGTGACCTCATATGGGGTTTTCTTGGCAAAGATACTAGAGTGGTTTGTCATTTCCTTATTTAGTTCATTTTATAGATGAGGAAACAGGTAAACAGGGTGAACTGACTTGTCCAGGGTAACAGAGCTATTAAGTGTCTGAGACCAGATTTGAACTCAAGAAGATGAGTCTTCCTGACTCCAAGCGGCGGACTCTATCCACTATGTCACTTAGCTGTCCTTCAGCCATGATCATTCTCAAAAAATATCTACTGAGTAAGATTGTCGTTTACAATTCTTGAAATGTGTGTGTTTGTAGTGTGTCTCTGTGTGTGTGTGTGTGTGTGTGTGTGTGTGTACCTTAATACTTTGCAATTTTCTAATTTTATTGGAAGTGGATAGTTCCATCACCAATGAATAGCAGACATATAGTACATTACTGGGACTATACGCAAAACCTTTAGATCCTAAGAGGATGCGCCAGAGTTCATGTTCCAGTGGCCTAATCTTTGAGAATCCGGAATCACCCCAGTGCCATAGTGAGAAATCAGAGCAAGACTTTTAAGTGGAGGTATTCTAAGTGTGTATGTGTATCCATATGTGTATGTATCTATTTCATATATATGTACATGTGCATATATATGAATAAAATATTTGATATTGCTAATATAATCAGCAATATCACATATCCAGGTATATACATACATATATATATATATATGTGCTTAATACACATATAAAGATGGGGTTGTATATATCCACATGTATGTAATATATATGTGCACATAAGTACATTCTTAGCAAATTATGAGAGGCATGGTGTAGTAAATGAGAGCAAAGCCTTGAAGTAGAGAGGGTCAAACTCCAACTCTGCCACTTCTTATCTGTGGGAAATTGGGTAAGCCCCTTTCTGTGTCCCTAAATTTCTTCAATGATAGTGATCTCCAATGTTCATTCTGGCACTATTGTATGGAATTGAATGAACATTTATTAAGCAGCAGCTCCTGCTGCTGCTGCTGCTGCCACTGCTACTCCTACTCCTACTTACTCCTCCTCTTCCGGCTACCACTATTACTACTACTACCACCACCACCACCACCATAGGCAGCTAGGTAGCACAGTGGATAGAGCACTGGGCCTGGAGTTAAGAAGACATGAGTTCAAATCCAGCCTCAGATATTTACTACATATTTCACCCTGGGCAAATAACATAACCTCTGTTTGCCTTAATCCACTGGAAAAGGAAATGGTGCACCACTCCAGTATCTTTGTTAAGAAAACCTCTTGGCTGGTATTGGCATACCATGATCCACAGGGTCACAAAGAGTCAGGTATGACTAAATAACAATGACAACAATAACAACTACTACTACACAACATTTGGATAGTACTTACTACATGCCAAGCATTATGCTAAGCACTTTATACTTATTATCTCATTTGATCCTCACAACCATCCTGAGAGGTAGGTGATATTATTATCCTCATTTTACAGATGGGGAAACTGAGGCAAACAGAGCTTAAGTGTCTTGCCTGAGTTACACATCTAGTAAGATTTTGAGGCCAGTTTTGAATTCAGGTCTTCTTAATTCTAGTCCAGTGATCTCTATAAGAGACTGTGGTTATGTAGCTTATAGAACAGTGATTCCATTGGTTCTAATTTGGGGCCAGGGTGGCCCTATGGCAAGCTGCTGAAGCTGGTTTAGAGCAGACAGAGCTTCAGACTAGGCCATGGAGGTGAATGCTCATTCTACCCAGATTATACCACTTGTCCTCTTGAAATGGTGGCAGTTTGAAAGGGCAGCAAGCTAAACAGTAAAAAAAATCATTTTAAAATATATTCAGAGATAATGCTTTATTAGTTTACATTCAGTTTGCATTAGTATAGATGAAGGAGAATAGGTTGAAAGAGAAATCATCAAAGACTACAATAAATCCATGACTGGTAGTCTGTGACCTCATTGATTTGCTAAGGTATCTTAAGAAGGTTACTTATGTCTCTTTGTCCTTTAATTCAGTTCCCTGCAAACTATAGAAAAAAATAATGCTTGCTTTGTGTCTATCACAGGCTTATTATGACATTGAATATATTTGAAAAACACCCTTAGTTGTATCTAACATGGCAGAAAATTAAATGGCGATTTGTCAGTAATTCAAATTGGCCTGTATAGATCGCCATATTAGAATACTTTGGACCTATGAGTCTGATTTCCATTGATCATGGAATATAAACAAAAAGAAAATTTAAATAATCTGTTATAATCTAAACAAAGGTTAGATATATTTTATAATGGCACTGAATCTAAAAGCTGACCATAATAAACATATGGGAACAACTTGTCTTGTTTTAAAGAGATATAATTGGGACCTAAAAGCCTGATTGTTCTGTTCAGATAACCCTAAAAATGTCTGGAGTAGGTAGGGAAGATAGTATTTTATGATGCCATATAAGTGTCACTACAGTTATACTATAAACTCAGAAATAGCTTAAACCTAATTGATAAAAGAAGTACTTTTAAATTACTGGGCAGGGAAAATACTCCATCTTTGCATAAGGGCTATCAGGGTCTTCTACCTTTGTTCACAAAGAGAAAACTAAGGTGGGTATTACACAATTTTTATTTTAATCTATCTGCCTCCCTTTTTTTTTTTTTGGCTAGGCAGTGGAGTTAAGTGACTTGCCCAGGGTCACAGAGCTAGTAAGTGTTGTGTCTGAGGCCAGATTTGAATTTAGGTCCTCCTAAATTCAGACCCTGTGCTCTATCCACTGCGCCACCTAGCTGCTCCATGCCTCCCATTTTTGTGCTAAAAAAAATTGTTCAGTGATGGTTTTGTGGGTATAATGTAAAGTCACAATGAACGTTTTTCCGGGTCAGTTTCTTCTCTAAAAGAATATTAACAATGAATCTAAATACTTGCTAACTATAATTCACACTCCTGGGATTTGCTGTTTTAGGATTTGTTCCTTCTGATTTAGACTTGGAAGGACCATTTAGAATAGTGATGACTCATGGTAGGAATAAAAGTTATTTTTCATGGGTTTACATACCCTTGAATTGCACCAAAAATGATTTTTTAATTGGCTTTAACTCATGCCCAATAGATTGGATAAAAACTGATTATAGCAGTCATGTTTGGTTTAAAACATTAGACTGCAACATCAAATAAGTATGTGAGTGAAGGCATTTTCACTTTCTGCCTTCTCTTTTTAAATGGTCATATCTAATATCTGTAAGTTATTAACTGTGCTTTTAACTAAGTTTTTTAAGACTTGAGACAGTAAAAATAGAATTTATTACATTTGATTTAAAAACTATAATTTCTATTTTTTGCTTTAATGTGGCTTATTTTGCAGTTCTAATAATTCCAGAAATTCAGTTTCTTACTTGTAAAATGAGAGTTAGAATAGATGATCTCTTAAGATCACTTTATCACTTTAAGATCATTTTACAATCTTATTATAATGATACTATTCTTTTGTAAAAGAATTGGTAAAATATAAAGCTTGATTAAATGGCAGAAAGTCAGGAATCTGTTAAAGATATAGAGGATTATGGTGATATTCAAGGAACCAATCTTCCACTGTTTGGAATTCTATATTAAAGGAGTATATCAGGTATTTCTAAAGACTGTATAAACTATTTGGGTGAATAGGGTACCTGTTATGGTATCTGAGCTGTACTTAACTGTGTGGTACCTATTACAAAGTCTAGTTTTGTTTAACTTTGTTGCTGTTTTTTAATATTATCATGGAAATGTTCTTTTTGGGGGTGTGGGTGAGGGAGGGAATGGCAGCATGTCCTTAAGGTATAAAAGAAATCTAAGGATGGCTCTTTAAGGGATTCAGTTTCATTGATTAAATATTTATTAAGCATTTGTTGTAGAAGAGAGGATTTTAGGGTAGGAGGAGCTTCTGAGAAAAGAATGACAGCCCTTGGGTGAAATATATAGGTTTTTACACAGAGAGAGGTTGTCTCTAAATCAGTAACTGATGGATTTTAATTGAGAGAAATAACTTGGCATTAGAATATGCAAGTAACAGGCAATACACATATTCAGAAAGGAGTAGAGGTGGTTTCAATCAGAGAAACTAGGAAAGTTTTTAAGAGTAGACAATATCTGGATAGAGCACCGGTCCTGAAGTCAGGAGGACCTGAGTTCAAATCTGGCCTCAGACAAAACACTTGACACTTACTAGCTATGTGACCCTGGGCAAGTAACTTAACCCTGATTGCCTAATAAAAAAAAAAAGAGTAGACAATATCCCAGAATTGTAAAATTGAAAGAGACCTCAGCCACCATTTGGTCTAATTCATATCTAAAAGAGTACTATAGCATAGTACTATAAGACAAATGGTCATCCAGTCTTGGCATGAAAACTCCCAATAAGGGGAACCTACCGTCTCTCAGCAGACCATTACACTTTTGGAAAGCTCTAGCTGTCCCCTGATCTATTACTTTAGTAACCTTGTAAAAATGAAATAAGGTTAATTTGACATGACCATTATTGATAAGGCTATACTGTCTCTATTTAATCACCACAGCTCTTTATAGATGTTCACAAACTATTTCTTAGATGATCCATTCTAGGTTTATTTTTTAACATCTATATTTTCCTCTTTGTAAGTTCCAACAATTATTTCTAGTTCCCATGAAATACTTGAAGATAACTATAATTTCTCTGCCCCACACCCTGATAGCCCCTTTCTGCCCCAAGATGTCTTTTCTCCAGGATAAACATCTCCAATTCTTTCAACTGATTGTCTTATGACCATCCTGGTTGTACTTATTTGGATGTTCTCCAAATTATCAATTTCCTTCTTATACTGTGGTGCCTAGAACTAAAAACAATATCATAATTATGTTTTAAATACAATACAGCCCAGATGTAGTCTGACCAGGGCAGAGTAGAGAGGGACTTCTTTACTTCTTTATTCCTGGAAACTCCTCATAAAGAAGTCCAAGATTACATTGGCTTTAGGGGATGTCATACCATACTTCTGATTCATATTGAGTTTGCAGTGTACTAAAACCCCCAGATCTCCAGATAAACTGTTTTCCAACTGTGCTGCCTCATTCTGTTCTCATAAAGCTGATTTTTTAAATCCATATTTAAGATTTCATTTATCTCTATTGAATTTCATCTTATTAAATTCAGCCCAATGTCTGTCAGTCTTGTAAAGGGCATTTTTGGATTCTTACTCAGTTATCTAGTATGTTACCTGTCCTTTTCAGACTTGTGTCCCATGCAAATTTGACTAGTATGTCATCTATCCCTTTATCCAAGTCATTGATAAACCTGTTAAACAGCATAGGGTCAACCACAGATTTCCAAACGAGACCTCCTTCCAAATTGTCATTGAACTATTAACAACTACATTTTGAATCTGGCTACTTAACCAATTCCAAATTCACTTAATTGCACTATTATCTGCTCCATAGTTTCTCCATCTATTCCATAGGAAGAGTATAAGGTACATTTTCAAATGCTTTGCTGAAATCTATGCAAATCAAATCTATATCATTCCCCTGATCTATTGGCTTAGTAACTCTGTTGAGTTACTTGGGCATGACCTGTTCTTGATAAAACCATATGAATTCTTTTTCTTCCTTTTCAGGATGTTCACTAATCATTTCTCTGTTACATTCAACTTCCCAGGAACTGAGGTCAAGCTCATTGGCTTGGAATTTGAAGGCTCTATTCTTTTTCCCTTTTGATGAATACTGAGACCACATTTGCCCTTCTGCAGTACTCTAGTACCTCTCCCATTCGTCACAATCATTCAGTTACCACTGACAGTGGCTTAGCAATCAGATCCACCAGTTTCTTGAGTTCCTGAATGCATACTTTATTTAGGTCTGGTCGTTTGGATTCACCAGAGCTAACCAGGAACTCCCTTCCTATAACCTCCTTTATGTTTGGTACCAACTCTGACAGCTACTATTGTTGTATAAAATCCAGTGGAAAGGTCATTCTTTTTTGGCAGAGAAAAGAGGAAAAATAGGAATTCAGAAGCTTTGCCTCCTCCAACTTATCTGTTATCATCATATTGACTTCAAGCAGTAATCCTATACATATTTGATTCTCCTCTTTCCCCCAGTATAGCCTAAAACAAACAAACAAACAAACCCTTTACCAAATAAAACAAATAACAAAAAACCCTACCCTTTTTGCTGTCTTTTGGTCTCCTCACCAACCACAGCTCCATCTGAGCTTTCAGTCTTTTAATCCTTTTTATAGAATCCAGTCATGGTTATGTATTCATCCTATGTTGCATGCCCCTGTTTACATCTTCTTTACAGATCTATTTAAAATCTCTTTATCAGTTGCTTTGTGAATCATTCCCTGTGAATCCATGTTGGTCTCTACAAATAAGTTATGATATTTTTTCTCATTGGAATGTTTTCCTCCTTTGTCTTCAGAATTTCATTCTTTAGTTTCCCATTCTTCCTGGCTGACACACCTCATAGAATTTTAGTGCATGGGATCTGTATTTTTCCTTGGACTCCTTTAGGAACGCGATTGGCCAGTATTGAGGGTGTATGACAAATTGTCTGGCTTTCCTTTCCTCTAGGAAGGAGGGATCACTTCCTCCCCAAGGTTCTCCTCATTTCTACCTCAGCAACCATTTTCTCCCTATTAGTGAGAGACATTCAGTATAGAATTTTACCTTGTTGGTTCCTCCACCTTTTGAAGGATGAAGTTATCATTGACAAGTCAATGTTCTGTTGTTCTGCTTAAGGCAGAGAGAAAGCTCCAGTAGATGTCTGGATAATTAAATTGTCCCATTATTACTATATTGTTCCTATGTGACAGGCTTGTTAATCTGTTTCCTGAACTCCTCATCTATTTTTTTTTTCTCTTCTGGTGTTCTGTAGTATACCCTAATGACAAAAATTAGTTCTCTTTTTCTCTCTACTGATCTTCACCTACTCCATCCACTCCCACTGGTTCCTAGATTTCCTGTTCTAAATATACCTTCTTAATCTACATTGTTTACCTCCCCCTACCTTCCACACACTTCTTTCACTTCTTTAACTCTTCTGTTTCTTTTGAATGTCAGAATCATATTGCAGTTATAAATTTCATTGCATGAAGTGTCAATGATGCTTGTAAAGCCAAGAGTGCCTCCTTGTGATTGAACCTCTTGTTATATGCCTAAGTTTGGGGCTTTTGTGTATAGATATTTAAGCCATGAATTTTACTACTAATTCCTTTCTTGGATTTTATATCCTGAGAACTTATGGATACCTAAGTTGCTCGTTTTTTCCTTCACTCTAGCTATACTCTATGATATCTAATTTGATGGATCAATCTATCTATCTATTTATCCATCTGCTGGCAAACGTTTTAGTTTAAAGACTTTTTGATTAGTTATCTCACAAATAAATTATCATATTTTGTAAATTTGATCTAGTAGCTATATTTATTGTTTTATTTGCTTTTTTGTTTATAAATGAATAGTTTATAGTTTATTTAAAATTTATTATTTATGATATAAAAATGTCATTGCCACAGTAGATAGGGATCTGATCTGCAGTCAGAAAAACTTGAGTTCACATCTGACCTCTGACAAATATAATGGCTTTGTGACCCTGGGTAAATTATTCAGCCTCTTAATGCCCCTAGCAATTCTGTGACTTGCTGGTCAGCATCTTGTGAGAGGACTTTCCTCACCAAGAGTTCCTTATGCCAGTGAAGTCATAGTTCTGTTTCTCCTGTCCTTCTCATTTCCTCCATACTCACCCCCTCCACAAAATCCAGATTCAGAGTCCTTACTTTTATAATCTCTAGCTCTTGTTATTGATTCCTGAGGTGGTTAGTGTTTTCAGTAACTATTACTTGGTACCTGTTTATACTTAAAGTTAATGGATAGAGCACTGGAGCTGGAGCCAGGAAGACCCACAGTTCAAATCCAACTTCAAACACTTAATAGATATGTGGTCCTGGGCAAGTCATTTGTTTTGCCCACATTTGCCTCAGTGTCCTCATCTGTAAAGTGAGGATAATAATATATCTTACCTCCCAGTGTTGTGAGGATAATAATAGGTTTGCAAAACTTTATGTTATACTTGGAATAAGATTTGAGAACTGGAGCAGTTTGGAAGGGGTAGAATATCATATCATCAACAATATTTACCATCTCTGGTAGTTTCAGTCAAATTAAGAGGCAGTAGGACCTAGTGGATAGGATGATGGCTTTGGAGTTAGGGAGATCTGGGTTTGAATCCTACCTCTTGAATTCCTTACCTATATATCCTGGATTAAGTACCTTATTCTTTCTGAGTAAAAATATTACATTTTACAAATGTAAGAGGAGGATAATAATGCCAGTAGTGCAATTCTTAGAGTTGTTTTGGAGCTCACATTTTGTAATATATGCCATATGCTTTGCAAAATTTAAAATGGTATGTAAATATCAGTTACTATGAATTAAAAGAATGATACTGCTTTCGATAAGACACAGGAGGAATGATATCTTTTCAAATAGCCATTGTGTTACTATAAATATTCACTCCATAAGACACTAGTCCTTGGACTACATCAAGGACCCTTTTAGATTACCAGGGGTTTCTGACCATTCTTTGGGAAATACTCTCCTAGGGAACTGACTGAACTCTCAGATAAGAGCTCTCTGTTATAGAACTTAGATGGGCTGGCAGAAAGAGCATCTGCTGACTTTTAAAGCACCATACAATGTTCACCTTTGGCATTGCTCCAGAGGAGAGCTAGCTAAATGGTGTTATATTTGGAATAGAAATTGAGCAGCAAATAAAGAGGCTGAGTTGACAATTTGTCACTATGTTACTGCTTGAATATAATACAAAGAATAAAATAATCAGAGGTGGGTTTCTTAATCCATAAACTACCTGTAGGTAATTTAGGATCTTTTGAAAACTGTATCCCTGTACATAAATGAAACATTAGGGACTGTGAAAGACTTACGACAATTTCTAAATGTTTATTGTTGCTGTAACTGGCTTAAAAGTGAGAAAAATGGCAGAGGAAGGTTAGATCTCACAGTAAATCAAAAGAAAAGCAAAACTTGCCTTAGTGTCTAGTAACACTGTCCAATGTCCAGTCAAACATAGATTAGAAAAAGAAAAGGTATTTTGTGAAATTCTGAAACAATTAGGTTTTCCATAAAATACTCCCCAGAAAACAAATATAAAATTAATAAAGCATAACTAACAAATGTCCAAAGATTAATCTGATAGATAGCCTATATAGCTGGTTCATCAAATAGATATATCTTGAGCAGATATGGATGGAAAATAAGTGGGATCCAAAATTGAATAAGTGGAAAAGAGCAGGTTGAATTACATTTATTAATTTTTACAGTGCTTTTTAAGACCCCAGACTTCTAGGGAAAAAATTCTTTCTTTTTAATACTAGAATTCTTCTGAAGATTCTATATGATTGCAAAGCATTGAATAAAGTCTCTGAAGAATTAAAATTGCAAGTCACCCAAATGGTACTTATTGAGCATGAATAGGCAACAGCATATCACCAATTAAGAAATGCTCAGGAGAAAGGTAGCAAAATATGTTATCAGAGAAATGGGTGACTGGAGCAGGAATTGGACTCGGGATAACCAATGAATAGGCAGCATGTGTGGAGAATTGATTGGAGAACATGAACTGCACAGGATTAGAAAGCATGGCTGTATGGCAGTCTTGACTGTTGAGAGAGTACTCTCCTCAATGAGATTTCAAAGCTATTGAAGCAACTAAGAAATTAAAGAAAACACCCTGTCAAGTATTCTAAAATATGTTCTCCAGAAGTTCATATATATTAATATTGTAAACATGTTGATGGTGAGAGGAAAGTTAGCATTTCAATTGAGGCACTCTACTTAGGAATTTATGAGGTAGAAGGATATAAAGCAAAAAATCAAAGAAATATCTTTAAAATACACACAACAAATTCTAAGATACTACAACAGTTTACAATATCTTGGACTGGCTATGCCTCATTAAAAAAAAGAATGAGGGGCTGCTACTTGTATTTATGTTTTGTGTTTTACTTTTTTTAACCTGTTCAAAATACTTTCCTTAATATTTCAGCTATGTTTCCCTGTCTTGGTAGAGCTGGAAAGGATTTAGAGACCATCTGTTCTTACCCTTATTTTAAATATGAGAAAACTGAGGTCCAGATAGGGATTGTGATTTGCTCAGGGTCACACCAATTATTTAGTCACAGATCCAGGACTAGTACCCAGTTCTGACTTCTACCCTAATCATTCTGTTTCCAAGTTGCCTTTTCTCTAAGGGGGGTTATTCACAAATACTACCTCAGGTCAATTTGTGCTGTTTAAAATTCCTCCATACACCATTTATCTGACTTACAGATGTCAGAAGAATTATAGAATGCATTTTAAAATTTAAAAAAAGAACAAACTAGACTTAAAGATGTCTAATTTTTCCCAGCTTTGAAATTCAGTGATTCTTAGTCATTATAAAGTAGTCTCAGTTCCTTTTTTTTTTTTAAATGGGTACTGGATTGGTATATCAATAGGTATAGTGTATTTAGACTTTAACTAGGCATTCGGCAAATCCTCTTATGATATCCATTCCAAAATGGTAAAATGTGGGCTGCATGACAGTACAGCTAGGTAAATCTAGAGCTGGGTAAATTATTCTATCCAAAGAGTGTTGATTAAAGAATTAATGTCAATATGGAGGAAGGTTTTTAGTGGCACACCATAGTGTCTGTATTTGACCCTATTCTATCTAGAATTTTAATCAAAAACTTGAAAGAAAAAAGACATGGAAGGAATATTTGTTAAATTTGAAGGTGATACAAAGTAGGGTTGGGTAACAGAATCAAAATTCAGAAAGAATGTGACAGCCTGTAAAAAATGGTTTAAACCTAATAATATGAAATTTCAGTGAAATAAAGTCTTGAATTCAGTTTACAACATTTGTTGCAGAAGTTTGAATGAGTTCTGGATAAATAGGTACACAGTACTCTATACAGCTGATTAGACCACAATTAGAGTATTGTTTTCATTTTGGGGACATACATTTGAAAGGGATATTGACAGAGGATAGTGAATACTTGGGAAATCATATCATATAAAGTGAATAAAGGGAACTGGGGATTTTTAATTTGACAAAAAAATATTTAGTGAAAACATGATTATCCAACTTAAAATATTTGAATTCATTCTGGAGGGCAGAACCTGAACTAATAAATTAAGGTTACAAGAAAACAAATTTTATTTAAGTATGAAAAAGAACTCTGAAATACTAAGTGCTATTTGAAAATGAATTAGGTTGCCTTGTAAGACAGGAAATTTTTTGCCACCATGAATATGTAGAATGTTATAGCAGGGATTCCTAAATTGAGTAGGAAGTTGACCTAGATAATTTTAAAGTTCCTTCAAAAAGTCTAAAATTCAATCATTAGGTAACTGAAAAGTTTTTTTAATTTTTTCATTATTTTTATAATAACTTTATAAACCAGGTTCAGTTTTTTTTACATAACTCTTGAATACTGCCATTACCTATATATACACAACCTTTTAAGTATTCACTTTTTGAAGATTAGGAGATAAAAGTATTCTAGAAAATATCAGCCTTCTATGAGTTAAATAATAACTGACATAAAAGGGTTTTTCTTTTTATTTCCTCTCATGAAATCTAGAAGTCTCAGCAAGAGAAAAAAGCTATTTCACTGTAAATGGTGTCAAAATAATTCAAGGAAATGTCTGTTCGTTACTCAAACAGCTTAAACAGTCTGTAACACTATTCATTTATGTTAAAGCTTCCAACTCATGTTTACAAAAACTGACATTTCAAAACAGCAGCATTACCTAATTTCCCATCTTGGAGTGAATGTGATCAAATGATTAGGGTATTATTCACATCACAACTCCATTATAGTCTTCTTTAAAATAGCACATATATATGCTTTCAATATCCAAGCAACAGATTTTTTCTTTAGACACATGAAGGGTTAAGAGGAGCTATGTGATGTTGTATGCTTTAAGATACAAACTAATAATACAGGCTAGAACTGTGTATTTTTTCACTTGTGTTAATCATATTTTCTTATGACCATCTGACATTCAAACTATTTGGTTTGACCTTGAAGAGGCCAATCTTATCACATTGTAGAATTATCTTATAATATATGCTGATGTCTATGAAAGAATAATATAAGGGTATTAGTTTTGCAACTTTCTATAATTTCATATAAATTTGGACCTAACTTTCCAAAAGTGGATCACAACATACACATGATATATGAATGAGACAGACAGACTGAAACAGATATATATCTATCTATATATCTATATCTATATATCTATATATCTATATCTATATATATATGTATGTATGTATGTAAACAGACAGAACTTGGGCAAAGTCATCTAATTACTCAGTGCCATAGACAACTCTCTTAGACTATCAATTGCAGAATGGTTCCCAGCTTTGGTTGAGGAATTCCCTATTCAAATTAAATAACATGCCCAAACAAATATATATTCTGCATAAAAAACACAAATATGTGTATTTATGAAGCACTTTATGTATTAAGTCTCACGTATAAACACCAGAAATAGAAAGCAAGAGCACTGTGGTGCAGTTAAAATAAACTCTAGATTTAGAACTAGAAAACAAACTGCAATTTCATCTCTGACACTTTTATAAGCTGTGTGATCCTAGGAAAGTCACCAGGCCCTTCTGAGCCTTATTTTCCTTGTCTATAAAATGGGGATAATCAGACTTTCACTCCCTAATCAAGCGGTTGTGATGAGAAAAGCACTTTATAAACCTTAGAAGCATGTATACATATATCTGTATATGTGTGTGTGCTATTGTATTATTATTAATTATAATGATCACTTTTATGAGCAGAATAAATAGACATAGTGACAGTATGGAAAAATATTTGGTTAAGAGGAAATCTCAAGATTGAGACTGCAATTGCCTTTCATGAAAGTAGTAAGAAGTTTTAAAACGTAATTTAAATTTTTAAAACTGGCTTCTTGTATTAGGGCCAATCCAGTAGATAAGAACAGACACCATCTGTTATTGAACAGTAAAATTGCCTATTGGCATTAAAGATAAAAATATTTTTGTTTGTTATACTGATGTGGCCCATAATCTATTCAACCTGACAGTAGGGAGTTGTTCACTGAGCACTTAATGCTAATAAAAAAAAAAAGTGAGCCTAGTTATTGCACCAAATTAGTCAAAATTAAAACCAAGAAACATAGTGAATTGCCTTAAACTAATTAAGGACACTAGGTTTTTAATTCTAGTTCCTTCCATGATCTTGAAAAAGTTATCTAGCCTATCATTTGTCACCTGTAAATTGGAACTAATACCTATCTCCCCTTATTTCTTTGTACAAATAAGTTAAAATGCTTTGACTTCTTAGCATAAAAGACATCAAGTCATATCTCAGCCTCAGTTCTTTTTTTTTAAACCGATGTCCCCTGAAGATCCAGTGCTTTTTATAACTGGACCTATGGAAATACAGTTTAGAAATTTGTTTTGGGATTTTAAAAAAGGAAGAGTATTTGCCATATTTTGTAAACTCTCAAACCATGGTTATAACTGGAAATATAGATGTTCATCATGTTAGGTATTTCTCAGGATAATAATAGCAACTAAAACATTTAAGGAAAAGATGAAGATCCATAGAAGAAATAATGATTTAAAAATCTCATTGTTATGTTAAGTAGATTTTGGTGAGTTGGGGCTATGAAAAGGCAAAACAGTATAGTTTGGGGAAAGGAAAGGGCAGTTTATTAGAACTTAGTTACTGCTATGTCAATAATCCCCAGCTTTGCTTTAATAACAGTACAGTGTTCAATACATAAATATATAATATATAATAAATAGAATTATTTAAAGCTTTGTCACAATTGACCTGGTAAAATTTGAAAAATATGAAAAGTATTTAAGGACAGGAAAGGAAGAGCTTCATAAGATCACTAATAGCTCACATTTATGTAGCACTGTGTTATGGGAATGAAATGTTTTGTATCCATTACCTTTTTTTTTCTCACCGTAAGCACCTGATGATATAATACAAACATTAATATCCCCATATTATAGACAGAGAAACTGAGGCCCAGGAGCTTAAATAATTTGCTTCAGGTCAAAAAGTTAGCAAATGTTGGTGTCTTGAGTGTCACTCAGGCTTTTTATAGTGAACCTTTGAGGACAATTAAACTGTGCATAATGGACTGGAATTCACATGGAGAATTTTTCTTCAAGTGCTTGTAGCATAGTCATTACCTCAATATGATGACAGGAAAAATGATGATTTAGAAGGAAAAGCTGCCTTACACTAACATGCACTTTTCTCTCATTAAGGGATTCACTTAAGGGCCTGCTTGTAGCCAGGGAGTGCCTAGGCACATACACATGCAGAAGAATATAAACTCTTATCTGTACTACAATGCAGGTAACAAGTACAAAGAGTTTTTACACCTGTAACTATTCAGCAGAAAGCTCCTAGAAATGACATGAGTCACATTTTAACTTTTAGATTTGTTTTATTGTCTTTTAAATGTTCAGGGACTAATGTTTAAGATTTAATAATGATTAATTTATTTTAGAAAGTACCCCAAATAGAATTGGATTTTTGAGTTTTTCTCATGTCTGCTTTATTTGAAATGAATTTTCACTCATTTCCATGCTTGTTCCTAAATTAACAAGATGTCCTTAAAGTATCATTTAAGTGCACATTGATCGGAGTTTCCTGATTAAACAAAATAAAAATAATGTTTCTACTATTATTTTCTAAGTAAAGAAGGTACCTAATAATTCTTAAATCCTAAAACATGATATACAATTTTGGAAATAAAGGATTTCCTTTTCCACCTTGTGCATTCACATATACATTCCACTGAAGAGCAGATTATTTTATAATCTACTTCTGACATAAAGGTACAAGATGCAGTACATAGTGATCCATGGGTTGTACTGAGAGTTATGGGCTGTTAATTTGGTCTACACAAATATCTTACACTTTGTTTTTGAATAGTTTTACTCAGTGAAAGTGTAACATTTTAAACATCTACTACCATAATATCCAGTTTGTTGTAAATAACTCAAGCAGCATAGGAATATACACCTGCAGTTTTCTGCATAATTCCCTGAATAATTATCTATAAATTATCTGAGTAATTGCAACAAAATGATAGAATATGGGGGTGGTAGGTTGGGAACAGGGAGATGAGACAAGGAGACTGTATATTTAGAAATTAAAATATGAGTAGCTTAAAGGATTATATTTTGTAAGAGTAAATTTTGCTTAAAGAAAGTAAAAAATCCTGATAACTCTTTCAAATCAATTCAGTGAAAAAGCTCTGTTTACTGCAAAAAAACCCAACACCTCATTTTACTGAAATAGTTTGCTACTAGGATTATCTGTTTACTCCATAGTGAACACAAAACCACATTTGTTTCCGATTACAGAAGACATAGATCTTTTTAGTTTCAGGAAGAGAAGACATGAACATCAGATTATTTTAAACTTGACTTAAATCCCTATTGCCATAAACTTCACAAAGCTTTATAGCTTTCAGTCTGTTTGTGCACTGTAGGAATTAGTGGGAATAATGGCAAAGATACCACCCCCTTCTTCCCAGAAGCAATTTTTAAGACAGGTGAACAATTTAAAAACAACAACAACAACAACAATATTTAATTATAGAACCCCTTCCTCTGCCTACTGAACGCATTTTAATGATAGTTTACTTTAGTGGTCTATCAGCAACATGCTGCTTGTGCCACCTGAATTTCAATTTCTTAATTTACAGCACAGATAAAATAGAATTGAGCTGGATCTGTGCTGCTCTCTACATTGGGTTGGTCTTATCAAGCGTGAAGTTTGGCGCATTGCAAACCTATTCAAGTGATTATCTGTTGAGGACCTCTTGAGCCATCTCCATCTCTGCAGTGTGATGATAAGACAGCTGTTTCTCTAGCTGCCGTGTCTCTCTGGGCCTCAGTCTTCTGGTACAAACTAAGGCTTTGTTACAGTGCCCTGGTGCCGTCACTCTGTTGTGCAAGGGTTTGATCTGAACACACAAAAAAAAGGTGTGTGTGGAGGGGTGTAAAGGAGGGGAAAATGAAAGAAAGAAAAAGAGAGGGAAGTTGTTGAGGGGGTGGAGAGAGTGTAGATCTGATTGACTAGTTGGTATGCTCAGTCTTATTATTTTAAATTAAATGTGTATTGCACATAAGTGGAAACATAAATCTTCAATGTACAACTGGGAAGCAGGAGCTGTAGAGCAGAAAAATGCTTCTTCCTAGTTCATTGTAAAATGGAGAGTGCAATAACTGAATTGCAGCTGAGATGAATGGCTTCCTTAAGTTTTCGAAACTTCTATCTTTATTATGATTAGAACTTTGAATGAAATTTATCATGAAAAGAAGAAAATTTAGTGATATCTTTTTAAACAGAAATTCAGACTCAGAATCAGATAGTACTCTGATTTGCAAGATCTCATCTCCATCTTTTCTCTCACCCTCCCTCCCTCCCCCCATTTTAGGCAAAGAAGGGGATTTTTTCTCTAACTGCTGCTGAGTAAAAAAAAAAAAAAAGTCTAGAACATTCATCGACATGTTTACAGACCGAAGTATTTGTATGTATCTACATATCTTAAAAACATATGCTATCTCCTACACTTCAATTGGTATCATTTGTGACAAATCCAGGCAAATAATGGTTAAGAGCATATACTAAATAGTTTCTCTGGCAGTATCAATCATTGAAACATTTTGTTACATTTAATTAGCCATAATTTAAAGAAACAATTGATGTTTCTTTCAGTGTTAAAAATATGCACTCAAAAGTTAGAATAATTCCTCCTACATGGTCTTTCTCCCCCACTCCCCTTTTTCCCTTCCTGATCCTTAGGCACGTTTTTTTTTTTCAAGTGGGGGTGGAGGAAAGAAAGGAAATGAAGTGTGCATTTGCAAGTTTATTTAGTGCAGATCTAATGGTAAGTGTTTCTGATATTAAGGACTCTTTACAAAATAGTCACAGAGTCATCTACTTTCATATTAAAGGACTTTTTTTTTCCCCAGGAGAGGGGGTGGGAGAAGTGGGAAGAAAGGATAGAAAGAGAATGGAGTAGGGAGAAGAGAAAGAGGAAGAGCCGGAAAGCACTTTTACTGGGATGTCCCCTGGGAATTTGCTTGGATAAAGACATGTGAGCTGTATACACCAGTCTTTCCAAAAGATAACAGCATTCAAATTTATTTTACGAGAGCACTTTAAGTGAAGTAAAGATCATTAATGGGTAAGGGAGCTTCTGTAAAGTAAGAGGATTACGAAGGGTGTTTGAGTGTCTAGTATCCAGATATTGTCCAGTTTATCATGACTGTCAAGCACTGAGGAAACCAAACCTAATTGAAAACAGCTTTGTGTCCTTGTGGCACACAGCACCTTCTCCCCCAACCTGCCTGTAAGTCTGAAAGATTCCAAAGAAATGCAGTGTCTCTATATCATAGGGAGTATACTTTAGTTGAAAACTCCTGCCCTCCAGGGAAACATTTTAGGCAGGTCTATTTATCTCTGTCCATGGTCCTGCATCCTGCATTATTTCTGTTCAGAGATGCAGGCACAGTACACACCTATCAGGTTTCCCTAGAAGTTTTCTCTCTATTTTGGAATTGGAGTTTCTAAACTGCTGAAGTTAAATTGGCATGTTAATATGTTAAGAAAATCCATCAAAAAGTTACCTATAAAACCATTTATGTTCATCTCTTTTCATTCTGATTTTAAAATCTCATATTTCCAACATTAAAAACAAGTCCTTTCCCCCTCACCCAAGCCCAACAATTTATGCAGAATAATCTTCCTAAATGGAAGAGTATTGTTTTGGTCCAACAGCTTTAAACCAAACACAGTAAGATAATTTAAATAGCTAAAAGGGTTTATTGATTTTCAGGGTTACAGAGGTGATTTCAGAACCCTTCAGGCTAATGCTAATGTCTAGACCCAAAGAGTAGGAAAGAGGATAAAATGAGAGGATTTTTATCCAAAAGGTCATTGTACGTACTATCAAATGGACATATAATAGTTTCATAACTGCATGTTAGGAAAATACATAAATTGTGGGTTTTCATGATTTTGGGGGGAAAACCTAACTCTCCTTTCCAACTTCTTGGTATGCCACCACTGACCTCCTATTTCTTACTCTTATGGACCCCCTTTATGCCTTTCCCTCCTTCTCTGTTGCCGAAAACCCATAGTGTGTAGAGAACTTTTTTTTAAAATCAGAGATCATTTTTACTATTCTTTCCTAATATTGTCATATCATATAATGCCTTTTCTTATAATAGTATTTTGCACATAGTAGGTGCTCAATGTTTGCTGAAATAATTCATGAATATTAGTGAATAGGAGTTTTAAAAGGTTAGTTATTACTGGAAAAATTTAAACTTAAGTACAAACAATAAGTTTACAGTTTACTATATTCCTGTTTTACTCTCATATATAATTTGCATTTAATAGTACTTAATTATAAATATATCTTCATGTTACATGTCAACATAATGTGAGTTTACAAGTGGAGGCTATATGCAGGTAGCATCTGTTAGAGGCAAGTTAATTCAGTTCTTATTCAAGAAGCTGAAAGTCTATAACATGCATTTGAAATATAACTTTAAAGTGGTTATTAATTCAGAAATCATCTACTGATAGGATGATATTTAAAGTATTTTAATTGTCAATACATTAAATTATTTTGCTCAGTTTTCCTAATATACTAAAATATACTGAAAATAATTGTTGGAATTGCTAAAAAAAAAAAAGAAGGCAAAAACAAAACAAAGCCTTAAAAAAAGAAAAAGCCCAACCCTCCAAACATTCCATTCCACAAAACCTACAGGAACTGAATTTAAATGAAAATGAAATAGTTATATCTGCTTAATTTAAGTATTGGCATTCTGAATTATTCTCAGTACAAATTGTAACCTTAAATCTTTTTTCTTATCTTTCTGTATTATTATTCATCTACCCCATTATCCTTCCCCCAAAGAGGGGGAAAAAACCCTCTTTGGAAAAGTTACTCTAATTGTAATCTGCTCATCTCTCCTTTTTTATAGACACATACATAAAAACAGAGAGAGAGGGATACCACAAAGTCTTGATTTTAACATCATTGGAAGGCATGGATATACTTAAAAGATTAATTGATAAGATGTTCTAAATGCCAGGCATTTTTTCAAAAATCTCCTACGAAAAACAACAGCAACAACAACAACAAAACAAAACCAGTTATACTAACAAAGTAAAACTTAATGCATTTTAAACTGCTGAATAATATAATCCATTTTTGTATATTATTAAATGTAAACAGGCTTCATTTCAAATTACACAGCACTATACTTTTCCCATGCTGTATGTTTTTAAAAAAGTTAATGCTATTTCTGTCAAGTGATAAGAAACTATAAATTCCACTCTTTGTTCCTTAGGGTATGTGATCTGTTCTAAGTAGTGGAGTCTTTTTCTTTTTGTCTTCTTCCACCCAGATCTTTTCCCCTTTCCTTCAGTCATTCAAACACCTATTCTAAGCCAGTGGGTTCCAACTTCAAACAAGAGAGTTGTAAGTTCAAAAGTAAGACCACCCAAAACTATTATAAAAAACTAAAAATAATTTAAAATATAAATTTTGAGATTAGATGTTGAGTCAGGCCCTCTTTTACTCACAGTTATTGTCATGCTGAATAATAGAACATGGAGGTTGTTATACGACCAGAAGGGAGATAAACAAACAGGTTTTCTGTTCTTTTCCATTAATCATTCATAAACACTCAAGGACATTCTCAAGGAACACATTTTTACTTTATACGTTTCTTCCAAATCATTATGATCGGCATAGATCTGTACCTTTCCTTTCCACCCACACTTCTAACCCCTACCTCAGCCCTCTCTTTTATGGTATTTGCAAAAAATAGCTGATTGTACTAAATAAACTCCTAAAGGAATTCCCTTCAGAAGGATTGGTATTGGCTATTGAAAATATCCTATTGTTTGTGTAAGAAGAAGCTAGTACTGTTTAGGAAGTTATAGCTGTTTTCTTCTTTTTTTAAGATATAAAGAAGGAATTCTGACAAAAAAAAAGTAGGGTCAAGTGAAATCTGTCTACCATACATCAAGGCAATTCTGAGAACTATGTATTCACTTAGAGCAGGAAATGGATACTATAGGTAAAGATATTTTTTAGTCTGCTGAATGTTACTGAAAATAGGTTGGTGGTTAAAACAAACAAACAAACAAAAAACAAAAAAACAACAAAACCCACAACCTACTCTTGACCTGTAGAGGAGAAATATTTAGAGTTTACAAGTTGAACTTCCCAAATTCAGGGAGAAAATATTTATGAATACTCCCAGCATCTTTACCATCCGCAATGCATGTGTGGTCCACGAGCTATTCTGCTAGCAAATGTAGGGGGTTGGTTTGCTCCTGTTTTACAGACAGCTGAGCTGTTCTTTTGGGTTTCGTAGCAAACTTAAATAAAGATGCTGAGGCTTTACACCGAAGCTCTGTTCTTGGCCCCGGGAAGTTGAATTCACATCTTTCTGTCCCAACGTGTGATAAAGGTAAATTGGAACTATAGTCGTGCACAGGATTTCTGCTTTCCAGTCTTGTCCTATAGGGATTCCTCCCCCTTTATCTTCCCCCCCAGCCCCATGCTAACAAGACATCTGCAATACGATCTTCATATGCATATTTTAAGATAGACACAAGGAATGAATGTGGCGACTATACTAAGATCCATCAGAAAATAACGCCAAAATAAATTTCAAAAACCATGCAGGGGGAAGTAACGCATGTACATTCAATTATTTTCACGCAGATCAAAGAGGGAGCCACCAATAACTCATACATACCAGGCAGATATTTTAATGTTATAAAGAAACGTGCAATAGATGCGGCAGTAACTGCAGGGGGATGAAATTTCGGTGGCAGAGATATTTAAGAGAAAAAAAGAGAGAGACAGTGAGAGATCTTGCCAAATAGCAAACTCTGAGAGTTCAGTTCCAACCCTCCCACGTTGCTTTCCTCTCTGACTGCTCCATGCATTTCCCTTCGCCGCCAGCGTTAAGTGTGTACCTCTCGGCACAGCTTACCTTGAAACGGGACTCCATTGAGTGTCCTAGAGTGACATAGGATTGCAGCCAATCGTTTTGGGGCTCCTCGCTTGGGCGGCTCAGAAGAGCGCGCTTGCACCAATCGCAGTCCCACAGCGATGAGCAAGTTGCGTTGCAGCCAGGTTCGGCGTATACTTCCGCGCGTGCTGCCCGGGATAGGAGCCTGGCACAGCAGCTGCTCACACGCCTGTGCGGAGGCGGAGGAGGGCTTGGTGATACGGTTGCTATAAATCTGTGGTCCAGTCCACCTCCCTTTTAAGACGTCCTCCCCCCTTATTTCTGTTCTCACTTAGAGATGCAGCAGCTTACTTCTGTAGAGAGCCACTAAAAAACAACACGGAGAAAGACATCGGCTTTTTAAAAAAAATACGTTCTTTCAATCCCCTTTCTTTGTTCATTTGTTTCTCTTTCTCCTTTTTTGTTTAGTTGAAAAGCAATAGGATATTGTCTTTTTTTAAAAAATTATTTTTAAGTTTCCCCTCCCCTTTCATTTTCCCCCTTTCTGTTTAGTGTTGGACGTTGGGAGTCGGAAGCATTTCTTTTTATTTGCTTCTTTAAAGCTGTCCACAGTTTAGGTTTCGTGCTGTCTTAAGAGAACTATCCAGCTGCTTCTTGCTCATCCTTATTGGGAGAACTGCACCGTTACTTTAAACACACACACACACACACAAAACCTTAAGGGAGAAAGGTAAGTTGCAGTTTGGTTTCTTTAATCGTTACTTGCAGCGATTCCCTGGCAAACACAGAAAACCTGTAAGTAAGGGAAATATCAAGTTAATTGCACATAATTGTCTTTCGTTTCAAAGTCATTGCTGTGCATTATAAGAGAGACTTAAATATGTGTAAACATTTTTTTAATGTACTGCATATTCACAGTTATCACTAGCAGAAACTAAGTAGTAAATGTGGACAGAGGCATAGTAATGATAGTACAAATGTGAAACTAGACAGATTGAGAAATAGTATCTGGATTGAAGTTCGAAGTTCATTTCATAAGAACACATTTATAACTTTGGTGTTAGTACTTGCATGCCTTTAGTGTATATGAAGGAATACAGATTATTTAGAAGAAAGAAAGGGTGGCAGGTCGAAAAGATAAGCCTGGGTTTTCAGATTAGAAGAGATAAACCTCTAAGTTTAATTGTATTAACTGAATTCATTTTGTTTGGATAGGATTGGAATTAAGAGATGAATTGGGCATCGAGTTGTAGTTGACCGAACCAAGTGCACGCAGCCTGTCTTTTGGGGGTGGGATGGGGATGGTTAAGGGGCTGTCAAAATCGATGAATGGCTAAATGCGTAAAATCCAATTTAGGGAAGTTAATTACCATAATTCGACCAACACTATTGAAACCAATTTGAGGGCAGATTCTTCAGTCTATCCAGCATACGAGATTCTCTTTGTTCTGAAAAGCCTAAATAAGATCCTCTGAGCTGTGTCAGTAAAAGGGCTTTTTTTTTTTTTTTTTTTTTTTTTTTTTTTGTTTTGTGAGGGTGTTCGCGATGCTCAAGAAGCAGAGAAGTAGATTCCAACCTCTGTCCTTGGTCCTATGTGTTTGACTTCCTGGGGGGGGCGGAGATGAGGAGGGGGGAAACCCCTTTTCAATCCGGTAGGTTAGGGATTCGCTGCAACTACAACTATAGCCTGCCCGACTACGTAACCCTCTACCGAACCCCTCCTTCCTCATCGTATCTCCCCTCCACTCCCCATTTCCTTCGAATAGCTATTGTTAAACTGACACTAGAGAAAGATGGTAAAGGATGTGACTCGTTTGTCTGGTTAGACAGATGCACATTTCAACTTCTGCAGTTTCTCAGCGTTTAGTTGATACCAGCCCCGTTTCTCTTGCAAAAAGGAAAAAAAAAATGTAAACCTGGTGTAGGTATTGGGGAGGGGCTCGAATAGGGACGTGGAGGTAAATGATAGAAGACGCCTGATTTACCTATAAGAAGTTTAAAATTATTGGCACTAGAGAAATTCAGGACTGTATGTGCGTATATGTATGGACGAGTGAGGACAGAGACAGATATAAGGTTTAAAGATTTTTATAATTGTTCAATTCTTGATGCTTTGCCACTCAATTCAGGTTGTGTGTGTGTGTGTGTGTGTGTGTGTGTGTGTGTGTGTTTTAAAGGCACTTCTAACGTTGACTGTACTTAGGGATCCGAAGATGAAGACAGTGGCGGTTAAAAGCAGTCAGTGTCTACCGCGTGTTGGACAGGACCTAGCATTGCCATTGTTGTTCAATTTATGCCCAGCACGTTGCCACATACCCACCTACTTCACATGTGAAAAGAATTAATATGAGAGCTATACTACTATGGTAAATTGGTGGTTAGAAATGTTCCCCATTTCCACTTTCAAGTATCGGTTAGGGAACTGTGTATTTTAACTCATAATTACTAATTGCAGAGCTAGATTTATCGTGGTAGAATGTGAAAAGAATAGAGAATAATTTGATATTTATGGTTCACATCGTGGATCATAGATTGGCTATTATTGCACCTTCTGAAAACATCAGAATCTCTTCTCCAGTTAGGGTGAATAAAATTCTTTCCCTTCATCCTTCCCTCCTATGTCTACTTTTTTTCTTTTTAAACATCATTCTCAGTACTAGAGAATGTTTTAAAGAGAAATTTTCTCTTCTTTCAGATTGAACTGTCAATTTCAGACCTATAAAGAAGGCTTAAATTTGAGGAACTGTAGAATAGACAAGTAATTGAAGAAAAATCATATCATATTTGAGCCTTATTTTCCTAAAGGACCAAAGGAGAGAGGATAGGTGTGTGTGTATAGTTTAGGGGCCTCTACTTAGGAAGGCCTTTGTGATTTTTTTTTTTTTTGTAAAAGACTATCTTCATTGGACTACACTAGAAATTTCTGCCAGAAACTAATCCATTTGTATTGCTGCAGACCATAAATTTTAATGTTGGCGACTTGGAAGTCTTGGCCTCATTTGTCCTCTTCTCCACCATAACATGCTTTTGAGGTGTGAAGTAGAGAGAAAACCAGATCACCTTTTTCACATGCCACCACTCTCTTCACCAGCTCTTTAAACTAGTGCTGAGCAGTTCAACTTAACATTAAACTACCAAGTTATAAAATATACCATGGAAATACTACATTTGTGTATGGCATTAGAAGGAACTAAATTCAAAAGAGAACCAGGCCTACCGGTTAATAAAGAAGCAAACCAATAAAAACTAGGACGTTCCAAGACTTTTCAGTTAGAGTAGGGAGATTTGGTAGGACCATTTTACAGCTAATGTGTGCCAGCAAGCACTCAAGGGTATTGTACAAATAGCTGTTGAAAGTAAGGTCAAAACAAAAGGAAGCAACCAATTGAGCAATTATCGCATTAATTAGGTGCAACTCTACAAACAATAAGGGTCAGGCCGAAATTGGATTTGGGGCAAGCGTAGTCATGGGATAATCCAGACACTTCTAAAAATCAAGGAGAGCTTTCTCCCTCTTTTTGGAGGAGCTGGGCAGAGTGTCCACACTCTACAGGATTCCCTAGGTAATTGCTGAGTTCTCTACCTCACTTTGGCCGTCTACTTAGTCCAAGTAGTCAAGCCTTTTACCTCCCCAGCATTAAGAGCCTTTCTTTCTGCTGTAGGACAGAGGTGAATAATAGGGCAGGCTGGAATGCCCGGTTCTTCCCCTACCTAAGCTCGCAGCTCCTCCCCGCCCCCTCTCTGTTTGGATGGGGGCGGGGGGAGTGTTTGTGCACTCCTTCCCGGACTTCGCTGCATCAAACCGCATCATGCCCTTGAAGTGACAACCTTGGGCACGTTCTTGCGGTGATTCAAAACGCCTACTACTACATCAGTCTCCTTCCCTCCCATATTCTGTGACTTCAGGTAGGCATGACAGGTGATTTTTTTTTTTTAAGGGAGGGAAAAAGCGAGGGGCTTTTAATGGAAGAACCACAGGTGTTTTGTAGTAATTAAGGGCTGGGCAGGTGTGAAAACGTGCTGCCTTGGTGTTCCCGGTGATGTGTGTTTTGACTTATGATCCACAGGACATGATCTGACTATGCACAGGCTTTTTTGAGGAATGGCAATTGAATAGAGTGGGGGCGGGAAGAGAGGATGAGCGTGGGGACGCCCCCTTGTTGAAGAGTTAACAATTTCAAGGCTTCTGCTGGGGGGCGTTTGAAGGATGCGGCGTTTGGCTGACAATGAGATAGCACGGTACAGGATATACTACTTTGCGTTTGAAGCTGAGTATAGCACCCCACACAGGTATTGAGGATTTCATTTTTTAACATTCGGTACTCTGTGGAGGAGGAGGGAAAAGGTAGTGGTGGGGAACCTTTTTGAGTTTAAATGAAGAGCAAGAACCTTTCAGCCGAGTATGTAAAAGAAGGTTCTTTTAACTTTGTTACACCCCAAGTGACTCTCTGGATGACCCTTTTAAATGCAATAATAGTAAAAACCGCGTTTGCAAATTTGCACCTGGAGCAGGCTGCAGGAGGAACTGGTTAACTCTTCCTTCCCTGTACAGCTCAACGGGGTGAAGGGTGGGGAGTAAGTTTGTCTGGGATGCCCTGTGCAAGCTGGAGAAGAGAGGATTTAGCCTCTCTTCCCTCCAAAGTGCATTGTGCCAGCGGGCCGGGATTCTCTCAAGCTGTCCGAGACCGCCGCTGCGGTGCTAACTCTGAGCCTGGGGCTCCGCCTCTTGGCGCTTTTCCAAGGAAGCCCCTCCTCCCCGCCCTTCTACAAACGGCGGGACTCTTCCTCCCTCTCTCCTCCGGTTCTCTTTTTCTCTCTCCCTAGGCCTCCCTGAAATAGGAGCAAGAGGTGGGGGTGGGGGTGAGTGAGGGTTAGGAGGGAAGATCGTTAGCATCACGGGGAGGGGAGGGGAGGGGAATTGCATGTTCGGCGCCGGCTGGTCCATCCCCGGCTTCCTCTCTGCCTTCCCGCCACCACCGGACCGACCGGGGGGACTGCTGCGAGCCGCTTTTCCACGGATCCTCCCCCAAGTGATTCTCCTGCTGGTGTGACGGCTACGGCGGTGGCAGTGAGCAGAGGCGGTGGCGGCGATAGCAGCAGCTTTATAGCCGGAGAAGGCAAGTGTGAATTCGGGTAGGGAGGAAAGAGGCGAGGGGGAAGTTAGGGGGATGCCACGAGCCTTCCCACCCCCCCCCTTTCCTTTTATCACGGCTCTTTCTTCAAGCGAAGGCAAAACCCACGATGCATACAGCCCGCTTGACTTGGAACATCTTTACACTCAGGTTCTAGTGTACGGGTCCGCTCCTCCTTTCTAAGGACCTGGATTTTTTTTCCCCCTGAGGGTAGGGAATAGTGTGAGTATAGGTGAGGGAGAAAGGGGAGGGGGGAGGGGACGACTAGGAGAGGTGATATGCTTTAAGTTTTTGGAATGCAGATGTTTGTATTGGGGGGGGTGTAGAAAAAATACTCTGCCTTGGGAGGTGGTGCCGAGTGTCTTTAAGTGGTTTGGGCTGAGCAGGGATTGAGCCTCGAGCGAAGTGTGCCGCTCTTTTTCCCTATATGGTAGTGGGGAACCCCAGGCGTATGGGGGCGGGGGGAGACAACGTTGCCTAGGTGGAGAGGAAAAGAACTGGAATTCAGGTGAGCACGTTGTAAGGAGAAGGGGGTGGAGTGGGTGCGGTTTGGGGGTAAAAGATCCTTGCTTCGAGACCGTGACCTCGCCTTGCAGCCTAGAAAAGGGGATGAGGTGAATGCACAGTTTCATCCATCCAAAAAGACGTGAGTTAACATCTCTCCTGCACGCTCTTTTGAGCTGCACCTTCTTGTGCGTTGTCTTCCAAGTGGGTCGTTTTGTGATTTGCAGCAAAGCTGTCTGCAAAGGTGTTTTGTAGCTGTAGACACCAACGGACGGTGGCAGGATAATCTCTTCCGCGCTTTTCTTCCTTTCTCCCCCTCCTCCTTATATGGGGTCCAGGGCTGAAGAGGATGCAGCTAAGCAACTGCATTTTCAGGTTTGCACATGAACAGTACGCTAAGCGCTAGGTGCAGGGGAAGCTGCAGAACCGGGTGTGGAGGGCTTGCCTGCCTAGTGCAGGTTGAACATACCGGGGAAGGTACCCTGCTCCCTATGACCCTCTTTGATTGCAGCAGCCGCACCTTGAATTCGTGGGTGAGAGGGCGGGGCTGCGACTAGGCGCTACAGTGCACTAGGTGTGTGCCTGTGCTGCTGCTGTGTTGTATGTCCCAGTGTCCGTGTGTCGAGCGACGGTCATGAGATTTGTGGAGTGACTCGGGCCAACAGTTTTTAACTGGCAGGTCCTTTTACAGTTGCAGGGACGATGACCCACAAACTCAGTCATTATCACGGCGTTCCTCACAAAGCAAAAATCGAAACAAATGTAGCAGATAGCTGATCTATTATTGGGGAGGTGGGGGATGAGCTACAAAGGCTGACTTAAAAAAAATTGAATTTGTATGCACCTTTCTTTACAGACTTTGTAGTGAAATGACCTGTCTTTTACCCTGTTAACCAAAATGTGGAACATGGTGGTATGTTTAGTTTTTTTCTTTACCTCTAATCCCATGTCTTAGTATAACGGAAGTAGCATTGGATTTGGAGTCATAAGACATGGCTCTACTGTGTGACCTTGGACAAGTCACTTCTGGGTTTTACTATTTTTATGTATAAAATTACGGGAATAGGACTAGATCTTTCTCCAAATTTATTTCGGCCTTAAATCGAACCTTCTGAGCCTTTTTTATTATTATTTTTTTAATTGTCCAAAGGACTTAGGGCTCTTGTGAATGGTACCTACGAATAGTGGGGAAAAATACTGCCTTTGAAGTCAGGATGCAATTCAAATCCCAAATTTACTACCTGCCTATATGACCTTGGGCAAATAGGGGCACACAGTTCTAGGCTTCACTTTCTTCATTTATGAGTAAATGAAGGTATGGGGCTAGATGATTTCTGAGTCCTTTCCGATGTCTAAATCTATGATTATAAGAATTTTTTCCTCTACCATCCTGCTCTTAGTAGTTTATACCTCCATAAAGATTTAACTCCTCAGCAAAAGTTTTTGTGTTGTCAGCTTCATTTAAAACCGAGCTAATCACCCCCTAGCAGTTGGAGATCAATTTCTTTATTCCCTTAGGTAAAGCCCGTTTGCCTAAAATGACTAATGTTGTGCTGGCATTGAAAGAACTTTACTCATGAAATATTTTTCCAAAGCTTTTTTTTTTTTTTTTTTTGCTAAGGTTGTGTTAGTTTGAGGAAGCAGTCTTAAAAGTCTGCATTTTGGTTAGTTTGTGAAATTTTAATATTCCCACTAACATGTCCGGATATTTTGGTATAAAAATGATGATTTTTTTGATCGAATATGTAAAGGTTATTACATTTAACCTTTTTATAGCAAGTTGATAGAGATATTAATATTTTGCTTGGCACTCTGCTGGGTTTCAGGTGAAGGAACATTTGAAAGAAGATACATTTTGAAATATGCCATGGAAGGCAGGAAGGAAATGGACTTTGGAAGTAGGGGTTCAGGGAGAGAACAAATAGTTTCCATTAAATTTTCTTAGCTCTTCCTCTCACCATCTGCTTGTCTTTTTTTTTTTCTGTGACAAATATTGTCCCCTTAGGTAATCTGTGAACAAGAGGCTTTTGGGGTCAGAGTCTCCTTGCGTAACTTTCTACTGCCATCATTTGGCAGATTATGGGGCTTTTTCCCCATGTGATACTCTTCTTTTTGGGGGGCAGTGTGCCTTCATTCACCATTATCTGAAGTATATCATTAGCATGCAATGTCAGCCATTTTAAAGTTACTCCAGTTATAGGGAATGTCAGAGTGTAAAACATAGAATAGATAAACTTACAGGTGCTTGTGTTCGTTACGCCTTGATGGGCTCTTCCTATTTCACTTGTTGCATAGATCAGCATCTTATGTGACTGGATCATTTGATTCACTGGGTTTTTCCTTGCTAACTCACGCTGGGTCTTGGGGTATACATTTGTTTTTTCATTCCTGCTGGTCATTGGGGGAAATGGGGACCTTTTACTCTTATTTCTCTTGTGCCCCTTTTGTACATAACCTTAGCACTAGGTTGAAATTATTTACTTGAATAAATCTGGGCTTGGAGTTTTTGCCTTGAATTGGGTTTTTCTCCATTCTGGACACAGAACTTTCTTGCAGGTTTCATAGTGTTTTCTGGTCAGTATGACTACTCTCTGATGTCTTTGGCTTTTATGGCTTTTGTTAATTGAGCTAACTATTCTAAAATGGTTGTTTCCAAATTACTCTAGATAGCTCTCTCTTCTGTTCTAAAAACATTAGACTTTTTTTTTTTTAAACAAAAACCACAAGATGCTAGGCAAGGAACTTAGGATGATCTTCACTCTCCCCATCTTCCAAACCACTTTTCTAAGCACTCAACTTTGGATATTTGCTTCATCTCAGACTGAGCATAAAATAGCACATGAAGCAATTACATTTTAGTTCTTCAACCTCTAGCCAGGCTATCAGTACTCTTAAATCAGCATGAAATTAGGGGAAGAAGGATTTTTAGTGTACTCCAGCTTTTTATCTATACTAATTTTTCATTGTGACTTTTGGTGTTTTTAGAGCCACATAATCCTGCTTCTTGATCAAATGATGTGATGTATATAACATTTTGAAATCTTTAAAGCACTATATTACTTATGTGGATAGGAGTTGGACCTGCCTTTCATAATAGTGAAGATCATCTGGTATTCGGTGACAGCATACATGGCAGCACCCACATGGGGAGATGGCAGGAACCTGCTTCTGGAAAGGGAGAAGACATCCTGCACTCCCCTGCCACTTGGGTGAGGAAATTCTTCTACCAATGTAAACAGGCACTTTCTGTAGCTTAAAATCTTAAATGATTGTTTAGAACACTGAAAAGTGAAGGGGTTTGCTCAGCATTAGCCAGCATATGTAAGAAGCAAGATGTGAATTTAACTGTGGCTAATTCTTTTATTTTACCCCACTATCTCAAGCTGCTTTTCTACCTTCATATCTGTCAGCTATCGTTCTCATTACTTGTGGGGGGGTGGAACAGTCTATGTCCTCTGACTCTAGAACTAGTGGTCTTTCTATTGCTTTTCACTTGCCAGGTGTTTCCTTCCTTATGAGCTATTAGTCAAATTGGGAAATTTAGAGTGTGGGCTCATCTTAATGAGAAAAGTGTTGTCAGAGGGGACTGGGGGCAGTTAGGTGAATGACTGGTCAGATTCTGTTTTTGGTTCAAGTTGGTTGGTTGTGTTTATACAACAAAATAGAAGGCTGCTCCACTCTGGAGAGCAAAGCCATAGCATTCTATCTGCTTGAGTCTAATTAGGCAAGGCCAATCAGTATTTATGGTAACTACATTTGTTTCCTTTCGCACATCTTTTAAACACTGACTTTGAACCTAATACTTGGTGAGTATCTCATTAGCTTCAATTGCCATGCACTGTTGAGTAATATAGACAAACTGTAAGTTCCAAACTTCATCGTAGTCTTAATAAACAGAAGCAGTTTCTGCTTTAGAGTTTTTATTAACGGCGTGTTTAAAAATGGTTGGCATTTTCCTAATATTTTAAGGAGAGTTATAAATTGCTCTCCATACCTTTTCATTTATCCTCACAACTCTGTGAAGGCTTAGATGGTATTGTCCCCGTTTTACAGGGAAGGAAACCAAAGCTAGAGATACTGACTTTCTCAAGATGACACAGAGATGCGTCATTTTTTTTTTTTAATGCTTTGAAACTGGAAGGCCTAGTGTTTCTGAGGAAAGTATGTTTTATAAAATAATAAATGTTGCTTTCTTGCCATCATCCCATACAAACTCACAAAAAGGTATCGGTGATTGTCCTAATGTGAGCAAAGATGGACAAAACCAAGTATATTCAACTACATTTCTGTATGAAGGTTTTCCTCATGTTCATAAAATTGTTTTTCATATAAATAGCATGGAATCCACTTTATACAGAACAACCAAGGTACACTTTTTTTTTCCCAGAAAAGTATTTGATTAAGAACACTTTAACCTTTACCCTGTAGAATTGTAATTTTCAGTGGTTGTGAGTGCAATGACTGAATGGTGTTTTTGAGGGGGAGTAGGAGGAAATATGTTGAAGACCTTAGCGGATTTTTTTAGTAACTAAAACTTGGACTTTATATACATATACTTTTTATTGTGAGTACTTATCTAAATAATAAGTTTATTCACAGTGTTTTGGGGGAATTTGTATCAGATTCCCATATATGAAACTGAAGTTATATTTAATTTCTTAGGTATGTTGTAGATAGGTTGTTCTTTAATAGCTCAGATTGTAGCATTTTACTTTCCTGACATCTCCATAGCTACCTTAAAGCAAGGTCAGGAAAAACAAAAACAAATATAAATGATCAATTAACCTTTTTTCCTCCCAGATGTTCCCCCTCCCACATATATTCACTTTGATTTATAGTTCTGGACCCATAATCAAATTAATTCTGTCATTCCTCCTGGAAAGGATGTGTCATTTTGTTTCCTACACCTCCACTCACCATCCCTGTAATTTTCCAAAAGGAAATATCCCTCCTGGCCACCACTGGCCTATGAATGTTGTCCCCCCATTATAATATAAACAACTAGAGGACTGGGATGTGATCTTTAATTTTGTGTCTGTATTCCTAGCACTTAGCACAGTGCTTGGCTCATAATAAGTACAATAAATGGTTTTTCATTGATTCATTATACAACAGTGACAGAACATTATAGAAAAGTAGAAATCTTCCTTGATTATCTGTGGGCTAAAGAGTTAATTAGAAATCTTAAAAGAACCAGTAATTTTTAATGCTGCTTTTGGATTTTAAAAATTATTTTTCATTACTTGAAATGTTCCATCTGTGAGTTCATTTTTAAAAATTCTCTTTCTCCATCTAGCAGCCATTAACTTTTTATCTCAGTTCCTAGCTTTGTGGGCACTGGGTGGGAAACTTAATTTGTAAAGTTCATGTTAGTCTCAGGGACCAATATAAAAATATCCAATTTTTTACTGATTTGACATTGATAAGTTGTTTAGAAATTCTGCAGACTAGGTGAATGAAATCAAGTTGATCAGCTCCACTTTTCCAACAAAATTGTTTGCTTTATATAAATGTATCGGCTTATTTTTGTGTGCACATACATGTGTATACTTCAGTATTTCAAGGATCTGTGATCTCTCGGATGTCTACCATTTCACGTAGCCAGTGTCACATAGCCTTAGTATCCTGTTATTTTGAATTGGTATGGCAGAAACCGTGTACATCTTACCAATTGGCCAAGGACTCTCTGCTGTTTGGTTTGTTAGATTCAGAGGATCTTTTCTGATTTATCTGGCCTGGTCCTTGGAAGATAGATGTACAGTTTCATCATGAGACCCATGCCCTAAACCTTTCTTAATTGGTAGCCCATGCCTTACCTTATTTTCCTCAAGCAAATTTTTCTTTGAGGCATCAGAGGAGACCTTTAGTAGGCAGGTAAGGGTTGTGGTGGTGACTTTGAATTTTTTATGGGAGTTATCAATAAATTAACAGTATGACTGAAGATGAAATCTTAAATTGCTAGACTGATCTTAATTTTGGGTAGTTTGAAAATGGCTATTTGCTTTTGAACCCTAGCATTCTTTATAATAAATGCTGTTTGAGAGGTATGTGGTACAAAATATCCTTAAAGGTGGAAATGCCTTGATGAAGTGTTTAGACTTCTGTAACTAAATGCTTTTGGCTAGAAGCCAACAAGAACCTGGTTTATCCTGAATTAGCTTTATTATGAGCTGTGCTTTGATGAAGTTCCAGTGTACCTAGGAATCTAGGTGTCTGAAACAGCCATTTAAGCTGTCTTGTTAGACTTACCAGAGCACTGAAGGATTTATTTACAGCAGTTCTAATCTACTGTTTATGTTAGAAAAGTCACCTTTACCGATTGGTGCAATCAGAATTGAAACTAAGCATGTTAGCTGTTTGTGTTTAAAGTGCTTCATGTACCTACCTGTAACCAAATGCTCCAGGTCCCTTGTTAATAAAACCTACCTGTAACCAAATGCTCCAGGTCCCTTGTTAATAAAACTCCTCTTTTCCTGATCAGTCTGTTAACGGGTTTTCTCTCTGGTGGCTAATATGAATTTAACCTACGTAAATAAAATAGGAAGGATAGGACTGGACTAGAACCTTAAAGTTTTCAAACATTCAGCATGAGATGCTGGTGCCAGTTATATAGGCATTTAACCTTTCTGTGGCTATTTACACATAAGTAAAATGGAGACAATAAAATTCCTCCTTCCTGTTTCACAGGGATGCTATTAAAATAGAAATAAAAAAATTTAATAAGTAAAATGGCGACATTCTACTGTAGCTACAATTCCACTTTTGTCATGGAGCAGCTAGTGCACAGTGGCTTTCTTGGGTGAATTTTTATAGTGTGTATAGCATATATTTGCGATTGTAATGAAGATAAATCTGAAACTGTAGGGCTATTTTTTTTAAGATTATCACTTTATTTCTGTGGTCTTTTGTGAATTTATAGCTGAAGATGATGAGTGAGAACACAATTTTGTGTTGTTTCTTTACTCTTTCTAGAAGAGAAGCAGTGGGGTACTGTGGAAAGAGTGCTGAATTTGGAGTCAGAGGATGTAGGCTCAAATTCCTGTCTAGATGGCCACTTTATGGTTATCTTGGTCAAGTTATTGCACCTTCCGTGTCCTCAGTTTTCAAGAGTTGAACGTGATGACCTTTGGGGCCCCTTGTAGCTCTGAATTTATGATGGTATGATTAAATTTCAAATTAATTTACAAGTAGCTAATGGGCCATATTTTAAATGTACCATTAGTTTATCTTAATGTTAATTTCACCCCCCCCCCCCAGGTATATGAATTTCTTTTAAGCTGAAGTCAGTGACTTTGTTTCTATTTTATAAACTGGAATTGTGAGGAAACAAATTTATTTCCTGTCTATTCCCCAAAAAAAATCATGGGAAGTGGGGGGCGAACCTTGACGAGACTTCTAATTTTGTCATCTGGAACTTCATTGGGAAGCTTTGATTTCTAAGATGCTGCCACTATATGAGGTTAAAATCTCTGGATTTGCTGACCTCTTGTCATCTTTCTTTTCTATAACTCCTCTGCAAAAGTGATGATAACCTTTAAAAATAAAAAAGTGCCCTGCAGTTTAGGATTTATCTTTACTACAATGGCACATATATGCTATGTATATAGTAAAAACTCACCCAAGAAAGCTGCCATCCGCTAGCTACTGGGTGACAATGTGGAATTCTAGCTATAGTAAGATATACATATAATAGCCCTTCCTATTTTGGTCGTATGGCATTTTCCTTGACTCACAGGAGTCTAGCTCATATAGGTGAGATGCACAGCTAAACTTAAATTGAAGGAATATGAAATCATCAGTACAGTGTCAGGTTTCTCAATATGAAGGTGTTGCTTGTAAGACAGTTAACTCTAACCATTTTGTGTTATCAACCTGTATATAGCACAGGTGTTTTTCAGGCTTTTCCCAAATTTCCTACTATCCATTTTGCCACCACCACATTGTCGTCTTTTCTCTAGAACTATTTTCCTTTCAAGGGCATTTCATTTTCTCCCCCTCTCCTTTTTGAGGTCCCGATGTCACTCCTGCATCCTGCCCACTAGATGTCACCCATCTGCAACTATCTCTGGCAGTCTTTGGCTCCACCCACCCACTTAGGGCTCTTTCTGGCTTGCAGGCAGGTCTCTTTATCCTTTGACAATATCATTTTGTTTTGCTATGCAACATGTGCTGTTTTTTTGTTTTGTTTTCAACTAACAAGCATTTATCACCCCATCCTGCCATTGGGGAAAAAAATAGAAAAGCAAAAACCTTGTAAGAAATTGCAGTTAAGCAAAACAAATTCTTGCATTGACCATATTCTGGAATATATGTCATTCTACATTTTGAGTTTATAATTTTTCAGTTATTTGTGAATTTAGATAATTCCAGACCCCACTGCAGTACCTCCTCAAAATTATGTAGTCATTCATTCCTTTTGGGAAGAGGGACATTTTTCTACAGTTAAATTTGTAGACAAGATTTTTTATCTTTTGTTCCTCTTAAGGTGAAGGCTTGCCACTCCCTACGTGTGTTTAACTAAATTATGCAAACCAAGTGTCTTTTAAAATTCATCCTGACTGAAAAGAAAAAGGAATTTCAACAGTACTGCACACAGCAGGGTAAGGAGAGAAAGGATATGTTGTCTGAGGAACATGGGTTTGAATTTTGGCTCTGGTACTTACCCTGTGACCTTAGAGAATTGAATTTGCCTGCCTTGAGACTTAAGTTTCCTCATCTGTAAAAGGGAGTTGAACTGGGTGAGGAGTGATAAAGAACGTGGTGATTGACCCTGACTCCTATATGCCTCTTGGGGTTAGATTTGTAGTATTACTTGTTATGAAAAGCTTCATTTAATGAACACCGTGGGCAAGACCTTCTAGGAAAGAAGGTGGTATAAAATATAGTTATTGGACCCAAGAATCTTTAAGAATTAGGTGGGATTTTTGATAAGTAGAGGCTGTAGTAGGACATACAAGGCAAAGTGAAAAAAAATGGGAACGGAGATAACCCAGTGCATATCTAGTCAATGAAAAATAATACAATTTGGTATATAAAAATGTGTTGGATTGGGTTAACATTAGATTGTGGATTACCTTGAATTTTTGTTTTTGCTAATAAGTATTTGAAAAAAATTGCTTTCTAGTAATGGGTAAGTGATGAGATAAGTGAAGGTACTTGAAGAACTGAATCTGGCAGGGCTGCGCAGTTAGTGTGGGCAGAAAACTGCTAGAAATGAGGGATGATACACAATTTAGCTAAGATAGGATCCATGTCCCTGAGGAACTTAGTCAAGAAGACTAGTTAGGAGTCCATTGGAATAATTTAGGTATGAGATAAAAGTCTGAACTAGGATTTGGGTATTGGGAATGGGGGGAGAAAAGAAGGGGAGGAACAGGGTTGAAAGACTTCAACCTTTCAGGGCCTTTCAAAATGTGTGCAGCTTATAAAAATGCTGGCTTAGGAGAAAGACCTGGGTTTGAATCCCCTCTACCATTTTATTACCAGTGTAAATTTTTGGGCAAGTCACATCTTTGGGCTTAGGTTGCTCTAAAGTTGCTTCTCTCTCTAAATTTGATCCAGGTGAAAAGTCTCACTTTGTGAAATGTGCAGAGGTATTTAATTGATTCTCTGTTTTATCCCCCAAATATAAACTTAGGGGCTGGTGAATATTTCCATAGCAAAATGAGCATTAGTTATATTCAGGATCTTGTGGGATAGAGAGAGACAAATTGCAGTTTAAAAAAAAAATCTTTAAAATAAGAATTTTAAATGATGTGAAAATTGATGAAATTTACTGCAGTGTTACTTTCTTCATGTTTTAGGACCTTGTTCTGGATGGGTATGGAATCTGAAGGTTTATCTTAGAAACTTCTTAAGGTTTTTTTTTAAGGTATTAAGGTATTTTTACTTTTTTTCATGATTATAATCATATGACTCAATACTAACAGTGATCCGTAAGTTGAATGAAAAATCTGTGAAACATAAATTTTTTAAAGTACATTAAAGTATGCAGCTTTTTTTTTTAATATATAAAATTTTTCAAATCCTTTTGAGGGCCTGCTAATGTAACAGATACTGCAGCCTGTTGGGAAACTCCAGGTTTTGGAGAAGGTGTGGAATTAGCTGCAAAATCCCAATAACTAGGTAAAAGGCTGTACTGGATCCTAGTAGACTAAATCTCCCTCCCTCGGTCTCTCCCCGCCATCAAACAGAAATTACTAACATTTGGGCAATCCATAAAACAGGAGTTCTTAACATTTCTTTGGCACTTTGCTGAAACCTCTTCTCAGAACAGTGTTTTTCAATTCATAAAATAAAACATAAAGAATTAAAAAGAAACCTTGTAAAGCAAAACAGGTTTTCCCCCAACTCTGAAATCTATCCTAGGACCCCAGGTTGATAACTCCTGCCATAATGTATTATGTAGAACAGGTGCATTTGTCTTTCTTTTTACATTAGAATGCATACTTAGGCCAGGGACTGTTGACTGTCGTTGTAATCTCAGTTCTTAGTGCCTCACACATAGGTACTTAATAAATGTTTGGGTTTTTTGTGTATTGAACAAATTGCTCATGAATTCTGAACTAATATAAATCTTGTTTTCAATTACAAGGTTAATAAACAACAGTTAGAGGAACTTGACTCCATTGGTGGTACTGAAAAAAACCTAGTATTTTATTTGACTAATCAAGGAAATCATGGATCCTTCCTTCCTTGTTCATCACTTTTTTGCTTTCTTCAACAGTATAGTCTATAAAGCCATAGGAATAGCAATGGAGATACAGATTTTACAAAATTAATCTTAATAGGATTCCAGCAAACTTCTGGAAGAAGCATACCAACTACTGCTTAATAAAGAGATTTTGGACTTGGCATGCTGCAGAATAAGATTTTTTTGAAAATGGCCAATGCTGAAATTTGTTTTGAGTGTGTTTGTTTATTACTATGTACCACCCCCTGCACCCCTCCCCACCCGCACCATTGAAGGATGGGAGTAGGAGATAAAATAATGAGGGAAAAAAAATAGAAAAAAAATTTAAAACACGTTAACAACTTTGAAGATCTCTGCCCAGATATTCACAAATAACTAGGTTTGGTTTTTTTTTGGTCACTGTTCTGAATCCTATTATTTATCCAAAGCTTATTAGATTCATTCTTATCCGTTGTCCTTTAAAGTGTCTCTCTCCATCTCTTAAGCTTTAATTTCAACTTTTTATTTTGGCCATTTTCTGTTTCTAGATGTCCTTTTACTTCTGCCCAAACCCCAAAGGTTTCTCCCTTTAATTTTATGCCATTTTCCTTTGCCAATTCCAAGCTTCCTTGTTGCTTTTAGGAAAAGAAACTGTAAAACTTAATAGGACTTAATTAGATGCTATAAAGAGGACTAATAGTTCTTTCCCTAAACTCATTCCTAATGAGCTTTTTGTTAAAAAAAAAAAAAATTCACTTCAGATACTTATAAAAATAACTCCAAGGACTAGTTTTCAAGTATTTTAAATTAGTGTCCCATTTTTCATCTTTTCCTTGGACTCCTCACCTGGCACCCAACAACAGCATATGAATGTAGTGTCTGGAAGAGTTTGAGATAATTAGCTTTCCCTTTTTGCCTTTTACTCTTTGCCATTGGTAGTAACCCCCCTTGGAACTTACATAGTGTTTTAAAAAAGAATGACTAATACGTAATATTAAGTGATCTGTTGAATTTTCTCCGCCTACTGAACTGTGAGGTATCTTGGGGTCAGAAATAGTATCTTTATTGTCTTGTCTAAACTTTGTGTTTTTCTTAGTGTGAAGCATTCTGCTTTACCCTCAAAATAGGACCTTAGTAAATGCTTGTAAGTCCCATAATTTCTGATTAGCATGAGGATTTAAAAAAAAAAAATTTCCCTTGAGAGGTAGCTGCATAATGAATAGGAGCAGGCTAGCCTTTGAGTCAGAACAGACCTTCCTTCAAGCTCTTCCTTGGACACATAACAGTATAACCATGTATGAGTCTCTTTAATTTTTAGTGATGATAGTAGCTAACATTTATATAGCATATAATGTTTACAAAGTGCTTTAAAATTTTATCTCAATTTTATCCTTCCAACAACCCTGAGAAATACGTGTTGTTATTGTTCTCATTTTACAGATGTATTCAGGTTAAGTATTTTGCTCAGGATTCCACTTTAAATGTCTGAGGCAGGATTGAACTCTGGTCCTCCTGAGTCCAGATCTAGGTATAGCTCTCTATCATCTACCATTTAATTGTGTAGAAGCCCCGAGTAATCCACAACCAAACTTGTTGATCCAAATCTCTGGTAGAGTTTCTTTCTATGCTGGGAGCTCCCTATACTGGTAAAATCAGACCCCCAAGAAAAACAAACCACTCTTCCTCTGTGACTATCACTATGTCTGGTGTGAATAGTCAAGAGAAACTTTTTGTATGGTTAGTGAAATTAATATTGATAAATTTTAAACGGAGAATATTAGACTGCATACTTCATGTTTGTGATTCAGGCACATGTTTTTAAAATTGAAAAACTGACTAGTCCCGAATGTTTATGTAAACTAGCTGTGCAGATGGCTCCAAGGTAGAAACAACACTCAAGGGCTAGTAAATCTGTTTAAGATCAGAGGTGTTTAATTCTAGCCACTTTAACATTCATCAGCCCTGACAATCCCAGTCAGACTTCACTACCCGCCCCCATCCACCTCCACCACCTTTTCATTGCTGGGGAGGAAGTAAAAAACAAGACTGGCTGTTTTGTGAATTATTTTACCTAACTTATTCTTTCTCCCATGAGAGCTAGCTTAGTTTCAATTGAGGTATAGTTAAAGATATATATGTTGGTAAATTTCTAAAATTTTGAGGTTTTGGCCTTGGAAAGAAGCACTACTGTAGGCTCAGTTATGAATGTGGTTATGGGTATACTAGGGGTGAGTGGATCCAGAATTTCTATGCCCCAAAGATACCTAGAGTCAGAACCTATAAATGACCTAATGAAATTCAGGCTTCCTTTTGGCCTGGAGAGTTAGGGTATTATTAGTTGCTACTTATTGGAATAAATATGTTCATGTTCTTGATAATACCTTAAAGTGAATTCCTTTTTTATTTTGTGGGGGGGAGGGCTGGTAGTAAATAACAAAGGTGAGAAGTTTTGAGGTTCTAAAGGGGTGGATACAAATCTGGCACTAGCTGTAATCTATCAAACACTGTGTACTTGGATTTGTCAATCTCCTTATACCTAAGACCATAAACACAGCTGAGATATAAAACAGCAAGATAGGTAACCAAGGCAGCAGCAACAGCAGCTTGGTTTGAGTTCGAAGCCAGGAGGAGCCTCTAACTTCCCCCTCCCTGCATTTTGTTGCTCTTGAAAGACAGCTTCTGCCTATGCTAGCTAGTCTTTTTTTTTCTTTGGGCAAATTCAGAAATGGGTTACAAACTCTTCATCCCCCTTTCTGTCTTTTGGAATAGAATTACAGTAAAAATTCTGTAGTTGAGTAAGAGAGATTAGTTGTTGAAAAGCCCATAGATTGCTGTTAATTTTAAAATGCTCTAGGAGAGGCAACATAATGTAGGAGTAGATAGAGAAAAGTCTGGTCTTAGAGTCAGGAAGACCTGAATTTAGGTTCCATACTAGTTTGTAACTGTAGACAAGTTATAAGATACTTGACTTTCAGTGTGACCAAAAGCAGCTTTCTAAGACTAGAAGGTGGAAACAAGATGCTCATCTGCATCTGTGGTGTTTCCATACTAGGAGATTTCCCTCTGCACTGATGTTTGGGACCATTTCTTGTATCCTTTGTGAGCTTAGACCAGGGTGGTTTGGTGTATAGTAAGCATTAGAAAAGGAACATAGACTGGTGGGTAAAGAGCTGGCCATGGACTCAGGAAGACCCAAGTTCAAGTTGCCACCTCTTAACACATATCTGCTGTGTGACTGTGGACAAGTCACTTAACCTTTAGGAATTGCAGAGAAGGTGTAGATCTGCCTTGGTAGAGAAAATTCCTTATTAGAAGCTTTCTATATTGATGAAATCTTAGGTTTGGTTAAAAAGGGGAAAAGGCATTCTTTATACTTAATGACTAGGTTTTCCATAAAACTTAGGTCCAAAGTTGCACTGTTATCCCTCCCCACTCCCCATTCCCCATTCCGTTCCACTGAAGAAAATTCTTGTTTAACTTTACTTTTCTAAAGGAATTTGCTATGAAAGACACATATTTCACTTAGATTTTTAGTTGATAGTCGAGTACCAACAGTGTTAGGTACATGAACAGTGTTTATCTCTGCCCTGTTTGGGTTGTGAGTTGCAGATCAAAGTAGAAATTAGTCTTAATCCCAGTGAAATGACCACATCTTTACCTTCGATTTATGTTAGCAGTGGTAGTACTAGGGAAAAGTAGAATTTAAAATACTTTAAAAATTGGTATTTACAGAAAAGAGGGTTTAAGGAAAAAATGCTTTTATTCAGAGGTAAAAATCAAATATACCAGTGATTTTTGCCAGAATTTGAATCCGCAGAAGAATTTTAGTAAAGGGTATTATCTGATTGTTGTGGTCAGAGGGTCCCAAACTTATTTGGCCTACTGCCCCCTTTTAAAAAAATTACTCAGTGCCCTCCCATCTACTTTCTTTAACCCTTTAACTTTTTTTGAAATGTGCATCATTTAAAAAATGTATTTTTTCAGATGACGCATCTTAAATTTAATTTATTGGAAATTTGTGGTTTTATCCTTGCATTGAAATTTTGATGATGAGACATTGCATCATGTAACCATATAGTATCATATTGTAAACAACTCATCACATGCAGGTATTCCTCCTGCATATGCGTGCTGGACTTCCCAACAATTAGAGACACGTTTGCCTGCCAACACTTGTTTGTCAAGACCTGACTTGACCACTGATCAGTTATAACTTGCATTTTGTGTGTTTATTTGGAAAATAATGTAATCACTATGACTTTAATTCTGTTACACAATATATGAAACGTGTATGAATAGTTTTTCAGAATATTCTTCTCTTATGCTTCTACTGCCCCTTTATTTTTATTCAGTGCCCCCCCTCCCAATTTCACCCAAGGCTATTACCAGTCCCCATTATTCCATTGTCACCCCCCAGGGGGTGGTATTGCCCACTTTGGGAACCTTTGATTGTGGTTGAGCCTATGAGATGATTTTTTTTTTAAATTCATATTAGAAAACTTTAGTAGTATGGTTTCTTAATGAATTGAATTCTTGTGGGTATCTTCAAAAAGTTTTTCAAGTGCAATATTTTCCATTATTTCCCTTTACCCAAGTGACTATCAGCAGCCCAAATTAATGATATTTTAGTGCTAGTACTTTTTCATTTCTTTATTACTGTCCTTGCTTGTATTGGGGTTCTTGTTTTAATTTTCGTAGTGGAGACTCTTGTTCTTAAATATACTTAAGAGTAAATGGTGTGTTCAACAGTTCTGTGTTTGATGAAGGGATATCCATACAAATTGTGTATAAAAGCCCTATGTCTATTGTAATATTCTATAGAGTATCACGTGATGAGTCATCAAGGTGGTTAATTTTTTTTTAATGATTAGAATTGGATCAGGAATAGACCTTAAATTTGTTAAGTTGGTGATATACAAGTTGTCCTAGATAACAAACTCACTATACTAGACGCATTCATCTGTGGTTCTTGTTAACTTCCAATTTACCCTTTTTGGAGAGTGTAGGGAGTTGATTAAAAAGATTACACCAAATTCTCAGATTCCTATTTGGATTGGATACTTTGTGACTTCGGGCAAATGATTCATCTACACTACACCTTGTTTTTCCTTATCTTTAAGAAAAGAGGGTTGAAACTAGATAAACTCTATAGTCCTTTCCAGCTCTAAATTTGTCATCCTGCTGGGAGTTCATGTTGTTGGTAATATTATAAGAGTAGCCAGTATGATAGTATGATAATAGGGGATTTAGAAAATGTGTGATACTTCATAGCTTTGGGAAATTGCTATGGGCATCTGGGCAAATCATAGTGCCTCGGTTCTCTCATCTGTAAAGTGGGGCTAATGAAACTATTTCAACCCAACTCACAGGTTTGTTTTAAGGTTCTATAATCTCAAAGAGCTCAGTGGACATGAGCTATTGAAATTTATTTTGGTGTAGTCACATGACCTTTCAATTCAACACTGCAGGTCCCTTCTGCTTCATTCATAACCGTATTTGCCTGGAGGATAGACCAGAAGATTTCTAGGACCCTCTTGTGTAAATTTAGAGGTGCAGATAACAAGCAAACTCTACTTTGATGCTTCAGGATTGTTCTTCATTCAGTTCCCTGGCCACCAGGCTTTCCAGTTTAATTCAAATACTAGATTTTGCATTCTGTTTCTGGGTAATACAGGTTCTATATGTTCTCTTGTGTTGTTCCACACCCACATAATGGAATCTTTACCTTTTGCTCAGTAAGTAATAATAATTTTTAAGCTTAGAATTTTAAGGACTTTATAACTTAAATTTAGAATTTCAAAACTACTTAATTAAAATTTAAAGTTTAAAAACTTTAAAAATCTAATGGGTTGCAGTGGCCAAAGAATTAATCACAAAGTGGCCAAACTACTGGCCTCAGCTAGGCTAGTATGCTGACAATAGATAGGGACTTCCACTAAGAATAATTTCATTAAGATTATATTTTTAAGCCCCACCAGGACCTACCTATGTTGCACTGATTCAACCCTTGAGATCCCAAGGTTGCCTCTATGCCATATTGAAGCATCAGAGTAGAATTATTGGACTTTTTATACACATAGGGCTTCCACATTTCTTCTCATAATGATGAGTTAATCATGGAAAGTTAATTTTTAAAAACAAAATAAAGAGCAGAGGAGAATTTAGAAGGTAAAATGTACAAGCTAGGCAGTTATGCTATTGTATTAATTTTAATATTTTTAAATATACATAACAGGTTTACAAGTTTCACATGCAGTCTTCTTTGTTTATTGAAATACTTGAAATTTGAAAAAAGAAAGTTAATATCAAGGTTGGGTTAGTTTTACTGTAGAAAAGATAAAGAGGAGGGCTGAAGCACTTCACCTTCACTGAACACCAGAAATATGAAGTTCTTAGCTTCTCATGCTCTTCTTAGAGAAAGAAATTTGAGACCTCTTTCCCCAATGACATTCTTTTCTCTTAGTTCAAATCCTGTTTTTTTTTTAAAAAAAAATCTTGTGACCTTATCACAATAAATAAATCTGGAGTAAGGAAAGTAGGTGGCTACTTAAGAAATTTAGACTTCATTCTAACCCTTGTTAAATAGGTGGAGCTATTTTAAAAATCACCAAATGCTGACTTAATGGCAACTACATCGATGAGTCTCCCTGTTATTCTCCCTTTCTTCACTTCAAGGAGGTACCTTTTTTGTAAAATTTTGGTTTGTCCCAGTCTGAAGGTCTGAGTCTAATCTCAAGGATTAGAGCATGGCCTTCCAGTATGTAACTTTGCCACAATTTAGGATGACAAATTTAAATGTTCAAACTTGAATAACTGACTAGAATTTGACGTCGGATCCCTATTGGAACTGTAAACTTTGGTCATTAACATTTAGAGTGAGATCTTAAATTTTTCCTCCTAGGCTTTTAATAGGAAAATATACTTCATCTCTTTAGGTCTGTATTTCACCACTTCCCCTTTCTTACTTAGTGAAATGAAATACTAAAGACTTCAGAAACTTTAAGAGGTTCTCTAAGAAACCCCACCCCCTTTTGTAAGTAAATCATGGAGTATCTTGTTTGCAGTACAGTAGAGCAGAAGGCAGGTGCTTGGAGTGAGGAGACCCAGCACCTGTAATACAATAGCTCTATGCTCCTGGGCAAGGCAAATACTATGAACCTTAATTATCTTACCTGTAAAATGGGCATAGTAATTCTTGTAATTTCTAGTCATAGGGTGGTTATGACTTTTAAGGGCTTTTGAAATTGACACCTTAAATATGAGCTTGTTATTTTTGTCTGAACTTTGAATTGGTGTAGGGAATTTCCATACTGAGAGTTCACCTACAGCAATATAAACCAGCAACTCCTCTGTAAGTTAGCCTTAAGGTTGCCCATTGTCACAACAAGGACTTACAGTGAAATCTTAATGACCCAGAGGCATGCCCTTTATCCATTCAGCCATTATTATTATCGAGTAATAATTGTAATCACTCAGTGTATTTTCCTTGCTTCTCTTGGGCACTTCCTTATATTCAAAGTTAATCATGACTGGTTAGAATCAGAGTGTTTCGGCTGTGAGGGTCCTTGGAGATCCCTTTCTTTTTTACAGGTAAGGAAACCAAAGCTCAGAGAGATGAAAGACTTAACTTTCTTCTTTTCACCTTTCAGTTTCTTTCCCTTCTTCCTCTCTTTTCTTCCTGGAAAGAGAAAAACAGTATAAGGGCTTTCATATGCTGTCACTAATCCTTTTCTTTGGGCGAAAGCCGAGTCCCCTTAGTACTTTCTTGAATCTTAGGAATTTCCCCATGCTTTTAGTTTTTGGAATCTTAATCTAGACATACTATAGTGACTGGCACTCCAGTCATCCTTGGATCTAGTAGAAATTATTCCTTGTGTTAAGTACATGATACATGACACCTTCCTCCACTACTATGTTACACCACTTCACAATATTTCATTCCTAACTTATTTGAGTCTTCATCTTTTTAACTGCAGGTTTCCCTCCCTTGTCTTACATTAAAAATTGTTGACATTTATATAGCACTTTAAGATTTGCAAACTTTTACATTTGATCATCTAAAAAATGATTACAAGCAATATTGAACATCAGTACTACCAATTACATTTGCTTTTCAGCTGTTAACATTTAAATAAATGGAATGTAACCTATAAAATGTCATAATTTTTTCTTCTGTCTCCAATTGGAGTTATTCCCATTCACTTTTACTTTTATATGGCTCCAGTTTATGTGTGATTTGTTCTTTTGAGTCTTTTTTTTACTTTGCATTGATTCATAAAGATCTTTCAGTGTTTATGTTCCTCATACTTATCAGTCTGAACTGAATTACTGTAGTAGCCCATTATGTTGTAGGACATTTAGGTAGCTTCCAGTTTTTGTTATTAGAATTAAGATTAATATAAAAATCTTGAAACAGAGTTCTTTGGTTTTAGTAATGCTTTTGGGGTATATTTCCAACAGAAGAATTTTTGGATAAAAGCATATTTCATGTGATCTTCATACCAACCTTATTAGGTAAATAGTATAGATATCATCATCTTCATTTTTACAGATGAGGAAGTACAGACTCAGTAAAGTTCATTAACAACAGGCAGTAAGTATTATGAGTCAGTCTCATATGTCTTCTATGCTTCTTGCAGAATATTCATAGAACTTATGTTATTGTCCTACCTCGTATCACCAACTCTTGATCTGTGTAAATGTTATTCACATCGTGTATCACCCATGGTGAATTTTGAATATTGGCACTGCTTCTCATTATACAACATGCTTCCCAACACCTACCAGGCATGCACTGAGGGAATATAAACTAATTTTAACAACCTAAGCAGAACACAGTTAGGAAGGCAAATCTTCTACCCCCATAAAACCTACATAGTGAATGTCAAGGCTGAATAGCAGTAGCTTTTGTATTTCTGGTTCCCTGAATTAGCTAAACTTAAGTAATAAATAATTTTCTGTACTATTGCTTCTCAGATTTACTAGTGCAAATTTGAATCCTGATATTTAAGGATGTAGCCACCTCATCCAAGTTTGTAATTTAATCAGCATGCTTTATTTCAACATGTATGGCATATACCTGAGGTATTAAATAGAAATGTCTTTCGAGCAGCCAGTTACAGAGTCCCTCCTTTTCCCTTACTCCTTAATCTGCCACCCCCTCTAGATTCTCCAAGTCAGTGTTCATCTATTAAGCTACTCTGAGCCCTACTCTATTACTTGAGATTCACTGCTGTTCAGCTTAGATACTTAGTTTTAAGAAAACTCATTTTCTTTGTAAAAACTGCTGCCAAAAGCCAAGTTGGAGCATTAATTTATTGCTTAGGGATTATAGGATCATTTATAGCTAGAAGAGACCTTAAAGAGGTTATATGGTGTGACCCCTTCATCTTTTCAGATAGAGAAAATGAGGCTTGTAGTAGGTAAAATAACTTGCTTGAACATCACAGGGGTGTGTAATAAGTGTATCTAGTATTTGAACCCAGAGTCTGTGACTCCTAATCCGTTGTCATTGCCACTGTACTGTACAGTGTATAGTACAATCTGTTTTAATAAATAATTTAAATAAACTTTAATGGAACAATTACTTTTAATAATAAATGATACAATATAGTTTATTTGAAAAGCATAGCTTGGCTTTTAGACGGTCATTTAATCCTAAAAAAATCATATGCTAAATGAATGGTACTTCTTTGGTTGTTCAGTTATTTTCAGTCATGTGCAACTCTTTGTAACCTCATTTGGGTTTTCTTGAAAAAGATACTGGAGTAGTTTGACATCCTTCTCCAGCTCACTTTACAGATGAGGAATTGAGGCAAACAGGGTTAAGTGACTTGTCCAGGGTTACCCAGCTAGTGAGTGTCTGAAGCCAGATTAGAACTCAGGAAAATGAGTCTTCTGATTCTAGGCCTCTCTCTCCATGTACCATCCAACTGCCCATACCAATTTAACTCATACATGACTCCTACCTTTAAAAGCTCCATGGATTTCACTGATGTGCATACTTCTTTCACTGATTTCTTTCTCTCCTGTTCCTGATCATAGATATGAATCTGGAAGAGACAGACCTTAAAGGCATCTAGTTTAGCTCTCTAATTTTGCAGAAAAAGGAGAATGAAACCAAGGAAGTGACTTGTTCAAGTTCATATTAATAGTAATGGGAATGGTGAGATTTGAGCTCAGGTTCTCTGACTCTGGAGACTAAAGTCTTCATGAGTTCCTCTAAAATGTCACTGGGTAACCAACCAAGGTCAGGGTTAAGAGTCTCTCTGAATTTAGCTAGCCTGATTCTTGAAGGACAGGTATCGGTAGTCTGTATTCTAAGCCTTTTGAGTTTGGTAAGACCTGCCAAAGCTTGTTTTCCTGGTTTAATCTTTTGGAACCTAGCTCCCACCTTTATGCCATGATAAATTATACTAGAGTAGGACTTCAGTGGAAGAAAACAGTATGAACTGAGAAATAGTTTGGGGTAAATATAAAGCAAAAGGAAAGAAGAGATTAGGAAATAGTAGCAATAGGAGATAGGCTTCTTTATGAAACTTGCTTATTTATTTGACACACTTGTTGAAAAAAGAGGATACAGAATGTTAGCATTAAAAAGATATATGCAGTATCATTGATTATGGATGTTTCAAAGATTAGTAGATAAACAGTGACTGAAGTAGTAAAGATATATACTGACAAAAGTTACAGGCTCTAATTTTTGGCTGTAAATGATGCTCTGTGTATTTGTGATAGCTTTTTTGGTTAAAATATCTTTTCAGTAAAAGCCTTGCAAAAAATCTCATTTTTGTATCCAACACTAGATTTTGAGAATCTTTTCAATCTAGACAAGCACTTGAGAACTTAATTTTGATATGACACTTTTGAGAGCACTTAATCTGTTTAGTTACAGTTTTGCTCTTACTTCAAGTTCAGCTTCTTTACATGAGCCAAACAAAGCCCTTTTGAAACCTCCATATTCCCTTCTTTTGCTTGAAGGAAGGTTTGATAGAAGTTCACGTTTTAGTCTGAGCTGAGGCCTTTTATGAGAGACAGTAGAGCAAGGGAGTTGGTTTTCAGTTGTCTTCAGTCAGATCATCATATAGCTTCATCAGCTAGTTTAAATTTTTTAGGACGAGTTTGACCTATGCTTGACTCCCTTCTCCCACCCTCTCCACCCCAATAGATTATATGGACCTTTGCAGTAGGTGCCTTAATCAGTTTCGTAGCAGGAAATATAGATTAACCCTGACTGCCTTACTTAAAAAAAAAGTAATAATAATAATAATTTAAAATTATACCTCAGCAAAATCTTTGTTTCAGTGGTATGTACCTCTTTGAATCTGTGCTGAAAACCACTGTTGTAAAATTTTAATTGAGGGATGATCAGGGAACAGGGTCCTTCTTGGTTAATAACTATATGGAATTGGACATTTACAGTTTTAGAAATGAGACCTCAGATCATTTTGGTAAAAGTTTCATTTTATAGATGAGAAAATGGCTGAGCGACCAGTTTATCAATGTTAGTAAAATACGCTAAAATTATCCCTAACATGCTGTAAGAGTTTTGATTTGGCATCTTGATATTCATCAAACCTGACTGCTACTTTTGACCAGTTTGATCTTCTCACTTACTCGGCCTGTTTCTTCATCCATAACATCCTCGAGGGGTTGGGACTAGATGGCCTTCAAGATTCATTCCATCCCTGAATCTATGATCCTGCAAGTGGTGGAGAAACAAACAGACGACTAAATAACAATTTACAGTATAAAATGAACTGCATTTATGCCACCACTATTTCCTTTATAGATAAAGACTTAACCACACCTCTCTTGGTTGTGACTTAAATGATGATTTTTATATCTATGTCATGACATGCAGGAAAAGGTTGACTTTCATAGCTTTCTGTTGCCTTCTTGGCTAGGATGTTAAGATTGGGGTTTTATTTGTTTACACAACTCAAAAGTAATTTCTTGTGCAAAAAATGAGTAAAGATTTACCCCTTGGCCCACTACTCCTAGACATTTTATTCTCCAGGAAACTTGTTTCCTTTTTTTTCCCCCCACAGCTATTGTGCATCTCATTTGAAGTAAATACAGTTTATAAACATTCTGAATTAAATGCGACTGAACCAGGATCGGAAGAAGGCAACTAAGTTTTCTAGGGATTAGAGGACCAAATTTTTTAATTCTATGTTGTCTTTTATGGATCTTACGGAATAAACACTTCTATTCCTGGGATCTTTTTTTTTCAGAAGGTTTAGAACATGTTACCTCAGGCAAACACATTGATCAGTGATAGTTAACCTCATGCTCTTGTGTGTGTGCATGTGTGTGCATGCACACATGTTCTCCAAGGTTGAGCAACACCACCTGGTATGTTGTCGACCTGCCTTGACATAAGGTTGTTTATTTTAAAGCAACTCCTTTTAAAGCTGTAGTATGTTTAATGGGCAGTCCTGCATTGAAGGCTCCTGGTGTGTTGGCAGTTCATCAAAGCGAGGTTGTGATCCTGTCACTTTTCATTAATGAAGACTTTTATTTAGCTTAACAAATCATATTTCCTGTTAATATCTAGTCTTTTCATAGTGGTAAACTTGAGATGTTTGATATATTTCATTAGTGGTGACCAGGATGTGGAAACTTTGGTTCTTGCATTGCTATAGCCATTTGTCTGTTTTGCTGAGGTATAATTTTAAATTATTATTATTATTACTTTTTTTTTAAGTAAGGCAGTCAGGGTTAAGTGACTTGCCCAAGGTCACACAGCTAGTATATGTCAAGTATTTGGTCTGAGGCAGGATTTGAACTCAGGTCCTCCTGACTTCAGGGGTCAGTGCTCTATCCACTGCACCACCTAGCTGCCCCCTATAATTTTAAATTATAAAAATGAACAAAGTCATCTGTGTTCTGTCCCTTAAAACCCAACTGTTTCTTCTGTTAAATGGATGCTTCCATAAGACTGAAATTCTTGCCACCGCATATTATGTGTTAACTATCAGATTGTGGATTTAAAAGAAGGGACATTAGAGGTATCTTCCAATTCCCTGCTAACAAATAAGGAAACTGAGGTTCAGAGAGTTTAAGTGACTCATCTGAAGTCATACAGATAGTAGCAGAATTGAGATTGAAACTTGGATTCAGTGACTTAGAAGGTCAGTTTTCTTTCCACTGAACTCAACTGTTTATCCCTATACTTTTGGCTGGGATATCAATTGCACAAACTTTTTTGTGGATAACCAAGTTGAAGGAATCTGCAGCATTAAGACTTGAATAATAAATGTGAAGAATCATGCAAAAATCTCCTTCATGAACATTTTTGCTCTTAGGATTTCATGGAAGTGTTCTTTTAATTATGTCAAGAAGATAGTTCACATTGTGTCTATCTATTCCAGTACGTTGCTTTTATAGATGAGAAAAATGAGGCTCAGGGAGTTTGTGATTTGCCCAGTATCAGAAGGGGGATTTGAAGCTAGTTCTTCTAACTTAAGTGTTGGTGTCCTTTGTGTCAGTGTCCTTTCAATCATAGCATTTGACCTATCGCTCTTTTTAACTTTTTCAAGATGCTTCAGTGGATTTTTAGAACATCCTTTATCCCCATGCCACATGAAAGTAAGTATTTAGTCCCTTGTAAACGTGCTACCACCATGATGGGCTTTGATGGCGATATAGGAAAAAGATGCAGTCTTTACCATTTTAAGCAGCTAATTTCCTGGAATAAGACTGAAATGTAGGAAGTGACAGCAAATAAGAGAATATTTTGGAATTTATAAGAGAGGGAAGAACAATAAGGGGAAGTGGTATGGAAGAGGTGAAATGATTCTGATTTTGAAGGGTGGGTAGGACTTGGATAGGCAGAGGGAGATATGGAGATTCAGGCAAGGAGAATAATATGAGCAAAGGCAACAAGATGGGAATGAAAATGATTTTGTTTGTGAGGTGGGGAAGGAAGGATCAGTGTTGGGGAGATACGGCCAGATGATGGAGCTTATTAACCAAGCTCAATTTAGACTTGAGGTATTAGATAAGGAACTACTAAAGGTATTTGCCTTAAATGGTAATGTGGTGATGAAAGTGGCTGTCAGGAAAGGTTAATCAAGCTTAGGGGCATGTTGGATGTATTGGAGTGGGGCTTATGGAATGAGAGAGACAAGTTAAGAAGTTACTGCATTAATGAAGCACATGGTCAATGGAGGCCTAAACTAGAGTGATGACAGCATTGGAAAGAATTTCTGCATATGAAAGACTGATTCTTCTAACAATGGAAGGCGGTATGAAGCAAAAATTAGTTTTCAGCATTTATGCTTAGGTAATAAGAAAAATGGCAAAACTATTGACATGGGGCAGTTGGGGAGGGGGAGGTCTGATTTGGGGGAAAATGACTGGTTCTCTAGTGATGATCCTTTTGATCATGTATTTGAGATGATGGCATATTGAACTTGAAATGTCCAAGATAAGAGTTGTGTTATGTAGGATTGGAATTGAAGTTGGCAGGACTAAAAAGTTTGAAATACCTTCTTTCTCATTACCATGGAGGTGTGATAGGAAATCACATCCACTCTTATAAACTCAATAATGAGAGTGTAAAGAAAATAATGGAAGGCTATGGTCTAAAGATCTCACGTAGAAAAGAACATGATGTGATCAGCATTCATGTATTTGGCTAATGTTGGTACAAGTTGGCTAGAATCGTGGATTAGAAGAAGTGAAATGGGATTAGTAAACATCTAGACTTGGAGATTTTGTAGCCAGTTTGCATTATATTATGTAGTTTATATTAATTTTATAGACTATTGAAATCCCAACTATTTGGAGTCATTTTTGGTATGTTCTCTATTTTACTCGTCGGAGGAGAACATGGCATGTAAACAAGCCAATAATATTTATTTTTTTTAAATTCTGAAGTATGTCACAAAATTTGTAAAGATTAAAACCAAACTTATGCTTTCTATGTTGATATTGTACACTGATGCTCATAGTAATAAATGTCATTTCTCTGTGCCTTTTAGAATAACGACTGTGCCTGTGAGTTCATTGACATAGGGAAGCTCTCCAGCAGTACAGGTCTGCATCTTCTCTGCAATTTATCATCTTAGCTCGCTGAGAGGTTAAGTGATTTGTCTAAGATCACATAGCTGGTATGTGTCAGAAGTAAGACTTGACCCTAGATCTTCCTGGCTTTGAGGCTGGCTCTCAATTCATTATCCCATGCTACCTTTCGTGACACTCTTAAGGCTAACATACTCTTTTCTTTCCTATAACCTTGTGAGGAAGGTAGTGTAATCACATCCCTCTTTACAAATGAGAAAATACAAAACTATATTGTTGTATATTAAAGGAGTTAGAATCATTGTCCTTGTTATGTATTGCACTTATGTGCTGGTTACTGTTTTATAAATTTAATAGCTATTGAGTTTATAATTTGATTGGAGGGGGGTAGAAAGCACATGATAACCAGGGGAAATAAGGAAATCCTTTTGGTGATGGTATTTCCTTGGAAGAATGCAAGTTAAAAACTGAAGCAGGGTTTTCAGAATGAAGATGTGTAAATCTGGAGAATTCTAAATTACATAGTACACAGTCTATGAAGTGTCTATCTAACAAGAACCAAAAACAAAACAAAAATACCCCGCAAAAAACCCTTCCATATTCTCATGGGCAACAATAAAATAATTAGGTTCCTCTAGTCTCCAGAATGTTAAGCATTCTTAGACTTTTTTTTTAGGTTAACAGTCAGCTATGTCCATAAGTAATTACGTGGCCCATGTATAAATATACCACCACTTGTTCTTTATTTAGTATGAGTCCAAACATGCCATGCCCATTGGTCTGAAGTATCAGAGAATCCTGGCACATAAATGCAAGAATATTTAAGTTACATTATTCAGTATGGCTTTCATCATACCATAAGCACAATTATTTATTCTTTTTTTGTTTGTTTGTTTTGTTTTAGGCAATTGGGGTTAAGTGACTTGCCCAGGGTCACACAGCTAGTGTCAAGTTGTTTGGTCTCAGGTCAGATTTGAACTGCGGTAGTCCTGACTTCAGGGCCGGTGCTCTATTCACTGTGACACCTAGCTGCCCCCAACAATTATTTATTCTTAATGTTCACTTTGTACTGGATTTGGATTTAGAGGACCTTGACCTCTTTGGCCTCAGTTTCCTCTTGTGCAAAATGAAAGATCAGACTAGATGTTAAATCTTCTGCATGTCTAGGTCCATGACCACTGGTAAGGATTCCTTCTTGCTGGGCCCTCTAATGACTGAGAATAATATATTCCAGCTGAAGTTGTCATAAGGAGGGATGACTGGCTGCTTCTTAGGATATAACATGCTGCAGGGCAGAAGTGTCAGCCCAAGTCTTCCCAGTGCAGCCCAACTGGATTTAAATATAGTTGGAAAATATTTAAGAAAATAAATAAAAATATGATAAAACATAGATAACATTACATTTTAAAACCTAAGTCAGTATGTGGCCTGTAGGGATCCTTGCATACAAATTAGTGGCCCTGTTTCCATTTGAATTTGAGATGGCTGCTTTAAGGATATGGGGAAGGGTGGGATAAGGTGGTTAGGAGGAATATGTCTTAATATGTACATTGATTAAAAAATAATATTTTTGATTCTAGAAAATTCTACTTTGGTATATGGGTATCTATTCTGGATGCCATCTTGTCTCTGCCATCAATGCAAACTCATTGTGAATAGGGATTGTTTCATTCTTTTCACTTGTAATCCCAGTGATTAATAAATATTTGTGCTTAATAAAAGCTTAATAATAATAAACATTTAAATAGCATTTGCTGTGTGCCAGACAGTGTGCCAAGTGCTTTACAGTTATCTCATTTGATCCTCACTACCTTGTGAGGTAGGTGCCATTATTACTACTTCTTCCCAGAAGAAGGGACTGAGGCAGACAGAGAGTTACTTGCCCGGGGTTATATAACTAGTAAGGGTGTGAGGCCAGATTTGAACTGGGATCTTCTTGACTGTAGTCCTGGCACTCTAACCCTGGACCACCAAGCTGCCTTGTTTAAGGACCAAAGCCCCTTCTTGTAAATTCAAAGCAGCACAATTCTCAAATACCAGAGGGAGAGGATGATGTTCCAGCTTAAACATTTTGCCCAGATTGTACAGATTCATTATCCTGACTCTAAGATGTAGGTAAATTACATTATGTATGCAACTCAACTACATAGAGAAATTTTGCATTTTTCCTTACTCTTTTCTTCTCTTGTTTCTGAAGTAGAATTGATCATCTTTGGAGAGGAATTTGGATGTGTGTACTTGGCTCAAAGTGAATGGGTCTCATTATGGATGTTATTGTAGGAGTCATCAATACCCAAAATATAATGGGCTATTTGAAATCTGATATAATCCTTGCTGAGGGGACATGGAATCTAAGACAAAAGGAACCTGATAATGTCATTAAAAGTGAAGGTGTTGGCATGTTGTGGTGTAAACCTGCAAGTGCTAGAAAACTGTGAGGTGTTGGTGGTGGTGTTGGTGTTATTGCTGCTGCTGCTGCTGTTGGGAAAAACCTGCATTTATTTGGGAATGAGAGGAGGATATAGAAAACTGAAAAAGGCCAGGTTCTCCATTTTTCTTAATAACTGCAGCACTTGCAGGGATTTTTTGACTCTCCCTTTTTTTTTTGTTTTTTTTTTTTACACAAGACTGTGTTTCTTGTTTGGCTATTAGGTGTCTAAAAACGGCACAATCTAGCTGGAAGGAACATGGGGTGTAGTGAGGCAATTAGAGATTCTTAATAGAATATGTGCTAATTAGTGATCTACAGTCCCTTTAAAACAAGGATAGGAGAGCTGCTTATTGAACACCAGTGTTGGGAGTTAATCTGGAAATAAGGGTAGAAACTTTAACTAGAACATAATAAGCTCTACTTAGCCTCTGCCTCTCAAAGTTAGCATTTAGTCAGAGGGTAGAGAAGATACGGACATGCATTGGGGAAGGGAGTTTCTTCACATAAGCGTTCTTGGTACTAATGGAATCACTGGTCTAATTCTGACCTTGAGAAACAGGATGATTTTCAGAGCAAGGTTCCATAAGAATCAGGAAGGGATGGCATCCAAAGGTACAAGTAAAAGAATTGACCTTAGTAAGGAGTAAGAAATATGAAGGAGAAAGAGCAGGTGATGTTGAATTTTGAGAAAATGAGAGTTCTTTCATCAGATGACTTTAATCTCAGCAAATCTACTGCAAATCAGTCAATGAACAGACATTTAAAATCCCTTCTGTCAGGCACTGTGCTCAGCAATCTTTACAACTATGATCTCATTTAAAAGGTAGGTGCTATTGTTATCCCCATTTTACAGATGAGGAAACTGAAACAAACAGGTTGAGTGACTTCCCCAGTGTCACACAGCTGGTAAGTGTCTGCAGTTGGATTTGAACTTAGGTCTTCCTAGGCCTGATGCTATATCTCCTTTGTACCACCTAGTTGCCACTGTGAATTTGATGGATCTTTGTTTTAAAAGAAGAGGGGGAGAGTATGCACTCTAACTATGGGAACAAAGGCTAGAAGATGGATGAAAGGTGGAGAGTTGTGTGTGGGAGCCAAGGAAAAGGCTATTTTGTAGAAAATGGGAAAGGGAATAATGTATAATGAGGCTGGAAAGATAATTGAAGATGTTATCTATTGGAGAAACAGGAGTGTTGACCTTGGCACAGAGAAGGGCCACATTTTTCTGAGACTGGAAAGAAGTCAAATGATTTTGAGATGAAGAAAAAGGAAGCCCAGAGGAATGTTGAACGATGTCAGGTTTTTTTCCCCATTAAAGTAAGAGGCAAGGTACTCAGCTAAGGGGGGTGGGGAGTGAGAAGGTGTGGGAGTCTTGAGAAGAGAAGGTTTGGAATAGATTGACTGGGAAGTCAAATAGGGGAATCGATAAGGGAGGAATAAAAGAATTACTTTGCTGCATTGAGAGCCAAGTTGAAGTTGGACAACATGAATGAATAATGACCTCAGGCAGGATGATTGTGCTATGTTCAGCAGCTTATGAGTAGGAGTTAAGGAGGCAGATTGTGGGAGTAATCTAGGGTTTATGTTTGGGAAGGGAGGAACCTTGAAAAATCAGGGAGCAAGGGATTTCAGAGGAGAAGACAGGATGGAGCCAAATTGGCTAACTCTGGGGTTGATTTTGGAAGGTGAAGTCAACAGCAGAAATAGCCAAAGCAAGTACAAAGGTAATGGAAGGATAGGAGGTTTCTGAGGAGGAAGGTTGGGTGTGTGTGATCTGGAACTTGAAGAAAAGGTTTGAGTCCTTGTGGTACTTAGGGACCACGATACTCAACCAAGTGTCTATCAGCTTATTTTTTAGAGTGTGTGTGTATGTATGAGAGATAACTATTTCCTTTGTAATCCCATGTGTTTTATTTTATGTGTTGAAAAGTGTTACTTTGAAAAGAGGTTCGTGGGCTTCACCAGATTGCTGAAGGGGGGGCTCTCTTTCTCTCTCACACTCACTCTCTCTCACATTCTCTCTTCTCTCCTGCTCTCTTTCTTTCACACTCACTGTCTTTCTCTCTCTCCCTCTCTGTCTCTCACACACACACACACACACACACACACACACGAGTTGACAATTCCTGCTTTAATTCAGTAAGTTGAGTAGAAGAAGATTGCCAAGTAGGAGTGAAAGTCCAGCTTAAGTTATGTACCATAAACTTATAGTGGTTGAAAGGGAAATAGACTAATGCAGCCGTTTTTAGAATCTTAACATTTCTTGGCAAATTGACTTGTAGATCAAGAATGAAAAGGGACACTAGAGGTCATCTAGTCCAACCATCTATTTATATATTAGGAAACTAAGGCCCAGATTGAAGAGGCCTGCCTGCCCCAGATTTCATAATTAATAAGTGGCAGAATCGGGATTTGAACAGAGGTCTTTCCTGGTCCAAATGATGCACTAATTTTCTGCTCCATCTTTTGAAAATATGCTTTTGGGGGGGGCAATTGGGGTTAAGTGACTTGCCTAGGGTTACACAGCTAGTAAGTATCATGTGTCTGAGGCTGAATTTGAACTCTGACCCTTCTGACTCCAGGGCTGGTGCTCTATCACTGAGTCACATAGCTGCCCCTGAAAATATGCTTTTCTAATATGACACTTCTGATGGGAATTGAGTAACAATGCCAAGAACAAAGCGTCCGTGAGTAGAAGTTGACATAGGAGACAATAGCTGATCTCAAAACTAGATGATAAAATGGTAGTATTTTTTTTTATTTCCCCTAAGTTCCCAACAATTAGATTAGGACTTGGGTGTATCTGAAGATGTTAGTTTCCTAACTGATGCTGTTTCCTGAGCCATCTTTGTTAGTAAAATCATTGTTTTATCCAGGTAACGAGACTTAAAGAAAAGAGGTAAGGGAATGTTAATCATCTAGTGCATACATTTGAATTGTAAGGCATTTTTAAGTTTATATTTCGGTTATTTTTATATCCTCCTTTCATGTAAACAGTTTTTCAAACCTTGTCTTAGGCTTTCTTTGTGGGATGTTTTGATTAAAAGTTTGATAAAGATACCTTTTCCTCGTTAGGTAGTTACTGGCGTCAAGGGAAACTTTGTGATCTAGTTTAAAACACGGTATCTGCCAATGTGGGAGGGTGACTTGAACCGCCTTTTGGTTGAATTGAATAAATGATTTATTCTATTTGGTTTTAGTTCAGTCCCAGATTACTTTACTCCCATCATCTGTAGTATGGGACCAAATAGAGCTGCTGATATTCTTTTTTTTAATTGTAGACTTGTTTCAATCTAACAGCAGCATAATATGGTTAGCTCACTTAGCGAAGTGGGTATTGATGTTGTAATATGGAATGTTCAAGTACCAGTTACTTTGGCTTTCTTTGGTGGACGTAAATGACAGCTCACAAATTCATAGATACTGGGTGAGGGGTTATGGGAGGACAGACTGATGTATACTGGGAGTTGTTTGGCTTAATCCATTCCCAGCATTTGGAAAAACATTAAATTGTTGATTGTCACGACAGCATGTTTTCACATTTACAGTTATTCTCAGAAGTAATGAAATAACACATGTTGCACACTTGAGTTTTTTTAAAAATTGTTTTAAAGGGTCATGCAATTATAGAAGTGATTTTTTTTTTTCAGTGCTCACCCAGGAAGGGAAAATTCTCAGTGTGCTTAAATTTGGCAGTGATATCAATACTGCCTTCAATTCAGTAAAAACATTATGTAGCTATAGGAAATCATTTTTGCAGTATGGCAAATCATAAATCTTTGGATCATAGAAGTAAAGCAACAGAATTTTAAAAAGAGAAACTGGAAAACCGCAAAGCAAGATTATGTAGCTATGGCCTGCCTCTGAGTAATGTTTGGTTTTCATAAGAATGATCTCAGCTTTCATTAGGTTTTCATCTTAATTGAAAACATTGATTTTTTTTTTTTGGTTGGGGTAGGTGAGAGTCCTTTTATGTCATGTTTCAAAAGACAAGAGCTGTGGGTCAGATAATTCTTTAAATGGATGATAAATGTGTTGGGGGAAGGGGGAGGCTTTTAAAAAACAACTGTTTATTGGAAGAGAGAGCTTGATCTGTAATAGGCTTTCATATTTGTAAGGGAACCTTGATAAGAAATAGAAAGCTTGAGATGGAGCAAGACTTGTCTTACATTCTTCCCCTGCCCTTACGCTATACTGACCACTTCGCTAATAGCATTATTCCTTTGTGTAGTAGCAGTTATACTTTTGTACTAGTACTGGCAAGGTTTAGATGAAATGCCTTTTGTTTTAAATGATTTAAGAAAAAAAAATAACTTGAGAGTCTACCAGAAAGGTAGAAGTTTTTTGGTTTGTCCCCCCACCATTACTAGCCCTATGGGAGGCATCTCGGGTTAGGGAAAAAACCTTGATAATGTGTTTTTCTCATACATACACACATATGTAAATAATACCTTACTTTTCTTAGGATTCAGTTTTTTCTGACAAGTAATATGGTGGCAATGCCATAAAGAAGCTATGAGAAAGAATAGTTAATGTTAAAAAGCATTTGGGGGAAATTTTAGCTATAGAAATGCTGAACCACAATAAATCAGTTCAAGTGGAGTAGACCCATTAACATTAAATATGTTTCATTTTGTGCCAGTTTTGAAATGAATAAAAGTATTTCTCTATATTTAAGGTTGCTTTAGATTTTATTCCTTTTAATCCTGACAGTCTTAAATTCTTCATCTGTACATGATGTTCTGAATCATGATCACCATCCACCGTACTTTTTGTATGTCAAATTTTACGCTATAATATTCAGTGTATTTATCTATTTAGGACCATGATTTATTTTTTTCCTTATTGACTCACTTAGGTGTTCTGACACAGACACCTGCTTTATAAAACCCACACTTTAAAGCTGAATCAGCACATACATGCAGTATGATCTTTTAAAATTGGACATTTAATTTGGTCTTCAAGTTTTGGAAAACTACCAAGGTATTCTGTTAAAGGTCTAAAAAGAGGGGTAGGTCCTTTTATAGCCATCAATTTATATGAGGTAAGAGATGGGTAGGTAGGGGTCTATTTGTGTGAGAACAATGAAATTTCAAAGGAGAAAGATTGGTAGTGAAAGTAGGAATATCTGACTTTATTAGAATTCTTAAATTTGTGATAGGTATTGTACATAACAGAGCCAGCAGAATTTGCAGAGTAATGTGCCTCCTGAGAAGTCATTGTCACGAAGAAAGTGGGAATACACACATATTTCATTTGTATTCTGTTTGCCAGGAAATCTGCCCTTATCTTCTGAAGTACTGCCAAATTGTTTTGAAATAATTAAAAAAAAGATTAGAGTTTAACCAAGAATTCTTAGTCAAATTTTCCCAGTTGCTAGATATTGGTTAAACATTCTACATTTGATTTTCTTTGAAATAGTTTTCTTCTTTTTTGAGAGACACTATGATATGTCCTGGAGTCCGGAATACCTAGGTTTCAAGGCTTTGTGACCTTTAGACAAGTCATTTAACCTTTCAATGTACCAGACTCTAAGACTATAAATGGTAAAGCAGGTGAAAACATACATGAATCGGTATGTGTATTTCCTTGCTGGTACTTCCTTATGTCGATTAAATCATAGGACAGGTTAAAAAAATCCTTCTTTTGAGAAAGGCATAGTATTACTAGAGATTTTTAAATTAGTGATCTAGCAACTCCTTCCTTCTTTTTTGTTTCAAAAAGAAATTTATTTACCCAGGAATAATTGGGATGATGGGAAAATCTTTTTTTCCCCTCATCTTCTTAACTTTCTTTTGTCTTAAGCTGCTTTTAAGTATTCTGGAGTGACAACTTGCCTTTTTTCTGCAAGAATATTTTACATTTGTTTAAACAATCTGCCTTGATAAGTAGATGGTTCTTTATAGGACCGTTTGGATAGGAAGTTGGAGGTCCCAGGTTCAGTATTCCAAGTAGGCAGAAGTGGAAGAAAGAATGAAGGATGGGAATCCAACTTCAGCCTTGATATAATATTGATTTTTCTGACCATTTCAGTGCTTGTTTTAGCACCTTCATCTAAAAGTGCCCTTGTAGTATCCCACAATATTTGTTTGACCAGCAAATGCTGAATGTCCTGGGCCATAGGGAGGCCCATAGGAAAACCAAGCCTTCTAGCCTTTTAAAATTTGATGTAGTTGGATGAATATTAAAAATACTTATTATAATTCCTTGGAATTTCAAAGCATGGCAATTTTAATATGAACAAATCAGCTGAAGTGAAACTTTTGCAAGACTTTCTTGGAGATAAGTGCCCTGGAGATTGGAGGTAAGAGAAAAACATTTTGATAGTATTGTGACAAAAGAATTGGTTTGAAGAAGTCTTTTTTAACCTTTTTATTGAACTCAAATGGGAGTGGATATTTATTGTAGGAGACCAACTATTCAAGTCAATCCAGGCCTAAGGGAATAAGGACTTGAATTAGGATGGTAGTTTTAGAAAGAAGGAAGATAACAATTTGAGAAACATTGATTGCAAAAACATCAGAGGGATAGAATAATAAATAGGGATTTCTTGAATAATATCTATTCCACATCATGTAAAGGATTTTGAGGGGGAAGGTAGGCAGAAAAATGCATGATAAAAGAAGCAGTGAAAGTTAATTTGTAATATGCAAATTGTTGCTCATTTTTGTAAATGTCTTTTTTGGTGATAGTTAATTGTAAAATAAGTACTGTACATTTTATCTGAACTCCCTGTCTTTCATTACCTTAGGTCAGTAGCACATGGATATTTTGGTTTTTTTTAAGTTTAATACCTCTCCTGTTTAAAGCTTATAGTATGTAGTTTTGTGGGTGATCATTAACATGAGTAACTTACTTTGATTTTTGACTAGTACAAAGAACTGATGATCCTCTGGCAGAGATGCATTTATTGGGTAGACAAAATGGTCCTGGATTACTCCTTCCCCTAAAAAAAAAAAAAAACTGAATGTTCCTGTTCCCTGGAGTAGTGGTTTGTTTTTTGTTCTTTTTTTTAAACCAGAGCTTTCATTACTATAGGGAACTCTCAATATATTAATACAGATCAGTGAATCCACAGCTTATTCATAAGACAGTTGCCTGGAACACTTGAGGGGTCAAGTTACTTGCCCAGGATCGCACAGCCAGTATGTATTAGAGACAGAGCTTGGTCTTCCTGCCATCAAACTATAGATCTCTACTCTCAATTTCACAGCTATGACTCTTCACTTTTCTCCTTTGCATATGAGGAAACTGAGGTCCACAAAAACTGCAACTTGTTATATTCACACTACTTAGTGGCTATACCTGGGACTTAGAACCTATCGCACTTAGCTCTAGATATTGGGGATGAGAGAAGGAAAGAAGCGCTTAATAAGGCATGTTTATATGATAATTATTCAGTTTTGGGAGAATTTTGGCAAATACTTTATTTTTTAGGTCTTCAGTTGCTGTGGTTGCTAAATCTCATTTCCATAAAGATTGATTCCTTGTATTATGGGTACATGGTCTGTCTGGTGTTTGGGGTGGGAGAGCTCTGCTCTTCCTGATGGTAGGAAGTCTTTAGAGATATGCCAGAGAGATTAGTCCTTAGTACTCTCCAGATTGCTGTATAACAATGACTTGGGGGGAAATATAGTATTTATATTTGACATAAAGCTGAAAGAGAGATGTTGGATTTAAGACTTCTGATTCAAAACTCTCAACAGGCTGGAACAGTGGGCCAAATCTAACAAAAGGAGATTCAAAAAGGTTAGAGAATACAGCTCTTACATTCAAGGAAAATTATATGCAGAAGTATAGGATGGTGGAAGATAGGCTTAAATAGTGATTTTTGTGAGGAAAAAAAACTTGGGTTTTATTTTGGAGTGAGGGCTTAATGTAAGTCAAAAGTGGCATGTGGCAGGCCAAAAAGCTATTGTGAAGTTTCTGTATTAAAGTGTCCAAGAAGAGACATCTTTTGTACCACATCTGGCATATAGTAGTATTCAGTTCTGAGTGAGTGACACATTTTGGAAGAAGGCACATTGATAAGTTGAATTGTGCCCCAAGAAAGGCAGGAAGAATTGGGAAAGGAATTAGATGAAGTAATTAGGGATGTTTAGCTCAACAAGAGAAGGAATGAATACAGGTGAAGCAGGAGTGCGGGGACCAGTGGTTTCTACTTCCAAATATTTGAAGCTATCATTGTTAATAGGTATTAGATTTGTTATGTGGTGCTGCTGATATCAGAATTAGAATCAGAGAGAGAAACAGATTTTGACTTAATAAAGGAAAAAAAACTTTTTCAATGTGAACTGAAAAATCAGATGGGTTGCTTCAAGTGGGTGAGTTGTCTGTCACTAGAAAGATTCAGGTTTTTTTTTTTTTAATGACCTATCAGGGATATTGTAGAAGAGAATTCTACATGATTAAGAGCTTAGACTTGACCTACAAGAGATCTTATAACACTTAAAATTTTGAGAATGTGTGACTTCACCTTGTTTAATGATAGGAAAATAGTTTGTCCATGCATAAAAAAGAAAGGAGGAATCCTCCCCCAGGCCCAATTCTTTGTTTGCCAGAGATCTTGGCAAAGCAGTTTATATAGCAGGTAACCTTTTAAAAAAGGTATGTGAAAAAGGATAGTTAAATGTCTGACTGCCAAATTTCAATAGCACAAGTGTCAGCTTCTAAGCTGTGAGGATTATTTTGAATAATGATAGATAGTTTAGCCTGATCTTATTGCTGAGTATATTTCCTAAGTTTTTGATTGAGAGTCCAGTTATTTAAGAAAATACTTGTATTACTTATTTCATGTAGCATATAAAAGCCCCTAAATAAATTAATAAAATAGATAACATTTACCTAAAACTCTAGCTTTAAAATTTTCAGTTTTATAAGACATTCTTTTGCCTTCAAGTGCTGGCCTGGTAGAATGTAAAATGCTAAACATAAAAGCTGGAAAGACAACCCAAGGTTCTTATTTAAAAAAAAAAGAAGTCCTGGCTATTGCAGATCAATAAATGAGCCTTTCTTTTCCCCTGCTGTTTTATAAAATGTTCCTTCTCTCTCTTTGTGCCCTTGATTCCATCACCTGTCTTTTCGAACTCAAGGCATCTCTGTACCTTGTCCATTATACTGCTATGACCATCACTATCTTCATCTTCCTCCTCACTTCCAAGTTACAATCCCCTCCACCTCTTCCAAACTCCCCTACTTCTATTGTGAGCACTACTATTTTTTCTAGGTTCACAACCTCAATGCTTATCTTCAACTCCTCGTTTATCTCACATATAGTCAGTTGCCAGGTCTTTTTTATTTGTTTGTCTGTTTATTTTTAGTTTTAAATAGTATTTTAATTTTACATATTACATATCAATACATTTTTAGCATTCGTTTTTACAAAATTTTGAGTTCCAAATTTTTCCTCATTCCTTCCTCCCCTCCCTTCTTCTGAAAATGGTAGGCAATTTGATATAGTTTATACATGTAGTATTATGTAAAACATTTTCATATCAGTCATAGTTATAGAAGAAGAAATAGATCAAAAGGGAAAAAACATGAGAAAGAATAAAGTAAGTGAAAAAATTATGCTTTGATCTGCATTCAGAGTCCATCAATTCTTTATGTAGATATGGATAGCATTTTCCTTCATGAGTTCTTTGTACTTGAAGAGCTGAATCATACATAATTGATCATCACACAGTGTTGCTGATATTGTGTACGATGTTTTTCTGGTTCTGCTCATTTCACTTTGCATCAATTTGTACAAGTCTTTCCAGGTTTTTTCTGAAATCTGGAAGTTGAACATTTCTTTTTGCACAAGAGTATTCCATTACATTCATACACTGCATCTTGTTCAGCCATTCCCCAATTTATGAGCATCCCCTCCATTTCAGTTCTTGGCCACCACAAAAAGGGCTGCTATAAATATTTTTGCACATGTAGGTTCTTTCCCCTTTTTATGCTTTCTTTGTGATACAGACCTAGTAGTGGTATTGCTGGATCAAAGGGTATGCACAGTTTGGTTGCCCTTTGGGCATAGTTTCAAAGTGCTCTCCAGAATAGTTGGATCAGTTCACAACTCCACCAACAGTGCATTAGTGTCCCAGTTTTCCTATATCCTTTCCAACATTTATCATTTTCCTTATTTTGGTCATATTAGCCAATCTGATAGGTGTGAGGTGGTACCTCAGAATTGTTTTAATTTGCATTTCTCTAATCAAAAGTGATTTAGAACACTTCTTCATATGCCCATAGATGGCTTTGATTTCTTCATCTGAAAACTGCCTGTTCATATCCTTTGTATTTATCAATTGGGGAACTGCTTGTATTCTTATAAATTTGGCTCAGTTCTCTGTGTATTTGAGAAATGAGGCTTTTATCAGAGACCCTTGGTATAAAGATTGTTTCCCAGCTTTCTGCTTTCTGTCTATTCTTGGTTGCATTGGTTTTGTTTGTACAAAAGCTTTTTAATTTAATATAATTAAAATAATCTATTTTACATTTTGTAATGCTCTCTATCTTTTGTTTGGTCTTGAATTCTTCCCCTCCCCATAGATTTGACAGGTGGACTATTCCTTGCTCTTTTCCTTTTTTACCTCCACAATATTTCTCATCTGACCCCTTCTCTCTATCTACATAAATATCACCTTAGTTTGAGCCCTCATTACTTCTTGCCTTACATTATTGCAATGGTTTCCTATTTTGTTGCCAAGATCTGTTGAAATGCCACCTTTACAATGAAGCAGATTCAGAATCCTAATGGTGTTAATGTGATATCCATCTGTGGTTCTAATACAACCAAGTTCATGGTCTTACCTGGGTATTTTATATATCCTTATAGGGGTATCACTTGTTACCACCCATTCCCTTATGACCCTAAATGCCATGGTGTCTTTCTTTTCTCTCTTTGGATCCCCAGGTTGTCAGGCTGGAACAGGAACCCATCAAAGTACTTGAAAAGTCATTACTTACCTGTTCAGTGTCCAGTGGGCTTCCCTTTTCCTCTAGGATAAAATATAGCCCTCAGTTTGGCATATAAAGTCTTTGCAGCCTAATCTCAACTTGTCTTTCTGGCCTCATACATTTCTCATTTCCTAGTCTCTGCCATCCAGCTAAATTGGCCATCTCTCTGTTTCTCACATACAGATCTCCATCTCCTGTCTCTATACCTTTGCTTACCAACAGTTTCCCCAACCCCACCCCCACGTCTGACACTGCTGCATTGTAGAAACCTTCTATTTAAGACACAGCTCCCACACTGTCTTCTACGTAATGTATTTTCTGATGTCTTCCTACTCCCAGCTGCTAATATTCTTTCCCCCATCCCTTTTTTGGTTTATTCTGTATACATTTATATAGATTGACATTTTCTTGATAGAATGTATGTTCCTCAAGGGTTTCCTAAGTACCTAGTACAGTGCCTGACAAATAGCAGTCACTTAATGATTGTTGATTGATGATACTGAAAAGGTAGCTTTGCTGTCCATTAGAATAGATTTCTCAGCAAGATTGGAACACGTAGTATCTTCTCTCACTTCTGCGAAATTTTGATCATGGTCAGATTTTTCAGAGCATTAGGCCTTTTGGGGATGGTCCACATTTGTGTTGGGCCCACTTTTGTGTTTGTGGAACTCTTGAATGTGGCAGGAGATTTACATTGTAGAAAAAAAAATCCTCAACTCCAGAAAAAGAGTGACAGTTTTCACGTGTCTCGTGAAATCTGGTCTCAAAATGCTGTTAATTTTTCCTTTCTGGATCTAAATCTGTGATCCTATGACCTTTTCTCATTGTTGCCAGTTTCTTTCCTCCAGTTCATCCTGTATACATACCCTTCCACAGTTAAACTTTTTAGAACATTGCTTTCAAACATTGCTTTTCTTACTAAAAGGAATCTTCCTCTTTGCCAACTGTCTGAAGTTCAGATCCATTACCGTGGCAGTCAAGCCCTGCAATCTGGCCTCAAATATCTTTCCACTTTTAGCTTTCACTGTTTCCTTTTGTAGGAGTATTTAGGTGGCACAGTGGATAGAGTGCCAGGCCTCAAGTTAGGAAGACTTATCTTCCTGAGCTCAAAACTAACCCAGACACTTACTAGCTCTGTGACCCTGGGCAAGTCACTTAACTGTGTTTGCCTCAGTTTACTCATTTGTAAAATGAGCTGGAGAAGGAAATGGCAAACCACTGCAGTTTCTCTGCCAAGAAAACCCCAAATGGGGTCACAAAGAGTCGGACGCTAATGAAACAATTGAATAATGACATTCCCTTTTGTGAATCCCCTGATCCAGCCAAGATGATTGTACTCCTTATTCTCTTCAAACAAAATTGTGTTTATTCTCTTTTCTACATCTTTTCTCAAGAATCTTAGAATCGGAGATTTAGAATTTTATGGGGCCTTTTAGTACATTTATTCCACATACTTCCTTTTCTGGATGAGAATATTGAGTCCCAAAGAAGTTGTGACTTGCTTAATGCCACATAGCTAATTCATGCCACAGCCCTGGATTGAAACTCAGGCTTTATGATGTGTATTTGCTGTTTTTTTTTTTTTTTAACCTAAAGCACTTCATAATACAGGTCTGAGATAATAAAGCTCTTCATAATATAGATCTTCCTGATCCATAGGTTCTCAAAATCTTTGGTTTCAGGACCTCTTAAAATTGAGGACCCCAAAGTGCTTTCTTACGTGGTTTATGTACCTATTGATGTTTACTGCATAAGAAGTTAGAACTGGTACGTCAAAAATACTAATTCACTAAAAAAAAAAAAAACTAATGCATATTCACATGAATAGCATATTTATGAAAAATAGCTATTTTCCAAAACAAAAAAAATGACATTTTTACATATTACAATTTCTTTAATGTCTGGCTTAGAAGACAGCTTGATTCTCCTATCTCCTTCTGCATTCAATCTGTTGTAATATGTTGTTTTGGTTGAAGTATATGAAGAAAATTCGTCTTTACTGTTAAGTAGCTGGAAAAGGGAGGAATATTTTAATAACAAATCTTAGTATTATTATGAAAATAGTTTTGACCTCAGACACTCTGAAAGGGCTTTGGGGACTCTCAAGAGGTGGGCTTCAGATGACACTTTCAAGCACTGCTTTGTGTAGTTTTAGCTTAATGTAGCCTTCCCCATGCCTGACCTTCACATACCTTATGCCTCAGGCAAGCTGAGCAATGACTCATTTATCGAACACATCCTGTGCTAACTTTTGTACATATGGTTTTCATTACCTGGAATTTTTACCTCCTGATGTTGCCTTTAAAATCCTCTCTATCCTTCAAAACTCAGGTTATATAATATCTCCTTCATGAAGGCGTTATAGAAGCAGCTTAGATGGCACAGTGGATAAAATGGTGGGCTTGGAGTCAGGAGGATCTGAGTTCAAATCTACTTCTTAGATTTGTGACCATAGGCGAATCACTTTTTCTAAGCTTCAGTTTCCTCATGTATTAAATATGGGTGTTTATGGGCTGTGAGGTCCTTTATTGTTCTCAGTTATGATCCTGTGATTATAATCCTGGTGTGCTCTGCCTTAGCTTACATCTGGAGTATTGGATGCCACATCAAGGAATGATAATGAAAATCTTCAAGAGAACAATCAGAATGGATATTGAGGGAACATGAGTTTAAATTGGTTGAAGGAAATATAGGGATCTTTAAGTTTGGAGAACAGAGAACTTTAAAAAAGTGAGGTGATAAGGGTTTTCAAATATTTGAAAGACTGTCAGTTGGAAGAAGGATTTAATTTATTTTACTTATCCCAGAGTACAAAACTTGGAAGAAAGATTAAATTTCTTTTGGTTGGCCCAGAGGACAAAATTAGGAGCTGTGGGTGGAAGGTAGTAAAGAGGCAGAATTCGTTATTTGTAAAACAAAAAAACAAAATGGAAACTTTCTAACAATTAAAGCTGTGCAAAAGTGTAATGAGTTTTCTCTTGAGTGAATCCTCTTTGGGAATCCCATGGTCAAGGCAAGACTAGAGGGATTGAGTTCCTTGTCACTGCAGATCTTGAAATTAGAGGCTTAGATGAAATACTTGTTGGGGATAATGCAGAGGGAAATTCTATTTATGTCTAGGTTGGACTAGATCGGTGTTGTCAGACCCAACTAGAAACCGGGGCAGGGGGTGTAGGGGAGGGGCAGGTAAACCATATGTAAGGATCCCTGTGGGCTGCAAATTGACTTAGTTTTAAAATGTGATGTTATCTATGTTTTGTTTCATTTTTATTTTGTTAAATATTTACCAATTATATTTTTATCTGGTTGTGTGTTTGACACCTCTGAACTAGGTGATCTCTTCTAACCTGGTTTTTTTTTTTTTAATTTTTGTGAAGACCACTTGCTTTTGAGACCACTGTGCAAGGTTCCTTATAGTAATGTATTTATGAAAACATACCTGTCTTAATTTTTAGTCTTAATAAATGCTAGTTCATCTTCCTTACTGAGGAAGATTTGCTCTCTCCTTGCCTAAGGTTCTTATAGCTTCAGGGTGACTTTCAAAGTGATGTACTCCATCTCTAGTTATAAAGGACAGATCAACACCAGTTGGGTACTTGAAAGGATAAGTGTGTTTCTATTTTTAAAGATAGGTTTTTATTGAACAGCATATTTTTTAAAAGGGAAGAGAGCTCTTACTTTCCCTCATAAAACTCCTGTTATTACTCTTCTGATCTGCCAGTAATCATCTTTAGGTTGTCAAGTTTTAGTAGTCAGGGGAGCAGATTTATTTCTAAATCATTCATGTTTATAAACTGGAGTACAAAGTAAGCAGCTGTCAAAACCTCTTTTTCTAGAATATCCTAATCTACCTAATTTCCTTCTATATATAGATTAGCATTACTTAAGGCCTGTGCTGCCATGACCAAGTTTTTATTCATTAGGATGAGATTTAATTTTCTTTACTTAAAACCATGTTTTTCTTTCCAAATAGGCATCTATTCACTTCTTTAAAAAGTGAGTATCAGCTAATGGTGTACGTAATTTTAGGCTTTCACAATGGGAACATGTTAACATTACCAGAAAGTTACTTGTTCAGCAACAAATTCAGGCAAATAAATATCCTTGACTACCTTGAGATACTTTCCCAATAAAATCCCCAAGTTCTCAAGCTTGAGATATTACTTATATCCTTAATGTAGCATAATAAGGGTTATTAATATCAGGTCCCTGAATTTAAACATATCATTTTATGTACATATATACACATGTATGTAAACTATTATTTAATGTAATTGATTTCTTTTGTAATCCTATATTTTATTTTACACATTTGAAAACATTATTCTGAGAAATGGTCTAAAGATTTCACTAGACTGCTAAAGGGAGGTTAACCCTTAGAGTATACCATCAGTGATCAGCCAAGTTTTTCACAAGGAGACATCACTCAAAATGCCCACCAATTAAGAATAATACTATGTGGGAGCCTGTACTATATAACATAATCTTAAGAGTCTATAATGAGAGACTAGGGGATATGAAATATTAGTGAAGCAAAAATACAAAAATTTGAATGGGCTGCCAGATAGACTTACCTTTTGTATTGAAATCTATGTTGGCAAGACACTAAAGTTGGATCTACCAACACATTGATCTGATCCCCCCCCCATATAAATATTCATGTTTTGATCCATACTGGAAAGCATAATGCTAACATGATATATACTACTGTGGTATCTCTCAAATCCTCTCTCAGGTTGTTTTTAAATGCACAAAACAAACTGCATAGGATTACAAAGGAAACTGATTATATTGAAATAATTATAAAAATATGTTTAAGAAATTTGTGGAATCCAGGTTAAGAACATATGCTATAGGGGCAGCTAGGTGGCGCAGTGGATAGAGTTCTGTCCTTGGAGTCAGGAGGACCTGAGTTCAAATGTGGCCTCAGACATTTGACACTTACTAGCTGTGTGACCTTGGGCAAGTCACTTAACCCTGACTGCCTCACTAAAAAAACAAAACAAACAAAAAAAGAACACATGCTATAGAATTTAGTGTTCTGGTAAGGCATTTAGACACCAAAGAAACTTGTTGGTTCATTTGCTCTTTCTCTTTTTTTTTCTTTCCTTCTAGGTTCCTGTGGTTCCTTAGTTATCAGTGTGGTGTTGTAGAAAAGAGCATTGGATTTGGAGTCCATAAGGCCTGGTTTCAAATTCTGGCTTTGTGCTATTTAACTATGGTGTACTCATTTGTTCCATCTTGACTTAAAAAGAAAGAGTTCCCTAATTTAGAAGTGTTTTAATGAGATGCAGTTGAAAAGAACACTAGCCCAGGAATGAAGAGATTCTAAATGCCTCGAAGTATATGGGTAATCATGCCTGTTTATGGTTGTTTTTACACCTTTGGGCATGAGACTCACCATCTGCAAAATTGAGAGGGTTTGACCTAGATAACCATATATTTAAAGCTAGAAGAATGTGGAAGCCATCTAGTCAAACCCTCTCCTTGTACATATGAGGAAACTGAGGCACAGAAAGGTCAAATAAAGGTGTTTCATGTCACATAGGGAACACACAGCAGTCAGGATTTGAACCCAAGTCTTCTGGCTTCAACATTCTTTCCACTGTTCCATTCTGCCTCTTTCATTAATTCATTATCCATTACATGCTTGACTGTGTGAAAGGCACCCTAACATCTGCTGAGTCTCTACCTCTTTCATCTTAACTAGGCCACTTACATGAGGCCTTTCTTTATTTCCTTCCCAATTGCTAGTACCAACCTCGGCCAATTACATTGTATTCATTTTGCATATCCTTATGTGTCTCTGTTTTGTCTATCTCAAAAGGATGTATGATTGTGTAGCTAGGGGTGTTTTTTTTGGGGGGGGGATCTGTTTTCAGTTTCCTTGTACATTTTAGGTGCTTAATAAATACATGTTCTTCATTAATGGCACCACTATTTTTGTAGCCACATAAGTTTATAAACTGGAAGGATTTTGACTCTGGATCATTTGCCCTCTACATCAGTCAATTGTCAAGTCTTTTTTCTGCTTCCTTTCTTTTTCTATTATAACAGCGTTGGTTTAGACCCTCATCTCTTTTCCTGTAGGCTCTATTGAAGTAACCTATTAATTGCTTTTCTTGTTTCAGATTCTCTTCTGCTCCCAACCCATTTTTCACACTCAAGTAATCTTCCTAATGTACTGCTACAGTCATTTTAGCTATACTCTAAAACCTTCAGTAACTCCTCATTGCCTGCTTTAAACTCCTGACTGACATTCAAGGCCCTCCTTGATCTGACATTAGTCTGTTTAGTAATCTTATTTTAGCTAAAATGACTGCTTGCCATCTCCTGTCCTTGTCCTATGTAGTCTCTAATGCCCTAAGTCCCATGGGAACATTTGTAGTGTCCCAGGCAAACAGCACCAGACAACACCCAGTTAGTTACCTTCCCTCCATGAGGGTGTTTTCATGGAGGGTCCCAGCTAGAACTGACTCTAGCCTGAAGACCATCATTCTTCCCTGCCCCACCAGCTTTTCATCCAATGCCTGCTTTATTTTTTCTCTTGTTGGCTAGACCCTGGTTGAGGGAACCCAGACTCTCCTCTTTACTCCATCGTGTAGGCACATTCCCTCTTTCTCAGTGGTAGTGGACTCTCCTTTGAGCAGGGCAGGCCAAGACACCCTGGTACATTTGGGACTTCAGGATATTTCCATCTGCCTTACAGTCAAACTCTACTGCATGTTATCTTCCCCAGTTAGTGAGTGAGATCCTTAAGAGTAAGGACTGTCTTCTTCAATTTGTATCTCTTAGATTTAGTACAATGCTAGGCAAATAATAAGCACTTAGTACAAGCTTTTTCACTCATCCCATATTTTGGTTCACCTTGACAAACTTGAAATAGACTCTGTGTTATAGGTTCATTGATGACTTTGCACAAAAATTGAAGTTCCCTGTGTTTAAATTGCTGCATGGCAGTATCTGTTGGAACCATCCAGATCCATATAGCTTTGGCTTATCATTTTAAGTTGTTTGTTTGTGTTCTCCAGCTTCTTCTGTTTTTTGCTTTTAGCAGCCTCAAGTAAATGATAGCAGCATGGAGATCTTGTTGTTAGCCGACCTCAGTACAAGTGTTTTTCACAGTGCTATATTAGTCCAGTTTCATTTTAAGTAAGCTTGTTCTGCCAACTTAATGTTAGGTATATGACTTAGTTGGCAGTGCCAAATGAGCCTGTTAAAAGTCTGTGGCTCAGCTATCGAGTTAAAAGCTACCACCACTCCCTCTTTACACCTAGAGTCAGCAGCCCTTTAGAAATAGTGTGACAGGTCTTCATTTATTTCACATTTTCTACTTTGATAAGAGGTACCAACTCGAGGCAAATATTTCAGTGATACATTAGCAATGAGTTAATAGCTTGCCAAGGAATAGTTAACTGCTCTGAGCAAGCAGAGTGGAATTTAGGATGGTAGGGTAGAGAGAATGGTGTTTGGAGTTGAGGTTAGAGACTTGGGGAGGGGATGGGAGGGAAAACTAGTATGATACACAAGAAAATTGGCCTGTTTAACCTTTTTTTCCCCTGGAGGCCACTACGTTAATCAGAATCATTTAATTTTGATTTAGTAAACATCTTTTTTATCCACTGTGTACCTGAACATGAGACTAGGCTCTAGGGAATAAAGACAGAAATAAGGTAATCCTTGCATTAAGGGAGCTGATGTTATAATGCCACTTGCTAAAAGTTGGTGATTTTTTGTTGCACCTTTCGGATCAGAATGGGTCATTGTGATCCATGTTTGTCTGACAAGACTCTTAAATGTTGTAGCCATTTTACTTGAATTTTCTTAATTGGCTTATTTGATGAATGTAAGATTTGTGGGGGCAAGGGTCCATCCCCACCAAAATTCATCACAGTAGGCCCAGACATCTCAATGAATCAATTAAAAGTAAATTAGTGCAAACAAGTCCTTAATCATTTTGGAAGGAATTTAGGGCTTGAGTTATTGGAGAAAGTCAGATGATGCATTATAGGAAATATCTTGTGATTGATTGAAGAAGACCAAATAACACCTGTTGGGTTGCATAGCTAGTTCAGAACCTGTCAGTCAGATGGGAAAGGATGCCATATTCATGAGTTGAGGATTCTAGCTCTTTGAGAGGGATTTGGGATTCGTTCTTAACTGTGTTCAACCAAAGAGATTGGACTCATAGGAGACAACGGGTACATCTGAGAGTAGGGAAAGACATAGTGAAGTTAAACAGAAGGCCTCCTGAGAAAGGCAGCTAGATGTCCTGACAGAAATGCCAGGTTACAACTTTGTGAACATCAAATGATCAGAAGGCCTGAAGATTGCACTGATATCAGTAGCAGTGTCCACTGGAGCCAGTAGCAGCATTCTCAGACCAGCAGTGGCTGGGAAATAAATATACAACAAACTAGAAGTATGGAAGAAAGGCAGCTTCTGGACCATACAAGGGCATTGATTATTGAAACTCAGCAGAGAGCTTCACATAAGAGAAAATTAAGGAAGATTCCACAAATGGAGAAAAGGACTTCTTGTAAACAAGAGGTATAATTATCACTTTGCTATGAGTTTCAGGATGCCCTCCCCAGAGGACCTTTTTAAGTTAAAGGAGAGAGTATACTCTTGGTTTTGGTGGGATTGTTTCTTTAACAGCTATTTTTGCTATATATTTTAATTAGTAAATACCCTTTCTAAAATCTAATCAGTGGAAGACACACTGTTGGGGGCTCATGAACAGTAGTACTAGAAAACCCCCTAGGGGTAAGGGTTACCCCTAACACTCTAAGCAGGAATAGCATAGCTGTCCTTTTCCTTCTTTCTCTCGCCTTCTCCCAAGCAATCTGGACTGCGAATTCAAATGTGAGTTGGGGAAGTAGCTCAAATTTGACACCTCACTCATCTCAGAAGCAGGTTTCATTGTCTTCTGCTGTTTATTGTAGATAAAAAGAAGTACTTGGTTTTTGATTTAGGAGGGTACATGGTATTCATTTTTAGGCTTACTCTCAGTTGATAGTGGTGTTGATTCTATGTATAAAGTAAGACTACATTAAAATGTACTTGGGAAATATTTAATGAAACATAAGATATATTAATAAAAAATAAGACTACATTTTTTTGTGTAGGTGGGGGGGGTCAAAGTCAAATAGAAATGGTGGTCACTAAAGCTGTAGATCCCTACAGGTGCATATTGACCTAGAAAACCACATATTGACATTATCTATGTTCCATTATATTTTTATTTATTTTGTTAACTGTTTCCCAATTAAGTTTTAATCTGGTTCAGCCCAGGGTGTTTGACATCTCTATTGTAGTTCATTAAGAGTAAAATCAGCAATATAGATGCTTTCTAATTAGCTTTTAGGTTCAATATCAGTTACATAGTAGGCACCCAATAATTTTCTGATTGTGTTGCAGTACATTTTCAGTGCATTATTCTCAAACTGGATTCTTGGCAGAGTTTCCAAGCATTTAGGAGTAAAATAAGAGAATGTGTGACATGTCTATTTCTTTCCTGCTTTACAATGAAAGTTCTTAGGGTGTAGAACAGGCTGTCCCTTAAATATTTTTTGGTGTATTTTGGATGTTTAAATTTGACACATGTCTTAGAAGCATAATAAGAAGTTTGAGAGGAGAAATGGCTATTTCAGCAAGTTTTAGTACACAACTATTATTATTAACCCCCCATCCCATATTCCAATGTAAAATACCATCCTTAAGAACTTTGATCAGTATTCTATGACCTCTGGTACTGATGCCCTTTTAAAACTTTAGTTATTATATCTCCATTTACCCTGTCCATGTTTTTTTTTTTTTTTAATAATTGCCCTTTATCAGCTAGGTACCAATATGCAAACTCCTGGGAAGTAGATAGTTTAGGACAGAAAAAAAAAATCTGAGTGCATGTGTGTGCACGTGCTCTCTCTCTCTCTCTCTCTCTCTCTCTCCTTTGATTCTCTTCCCAAAGGGCTGATGATACAGAAAAACTGTTCTTGAATATCATAAGCAAATGAAGCAGTGACCTTTGGTAGAAGAATCTTGGAGAATGTGTAAGGATTACTCACGTGTGCTGACACTCCTTGTCCCCACCACCTTTATGCCAGACTGGGCTTTTCCCCATAATCTTCTGGTATGAACTCTGGTCTTCTGGTTTTACTTTAGATCAATATTTCCTAAATTATTTGCTCAAATCTTTAGTTCCTTGTGGTGATGTGTGCAGAAACTGTGAAAAAATTTTGAAACTAGCAATTTTCCTTAAAAATATTAAATATTATGAATTAAAAAATCTTTATGCAGTAATTTGGGGGTGGAAGAATACTTCTTTTCCTCTCTTAATCTCCTAGACCAACATTTCTCAGTTATACTGATACATTTCAGCCCCAAAAGGTTGAATATATGACCACCTTATTTTGAAAGATGAAGATTTCAACTAAATTAGAGTGATTTTTATTATTGGCTTTGGTCCTTTAGTGTAAAATGAATCGTGGTATGGGCCTATATATGTGTGCATATGACAAACCAAAATAAACTGTATTGCTAATATTTACAAACACATAAGGGTGCTAATTCAGTTTTTGGAATTTCACAAGGTAGCTGGTGGCATGCCAGTTTTCACATTAGAAAATTATCACCACAAGTCCCATGAGGATAATTAACTAGTTCTTTAACTTCTAAATTTGATATAGTTTGAACTATTTAGAATTTTTAAAATTCTCTTTCTGGATACTTTCATATAATCACATTTATGTAACTTATTAGTTTGCACAGTGCTTTATATATGTGTATTATTTCACTTTATTCTCAACATCTCCATTTTGTAATTGGGTAAACTGTTGGGTAAACTGAGGCTCAGGTTGGTGACTTGCCCAGACTATATTATAAATCAGTGGTAGAGGCAGTACTAGAAGTCATAAAATTCTTATTAGACGGATACATCTTTTTAATTTTAAAGTGTGGAAAATAAGCTCCCATTTTAAAAATGTTTACTTATTTTGAATTCCACTAGTAATTATAAAATGGTTGTCATAAATAACAAAGTATTGACATTTCAAGTGTAAGTAAATGGATTTAAATACCAAAAATAGCATTTCTGTATAACCAGCAGAACACAAAAAAAACGATTTTATATGAAACCATGAGTTTTGATTTCCTAACTTTTGGTTTTAAAAGGTACATATTAAATTCTATGCATTGCTTTTAAAATTGTTTTACTTGTATGTCCTTCCTTCTGAATTTCTGTTCTTTTCCGTGCATTTAAAAAAGTTTCAATGACTTTGTTTTGTTTCTGAGTTTTCTTTGGTAATACTGTTCCTAATTATCCCTTTATTTCTCTCCTCTCTCCCCCCTTTAAAACTGAGGGAAAAGGGGTGAAAAACTCTTGTAACAGGTAAGCATAGTTATGGAAAACGCATAAAATGATCCTGTCTAAAAAAAGTATATCTTTCTGCACTTTGAATCTGGAGGTAGGGTAGGTAACATGTATCATTATAGTTTTCTACAGATATTATTGAACATTGCATTGAGCAGAGTTCTTAAAAGTTTCAAAGTTGTTTGTTCAATTAACAATGTTATGTTAACAAATTGTTCTTTTGGGTCTACATGCTTCATTCTGTATCAGTTCATAAAATCTTCCCAGGATTTTTTTAAACTTTTCCTTTCATGATTTCTCATGCTACCAATAGTATTCCATTATATTCTTATACTATAACTTGTTTAGCCATTGCTCAGTTGATGAGAACTGTCTTAAATTTTTTGTCTTTTCCTTTTAATCTCTTCAGGACCAGTGAGTATGTTCCCCTTGTGACTAATTCCCTCCTAGATGTCCACCCTCCTCCCATCCACTCTTGATTCTCTGTTGTTTGATGTATTTCTACACCAAACTGTTCAGCCTTCCTTTTGTGCATTTTCAGATAAGAATGAGGCTTTTCTTGATGCCTGTCCCGCCCGTCTTCCTCCATGTTTTTATACTCCAATGATAAGGACTAGTGTATTCTACCCTCTTCTACTTCTTTCTACATTAACATATTCCTTTTTCCTTTTCTCTTTATTTCCCTGTTAAAACTGTCCAAACATAACCATTCCACCCCATGCACTCTGGTTTTTTGTTTTGTTTTTTTTTTTTTTCTTATTTAACTCCCTCAAAACTCTTGGATACATTAAGTTCGGAAAGGGAACTTGTTCTCTTGCTGTGTTTTTCTTGACCCTTAATTAGCATTTCAAAGTTCCTCTTTGGCTTTGATCTTTACATTAGGAAGGGTTTGGAAGTTTTCTTCCATTAAGGGTCCATTTTTCTCCCCTGCAGAATTATATGTACCTTTACCAGGGTTGAGTTGTTTTTGGTGCTAAATCCATATTTTTTTTTTTCTGGAATATTGTATTCCAATATCTCATTCATAGGAGAAGCTTCCAGGTCTTGTGTGAAACTGACTGTGGTTCATTGATGTACCTGAACTTCTTTCTGGATGCTTGAAGTATTTTTCCTTTGATGTAGCAGCCCTGGATTTTGTAGGACATTCCTGGGACTCTCCCTTTTGGAGTTTTTCAGGAAATTATCAGTGGATTCTGACTTTGCCATCTGATTCAAATAGATCTGGGTGTATTTTTTATTTATCATTTCTTGAAATATTATTTCCAGGGTTTTTTAATGATAGTTTTGAGGGAATCCAAGCATTATTAAGTTATCTCTCCTTTGGTTTTTTAGGTCAGTTTTTTTATATTAGAGAGCTTACATTTTCTTTTTTTATTCCTCCCCATATCTTTTGTTTTTGTAGTATTAATATTTCTTGATGCTTCATGGAAAATTGATTTATCTTTGGTCTATTTTAGTTGTCAGGCAGTTCATTACTTGGGTAGAGTTTAGCACATCAAGCTTTGTATTCTCCTCTAAATTCTATTCTCCATAGCTTCTGTGTTTCATTTTTATAAAAACCTCTTGCTTCATTTCAATAGTCATGTCTTTGTGGGAAATCCATTTTTTTCCTTTGAATCTCTGCTTATAGTTGTGCAGTTTCTCATTTGGGTCTCTCTAGGTCTACAGTAATTTTTTATACTGCTTGGTGTTTTCCTTGGGTTATTAATCTTTTCAGCTTTGGTTTGTTAATTGAGGGGGCCAGGCTTTGTTTCTTCTCTCCACCACCCCCTCCCCGCCCAATCCAGTGCTTTTGGGTAGAGTGGTTTCCTTGCTTGATCTTATGATTCCTGCTCTAACTTTTACCTCCTAGGGTTAAATTACCTTGAACCTTTGATGTTCAGACTTTGGGTCTCCAGTTCAAACAGCTGGTGACCTTGAAGCCCCTGAATGGTTTAGGCTCTCCTGGGGTCTGAGCACTACTAAGTGTCACATGTTGCTATCACTCACCAGTGTTTCTAAGGTCTGGTTTCTGGCATCCCTGGACTGTATTGTCAGTGTGTGTCTCTGGTCCATCTCTGGTTGTTGGGAGGCTCCTAGCACAGATTTTAATGGTGGCTCCTTTTTCTTTTGGCTTTGCTTTTCTGGCTGAGGAAGAGGTTCTGGGGTAGAAGTTACTCTAGTTCCTCACTGGATTTCTAGATCATTATTTGGTCTGGTATAAATTTCAGGTTTTTACTGGTATATGTATGTAGGTGGTAAGAGGTTTGCCAACATTAGGGCAGCCATCTTGGTTGGGAAATGGCCCTTCTCACTTTGCTGATAAGGGAAATTGAAGCTTAGAAAGGTTAAATAACTTGCTCAGGATTATATCTTTCTGAGGTGAGATGTGAACTCATGTCGTAGTGACTCCCAAGTATATAGCTTTCTGTTTGTTATGCCAGCCTGCCTCCAGATGTTCTTATCTCCACGTTACCCAGTATGGCAATGGTCATTTCTGTTCTTCTCTTTGCTACTACATAGCTATATGACCTTGGACAAGTTACTTCCTCTTTGGGTCCTAGCTTCCTCATCAGTAAAGTGAAGGGTTGGACCAGATGATCACTTAGGGTCCTTCCAGTTCTAATTTATGAAGAGGAGAAAAATCAACCTGGAAAGTATTTAACAGTAAGTACAATTTCTTTTGTTGTTTGGATTTACAGGATGGAGTGTGTGCTTTGCAATTTTGAGAATATTTTTTAACAGGCTTTTGGACCTTTAGCATTTTTTTTAATTGTAGGAGAATGCTAAACATTTGTGAAAAGTACCTTGTAGAATTGAGGGAATGCTGAATTCTAACCCTCTAATAAGTTCATCTTGTCAATTGATAGAGGAATAATTTAATCACTTTATAAAGCACTCAGTTTTTTGAACTTTTGTAGCTAGATTTTTTTTAAAGCAGGTCTTCTTTAGTTAAAGAAAATGAGAAAAATTACATATTTTCTTCCTGGCCAGTAGCTGGAATCACTAAGCTAGCCCTCCCTGAGGAATGGCCTTGGAGGGAATAGTTGGAAACCATCATTATGAGCTAGATTGATGAAGGGTGTGTGCTGCCCGCCCATGTGATTCCTTAATAATTTTCTATTATCCTGCTTCCCCCCCATCATAATTGGAAGGAGTCATGAAAGTTAATTACTTATGACTTTTAACAAAACTGTTAATTGCTTTTTTTTTTTTTTTTTAAAGCATAGACCAGGATACAGGGTGCTCTTAGGACATTACAGAGTCTTAGAAGAAAATCAGAATCACAGCTGCCTTGTGCCTTTCATCAGTAATTTAGGAGGCACCAAAGTGAGCATTTGCTTCAGTGCCTTGAAAATGTAACCCCTTGAGAATAAGGGTTAATTAAGGAGGGAAGGGAGGGTAAGAGGAGAATGCTCTTAACATGCAGTACTACCCTCTAGTGTTCATTTCTTAAACCACCTCCAGGTCCCTTCATACATAGGGCAATAAGATGCACAGCTAGTTTCTAGGCATGATTGATTAAGGGGTGTGTCAGATTTCTTTACTGCAGCCTTGTCTTTTGAAGTTATATTAAGAATACCTGCCAACAAAATATTTTCTCTTTTCTCCTGTATTTATTTTTCTTTCTGGCTTGTTTAAAATAGCCTGTCATGTGAATCCATTTTTTTGAGTAGAGAACAATTTTGGAAGGTAGGGTAAGGCCTCTTCTTTCTGCTCCTTTTTCCTGCTTGTCCTTTTTTCTTATAAACAGTGGTTTGTGACATAGCATGAGGTAATTTTTAGGAGAAACTGACATGGGGATTTAGATACTTAAATTCACCAAGTATTTTGGGTGCATAGCCCCCCCCCCCACAACAAGGTTATTTTTTAGCTTTATAAGGGACATATTACCTCTTTTACTTCCTTTAATTTCTTCCTTTTATGATCCCCAGTAAAAGATCTATTTTGTGAAAGTCATATTATAGGTCATCCTATTGTAGAAGGGTGTTTCAAATGACAGGAGGGAGAGAGCTGTTATTGATTCCCCCCCCCCCCATCTAGTATCAAAATTTTTATTTATCTGAACTCAACTTTTCTCCTCAGTTCCCTGGATCTATAGTATAAAATTTATTGTAGATATATGCATATTGTGGTCTTCATTATTTTAAAAGAACCATGATTTGATTCATGTGGGCAACTCTTTCCATTGAATTGCAATGCAAGCCCAAATGAGAGGTTGTTGCCTCCCAAAAGTTCTCCTGGTCACCAAGTGTCTGGTGAGGACCCTCTTCAAATTTAGCCAGACTGGTCTTTATACTGAAAGTGATATAATGTGTCCACATTGATCTTCAATTTAGGTTATACATTTATCTAACTGTATATTATTTGCTATGTATAGTACCCCAGACTTGTAGGTGAATGATTTCCTGTATTCCTTGTTGTATGTATCTATTGGATAAAGGGTGGAACTAAGTTTTTCAATGACTTTAGTATCTGATTTATGGTTTTCTCCACCCTATCTCTTGGTGTACTATTGATAACAGGATTTTTACTGAGCCAGTCTCTAACCTGAGAGTGCTCAGAGTCACACAAAGCAGGCTTAGAGACGGGAGTACCAGTAATCAAATAGTTTAATCAGTTTCAGAGTGAGGAATGTTCTCTTAGCTGAAGTAAAAGCACAGGTTATATACTTAAATCACAAGTGGGGAAGGAGGAGGGAAAGTGGATTACACTCATTTAGTGGTTTACCAGGAGAAACCCTTTAAGTCCCACAATACTGAAGTCAAGTCTTTGGGGGTTGTGACCACCTCACCTAAAGTACAGAACTAGAGTTCTGTGAAGGGAACAAGTTCTACAGTCTTTGATTCCCTTCACTTAAGGTCCAGTGATTGTGGGTGTTGTCAGAGATTTGATTAGTTTAAGCTGTGTTGTGAGCTCTGACTCCTAAGCCAGAGAATCAGTTCTTGAGAAAACTAAAACTAATAGTTTATTCATTACACATATAATGATTAATATAAAAATTATAAATTCTTTTCTCACTATCTAAGGAAATTCAGTATTTCATTTTGATTCCACTAATAACAAACCCTCTCAATTCCTCAGACTCCACAACACCAATGATTTCCTCCCCTGACATATACTGACATGCAGCATACCAGCTTTCTGAGTTATACCACCTCCCAGATTCAGAACTTTGAAATTCCACTTTCTGGTCACAACTATTGATCTGCCTTTCTCACTTTCATTTACACTGAACCTGTTTTTGACCCATCTTTATTCTTCTAGTCCATTTCCCTCAATCTGGTTTCGCTTGCTTTCTTATTTAGCATTGACCCAGTAATTAGCCATTTTAATGCCTGACTAGCTTGCATAGAGAAATAGAGCACCTGGGGCTGGAGTCAGGAAGACTTGAGTTTTTATCCTGCCTCATATACTTACTAGCTGTGTGACCCTGGACAAGCTAATTAACCTCTTGTCCTCAGTTTCCTCATCTGTAAAAGAGGGAATTATATATATATATATATAAAATATATAATAATAACACCACCCTTGAGAGGCTGTTGTAAAGATAAAAAAAAAAAGATATATGTAAAGTGCTTTGCTATATAAATGTTATCTGTAATTACCATCTTATTTTTACTTGCCTTTACTCCTTTCTCCTCATCGAACTTCTTCCAGTTCCTACCTGCCAGTATTCATCCCTGGGAAATTAACCTCAACCATCTGACTTTTCTGCTATTGTTTTGTGGTTGTAGAGTATTAGAAAATCACTGGGTCAAGCTGACTTCTTTATTTACAGGTTTATTAAAGTTTCAGCTGGGCCTTTGTTATTTTTCGACATTTCTATTCCACCTTTAGTGACTTCCTATTTCAAGCCCCCAGCACCTGTTCTCGTTGTCCTTTCCTCTTATGCATTTTTATTACTCAGAATAGATGATCTACTTTTCTATTCAATATACATTTCTTTAAAAAAAAAACTAGGCAGCAGTTCAGTTTATTATACAGTCCTTTTAATCTTGCTATATAACAGTGTTAATTATAGTTTACAATAAAAAACAAGCTTCAATTTAGGAGAAAAAAATTTAGCCTCATCTTTGTATTGCTCAGACCTTATTGATATCATCACCTTTTCTCTCTCCTTCCCTGTGGTCATCAAAGGTAGTTGTTTCTATTCCCCTCTAATGATAATAACCCTACCTGCATTCTCCATAGTCTTCTCTCCTATCAAGGTCTTGTTCCAGAAATTATCTGTTCTCTTGAATGAATCTTAACGCTTATTAACCTTTTCACTGGTTCCTTTCCATGTATTACAAATTTAAGTTCTCGATCCTTTTCCCCGATATTTGTATCTTATAGCTACCATTACCTATATCTTTCTTACCATTTTCTCTTAAGCCCCTTGAAAAGATTGTCTATATCCAACAATCAGTCAATTGGGATCCATTAAGGGCCTTCCATGTGCCAGGCATTGTGCTGGAGCACTGAGAATACAGAAAACTACAGACATACAGGAAAAAAAAATGCAGAAAAAAGTCTCTGTTTTGAAAAAGCTTACATTATGTTGGGGCAGATAACATGTACATATATAAATAAATGCAAAATAAATAGAGGATAATGTAGGAAGGGTTTTCTTTGGAGGTGGGAAATTAGTATAGTTATCATTTTTAAGGTGGTGCTTGAATTGTGGTTTGAAGGAAGTGAGGGATTCTTTGATGTGGAGGTGGGGAGAGAATATCTTACAAGCATAGGGACCTTGAGAAGCACAATACTTACTGTCTAGACCCCATATAGTGCAGATCACTATCAAAGGATGCCTCACTGTTCCTTCCAGAAGTACATAGAGCCTGGCCCGAACACAAAACTCCAATCCAGTAAGTACGGCTAAAATAATGAGTAAACACAAGAAAATACTTATGGTACAATGAGGGGTTAAACTAGATGACCTCAGAATTCCAGCTGTAAATCTCAGAAATTAAATAAATAACTGTAAGTACATATACATATAGATATACACACGTTATATAAATAAATTTTATAAATTTATTTATTAGGATTCAGCCAGATCAGCAAAAAAGGGGCAGTTACAGCACATGATTCCACGTGAATCTCCTAGTCTTGAATACCAGGTGACCAAGGTAGTCATCTGGTAAGTAGGAGAATGGAACAAGAGTCAAGACATAGCCAAGATAAAACATGTGGGCTGTGGCTTGCAGCTGTATACAGTTAATACAAACCAAAAGTTAATCAAATATAAAAACGTGCTATATATCTGAGACTGAATAAAGGGAAAATAAAGGAAATGGAACAAAGAAGCCTATTACTTAACGTGACCTTGGATAGATTCTTCCTGTGCCTCATGTGCCTCATCTGAAAGATTAGAGAGTTGGACCAGATGGCTGCCTCTTAGGTCCCTTCTATCTCTTTACATCTAATCCTGTGATACTTAACTCTAGAACATTCCTTAGAATATGGAGATATTTCTGTAAAACTCAAATAATATGACATGTCATTGACACTGCTAGGTAACTATGACCTGGCATCAGGTGAAGAAAAAGGTCTGGAGATGGAAATTTGGTGTTCAGCTACATAAAAGTGGTAGCCAGAGATGCAGATGTGAATGAAAGATTGTTGAGGGAAGAGAATGAGGATAGAAGGGAAAGGAGTGAAGAGGAATGAGAACAGTCCTTTGAGGAATACCTACATTTAAGGGGTTGGTAGCAGGATTAAAGAAGACAACAGATAAAAAGAGAACCAAAAGAGAATGGTGTCTCTAAAGCCAAAGGATGAGATAGCCTCCAGGAGGTTCATGTCCAAAGCTATAAAGAAACCATAAGAAGAGGTCCATGAAGTCAGTCATTAGAAGTACTGGTTATAGGTAAAACAAAGAGTTCTCAAAAGTAAGTACAAGTGATTAACCACATTGTTAACGTAATTACATTGTTAATGTGATTGTTTCAAATCAGTATTAAAAGAAATGCGGATCAAGTAACTATGAGGTTTTACCTCATAGCAAATTTATAAACTGTGAGAAAACAAGTGCAGTAATGCCCTATTGGTAGAGCTGTGAAATGGTATAGCCCAGGGGTAGGGAAGCTGCAGGCTCAAGGCCGCATGTGACCTTTCTAGATCCTTGGGTGTGGCCTTTCTAGGTCCTTGGGTGTGGCCTTTCTAGGTCCTTGGGTATAGCCTTTTGACTGAGTCCAGGTTTTACAGAACAAATCCTTTTATTAGGGGTATTTGTTCTATGAAGTTTGGATTCAGTCAAAGGGCTGCGCTTAAGGACCTAGAGGGTCACATGTGGCCCTGAAGCCACAGGTTCCCCACCCCTGGTGTAGCCATTTTGGGAAGCAGTTTGGAATTATGTGCCAATCTGTATATACCCTTTAGCTAAGATCTCCCTAGGTTATATGCTAGGCCTATATCCAAGGAGCTTAACAGTGGGAAGAAAAAGATTTCATATATACCAAATTACAGCACTTTTATAGTTACAAAGAAATGGAAACAAAGTGCTAATTACATTTTGTTTTGAACGAGGTTATTTGCATATGCACATCTTACTGAGGTGTGAGCTTCACAGGAGCATGTTACATATCTTATGTACTAAGTTCCATATCCCTATAGCACCTAGCATAGAGCCCAGCCTCTCAAAAAATAGTTGATAAATGATCACAGCAATTCATCTCTTTATTTTCTACTTTGTGAATTAACCGTGACAGGCTTTCCTTACTTTAAGACTGTGCAAATATTTTTTGATAAATTTATAGGAAATAAAGTCAGAATTCAGTTGTTGATGTTTTCGTCAGTCTCAGTGTAGGAAAGTGTCCCTCAGATCAAATGAGACAAGATAAATTCAATTAAGTTAAAGTGAAAAAACACATATAGTGAAGCTACATGTATAGAAAATGACTCATAATAACAATTCTAATTTCACTGTCGTGAAATATTCATTAGAGAATTCATTGTAAAATCTGAACTTGCTTCTTCTGTGTCTTCTCTTCCCCCTCCCCCCACTTAATAATTATATTTTGGTAATTTCTTTTCTCTTTTTTTTTTAACTGGAAATGAGGCTAAAAAGTGACCAACTCTCTCCAATAATGTTTTCAAGGCTTAATGGTCCCAAGATCATTAGTGAAGGACCTCTAAATTATTTTCTGCTCCTAAATTCCTTGTTATGCTAAGATAATGGTGAAGCCTGTTTTCAGGGAGTAGATGGGGCAGGGAAGGAGGGGGACAGCAGCATGGTATAGTCTTGTGAACAACGATTACTTCATTGTGTTCGTAGTGATTAAATTGGATGTGTATGGTATGATTTCAATTTGTACATGTTATAACTTAAAGATAAATTTGGGTTTATGTGTAGAGTTATAGTGGAGCATGGAACTTTGAGTCAGGTGACCTCAGTTCAAGTCCTGGCTCAGACATTGACTAGCTCCTTGACTTTGTCAAGTCACTGTTTCTCTGGACTGATCCAGAGAGTAAGGTTGTTCTCATGCTGACTTTCTACCTATAAAATTCTAGGATCTTTATAGAACAAAGAATAGCCATTAGCAAATTAGGTATTTATACTTTTTTAAAAGTTGGAATTATTTTATTTTAAGTGGAGTATCCTTCACATTTTACACCATAAGCAGCCAGGGTGAATCTGTAGTCAAAAATACTGCTGTTGAAACATTTAAATATGTGACTGTATTAAATGAGAGATGATGGTAAATGGTGCATAGATAATTGGTTGGGGGAGTCTGAAAGACCTGGCTTAGAGTTCTACCTCTGACCTATACTGTGACTGGCAAGGCTTTTAACCTCTTAGTGCTCTAGAAAACTTTTTCACTCTCCAGTACTTAGCACAGTACCTGGAACATAGTAGGTGCCTAATAAATGTTTTGAGTCTTTAAGAATATAATACAACTTTCAAAGAAGGTTCCAAACAGCATTGTTAGGAGGAGTTGCCTTAGCTTGGAGTTTTTTACACCAATGAAATCACAGGTCTAGTTCCTGTCCCTAAGATACACAAATTCTAATTTTGACTTCTTAGGATGGGGTCGATTTCTTACTTGGGATTTCATCTAGATTTTACCATGAAGAGCTTTCCAGTATGAATGTGTCAAAAGAGTGAGAACTGAAATTTCTCTGGCTTTATACTTTTTATTTTTGGAAATGAGAGAAGAAATAGTCAAAGGTGCCAAGAATGACTTGGGGAATCTTCTGTTCTCATCTTTATTAATGTTTATTTCCTTTTTGGGCAGCTAGGTGGTACAGTGGATAGTGTCAGGCCTGGAATCAGGAAGACTCATCTTCTTGAGTTCAGATCTGGTCTCAGACACGTAATAGCTGTGTGACCCTGGACAAGTCACTTAACTGTTTGCCTCAGTTTCTTCATCTGTAAAATGAACTGAAAAAAATGACTGAGCTGAAATATCCTTTCTTTCTAGACTGATAAAATCAGTGAACATTTACTAAGTGCCTACCATGTGCCAGACACTCTGCTAACTGCTGGAGTGAAAATGTGTGGCATATATTTGTGGCACAGCCTTGGGGGACAAGTCACTTCCTCTCTGTCTTAGGGCCTCAGTCTTAGCTGTAAAAATTAAGAACTGGACTAAATGCTCTCTAAGGTCTCTGCCAACTTTGATTTCTGTGGTAGTTGTGGTACTGAGATGAGTACTACTACTAGCCTACTTTCAGCTAACCTACTTTCTTTGGTGCTTCCCTTTTTCTCTTACCTCATATCCGTTCACTTGTTAATTATGGTTGATTTTACTTATTTTCTTTGCTGTCATTTTAAATCAAGCAGTCATTATTACTACTCTCCTCAACTATTGCAGTGGTCTTCTAACTGATCCCCTACTTCTCTTTTCTCTCCTCCCACTGTTCAAACAGAACTACAAGATGAATCTTTTTTTTTTTTTTTGGTGAGGCAATTGGGGTTAAGTGACTTGCCCAGGGTCACACAGCTAGTAAGTGTCAAGTGTCTGAGGCTGGAGTTGAACTCAGGTCCTCCTGAGTCCAAGGCCAGGACTCTATTCACTGTGCCACCTAGCTGCCTCGATGAATCTTCTTAATGTACAGATTTGATCATGTCACTCCTGTTCATAAATTTTCAGTGGTTAGCTGCCAATTACATGCCACTTAAAGTACATACTTACAGCTTCACCTTCAAAGGTCTTGACATTCTTGGTCCACTTTCCTTGCAGGCCTCATGTTAATTTTTCTAATCCTATTCATTATTTAAATACTCCATGCTCTAATCAAACTGAAATAATAATTTTCCTCCCATTGTTTCCTATACTTGGGCATGTTAGTAGAGTTGCTTGATGTTTCTTAGTTCTGATCATGATATGCACAGAGAAAATGTTTGCTGACTCTAATGTTAACATAATAGGTTTTGAGAGACCTGAAAGAAATTAGTTTCAGTGACTTACTGTGATTTGGTACAGAGTAAGTACTTAATGGTTAAAATGATCCCTTTAACAAGTTATGAGGATTGATTTTTAAGGCAAAAATGAGAGGTCTTCACCATGCATGAAATGTGCATTCATGCTAAACATAAAGCCTTTTCTTGTCCTTGAAAAGCTTATATATTAAATTAGGTATGATTGGAATAGTCTCTTTTAGGTTTTAGGGAAAATATCCCCTTGTTACATATTCGCGAGAAGATATATTGGTAAGAACTGCAGCAGGAAAAGAGAACTAAATGAGCTTTAATATTTTAACTCAGAAAATTTCAGTGTTTGCCACTTTTCAGAATGAGGATTATACTTATCCATTATAAATTTCTATATGAAGAGGACAAAAACCAGCTAATGGATAGGAATAGCTATTAAGTACTAACGTCTGTTATTATCTAATGTTTTAAACCTAGTAAAGTGAGATGCTTAAGTAATACAGTGCCCATATATGCCAGACTGGTTCTTTCTATCAGTATGATATGTAATTGGTCTGCCTTTCTTTGTGTGTAATGAAGATGTGGAAATAAATAAACGTATGTATGTATATGTGTACATATATGTTCTTAAACCTTAGCAAATACTTTTTAAACATGTAGGAAATAGCCCCTGAATTGTGTAGAATTTCCTTGCTCCCCGCACACCCCCGTAAAGGTGATGACTTCCATAGCCACCATAACATTGTTTTACTTTTTCAGAGATCACACTAAGATCTTCTAGATCCTCAAGATAGCAAGGAAACTGCCTTGAGCATAGAAACCTATTTTCTCCCTTACCAAAACCCTTCAATCTCTCAATCTTAATCTTCAGTGATCATCCCTGGAAGAATTTGCGGGAGGGAGTTTCTGCTCTGACTCTCTTGAATATTTGTTTCCCCTTGCTTTACTTTACCTCTCTATCCCTTCTTTTTGAACACGACCCCCTCCACCTTCATTGTGAGGGAGGAAAGAGAAATCAAAAATGATACTTCAATATAGACTTTGTACATCTCACTTCTCTTAATATACTTATTCTGTTCTGCTGTGATAATAGCTGACCATTTATGTATAATATTTTATAGTTTGTAATGTACTTTCCTTAAAACAAACCTGTGTGGTAAAGTAATAAAAATATTTCCATCCCCATGCTAAGGAGATTGGAAGCACACGATCCCATAGCTGGTTATGCAGAGGATCCTGGGGACATGTCAGTGCTTTTTCTGTAGTACCAGGCTCCCTGTTAGATTGTTATAGTGTGGTGGTTACATGTTTATGCATGTTTTCCCCTTAATAAATTATAAGCTTCGTGAAGATAGGAATTATGTCTTAAAATGATTTATCCTCTGTAGCGTAGTACAGAATTTAATGCCACAACTAGGTAGCACACTGGATAGTGTGCTGAAAATTCAGCTCTGACCTTGGCCATTTAATAGCTGTGTGACCCTGGAGAAGTCACTCTGTCTTGGTTTCCTCGCCTGTAACATGTGGGCAATAATAGCACCTACCTCTTAGGATTATTGGGAAGATAAAATGAAATAACAGTTGTAAAGCACTTTGCAAACTTTAAAGCTTTTAGCTATTAGCTTTTTTTTTTTTAAATAGATGGTGCTTAAAAATAGTGGAATGAATGACTAGCCATATGAATTGTTACTGGGAGTCTTTCATTAATGCCTACATACACGTGTGCTCCCCAAGGCTCATATTTAGTTGAATAGGCATTTACTAAATCCCTACCATATACAGGGCTCTGTGGTAGCTACTATGGAGTACACAAAGATCAATAAGACTGTCTTAAACTACTACAGTAGATAAGGCATGTATACATTTGATTATAGGTCAATAGGAGAATCTCTAATACCATGAGAGTAAGGGCTGATTAATTCCAGTTAGGAACCAGAGAAGACTTCATGAAAGAAAGACCACACTTAAACCTTCAAAGAATAACACGTTTTCACAGTCAGATGAGGAGGGGAAATAGCCAGGAGACACCATGGGTGAAGTAAGAGGAGTCAGAAAGTGTAAGTTTGAGATTAGGAAAAACAAGGAGTCTAGTTGGGCTGAAAAATAGCATACATGAAAGAATAGTGGTGGATGAGACCTGAGTGGAGAACCTTGAATGTTAGACCAGGATCATAGAAGTTAGACTTAGATGACTTACGAAATCCTTTCTAGTATTAGATTTGTGTTCCTGTGATTTAGGGCTGGAGAGGTCCATTGAGGTAATGCAGTCCAACATCCTTCTTAAAAGAAGATGTTTTAGATGAAACCCAACAGAGCATACTATGCTAATTCCTCAAGTTTTTAATGGATGACAATAAGTAGCAGCTGAAAGATTTTTGAGCAGGGGAGTCAAATGATAAGAATTATGCATTAGGAATAGATGCAAATGATAGTTTGGAAGGAGAGACTTTGGAAGGAGATTACTTAAAAGGTTATTATATAACATATCAAGAGAGAGTAAAGGCATATTTACAGTAGTTAATAGTGAGAATAAAAAATGAGTACTGATCTCAGTAAAATTGAAGTAGAATTCATAAGATGACATCAAAACTGATAAAATATATGAAGAATTGTTGGTGAAGGGAGAAGCTAAAGTTGACACTGATGTTTTGAGCCTATGTATCTAGAAAAACGATGGTACTATAATCAGAAATAAGGAAATAAGATCAGTATGCCTTTTTACTTTTGGTTTTTTCAGTGGAGAGGTACTAATTTTTGTTTTAAGATTGATAGATGCAGTAGGATTTCCAGCTGACCCGCTGGAAATATGCTGTGTACATAGGAGGTACTTTTAGGTTTGAATTACATTAAAATCACTTCAGCTTTCATTCCTTCTCAGAATATTTTAACATGATATAAATTATCATCCAGCTCCTATCAGAAAAGTAGTTTTCTTTCCATCCCTTTGGGTCAACTATTCACCCTTTCTTGTTGTTCTAGTCATAGAATTCATTCGAACTGATGGAATCTTCATCTGTTTCTCAAAGAATTCTACATTTAGTTGTGAACCTCATGTCTAATCTTTTATCTCATTGGTGCCTTATAAACTAGAACATAAGCCTACCAACTTTTTTTTTTTTTAAGCACATATCATGTGCACTGGGGATATAGAGATAAAATGATGTGGATAAAAAGACAAAAGAAACCCCTGCCCTTAAGTAGCCTGCATTGTACTAGAAGGTGCCTTTTACTTTTTGAAAATTCCCCTGTTTATGATATGGGCTTGTGTTTAGGAATTTGCTAGCAGGTTTACCCACAATAAGAAACACTGGGTGAATCTGAAAATGTGTATGGGGATTTAGATTGATATTTAGGCCATTTTCAATAGGCCCCTCATAACAGAACTTTGATGTTTTGGATATTTGCCTTTGATTATTGAATATTGGTATTTTGATTATTTGGGAGAGAGTGAATAGGGAAAAGAGACCAAAGAGGGGGAAAATGCTCTTATGTAGATAAAATAATTTATAAGAAACTTTTATTTTAAAAGAAAACGTAATGCACTCTAGCTCACTCTTTGGAGTGACTGAACTTTAAAGACTGGCTGTGATCTTGGAAGGGGGATCCATGAGGGGAATGAAGAAAGTTCAAGATGAGAATATAAAGTAATGAGAGATGGCAGGTTGGGGTGAGAAGGAAGACAAACAAAGTCTGAGAGAAGATAGAAATTTTCTAATGCAAGTTGCTCATTTGTGCTGGTTGGGGTCTAGTAGTTCAAGTACTCTGGGACTGGCGCCGAGGATGCAGAAGGTGACACAAAAGAAATATATGCAAGCAAAACTGACCCACTTCTTAAAGGAGGACAGAATTTAACTTCGGAAACCTTAGTTTTAGTTAATTAATACTAGTCAGTGTTAAAACTGGGATCTTACTGCCGTTAGCATGACTCTTCTCCAATAACTGGAAACAAAAATGTGACAGGATTTTTTTTTTTTTTTGCATTTAGTGTAATCGTAAGCAATAAGTGACTCAAATCAAGAGTTAGTAGTGCCTAGCCTTTGTAAAGTCACATTTTCCAAAGGAGTTTACATTTGTACCAATTAAATTGTTTCTCCCATACCTATGTTTTCCCTTTGGGGATACTTATTCTTAATGTTTTTGCTTTTTGCTGTCCTCTGAGTCAGAGCTTTGCAGTGGTGTTTGTTCTGAAAAATTGGTAATGCTCTGAAATAAATAGAAGGATGTATGATGCTCCTTAAAATTAAAGGGACCACTGTGCTGTGTACACATTGTTCAGCCACAAACATCAATTCTTGTCCTGATCTCTAAAGCAACTACATTCAGATCAAAGTCAACACAGAAATGGTGACACTAAGAACTTTAAACCATTTTCACCTGAAGTGCTACTGTTTTTAAACCACGTCTTCCAAAGCTATATTTAAATTATATATTTAGAGTAACAGCTAGGCAGTCAGATGGCTTGAGCTTTTTCCTGAGTAGGCAGCAGTAGTAGTAGAATAAGAACTGGGTCTCAGTTCACACTTGTGTTTGTCCTGGCTTTTGCTCCTTATTAGTTGTATAAATGTGGATATCTTACTGTCTTCTGATCCTTAGTTTTCTTATCTGTAAAATGCAGAAAACACTTTTAACACTTCCAGATTTGTTTGTTTTATGTTAGGTTTTATCATTAAAAAGTACATAATCTCATGTGATCCTAAAAAACAGATTAATTATGGTATTTTCTTAAGTAAAAAGGTGCTTCTAAATATTTATGGAAAACCCATGAGAACTCCTTGTTAATTTTTATTAGTTTTCTTGGAACTAAAAATTTATCAACCAGCTACCAAATTAGTAGCAACTGGAAAAAAAAAACCAAAAAACAACCTGATAGACCCCACAGGTGATTTTGAAGATTTCTTTCATCTTGGCAATGGGAGAAACAAAAAATATCAGAAGATCGAAGATATACAAACATAATTAGGTACTACCTAGATTTATAAGCCTGATCCCTTAATAAATTAGAAAAAAAATTGAAGCTGTAACAAATGTACATAGCAAGATGTTACTTTAACTGATGGAATATGAATTATATAATAAATTAACAATCTGACAAAATCTATTCCTTCCCCTCCCCGCCTACACATTTATACACAAACCTATCATAACTTTTTGGAGAATAGATTTGAAATGGAGAAAAGCTTCAGTGAGAAAGATCTAGAAACAGTTCTGCTTAACTCAGTCATAATTAGGAATTTTAATTGGTCATTCACTTTACTCTGGGCAACTTTTTTTTTCATATCTGTGAAACACGAGACTTGACAAATTTCAGTTACCAGGTCGCCATGGCCCTAGTATTTTTAGGACAATCTTAGAAGAAACCATTTTGTTCTTTCCTTTTCATGAGCACTCATGTTTCACTATCAAGACAATATTTATCCTCCTCTTTAATATTTTTGGGGAGTATTTCTGTCTGTTGTCAGTCACTCTGATTTGGCAGTCGATGCCCTGCTGACACATGCTGCTTCTTCTCCCATCCCCTTTTTTATTTGTATTTTTCCTGATGGAAGCTGAGAGGGTTCTATTTCCTAAATTTTGGAGTTCAATCAAGAGATTTGAATGCCCTTAAATTACTCTTTCTTTGAATAAAGCAGATTGCTCCACCCATAGTGTTGGATCTGATAGAAAGTGTGAACACTGATTTGTACCCTGAAATACATTAATTAGAAGCTTTGGTGATCTGATCTTTGATTTTAACTGGCTGTAGCTTTGAGAGAAAATACATGGAAGTCTCTCAGTACCCTGGGAAAGGGAAGAGTAGATAGAATAGTTTACTTAATCACAAATAAGTTTCTTTGTAATTCTCCCTAAATCTGTGCTAACATTTTATAGTGATAGTCATAACCAGGCGCTCAGCCAAATGTATACAGATGCAGAATCTTAAAATTTTATGCACAAATAATAAAAGGCATCCTGCTTTGTGATTTTTCTGTGAAATTATCCATTTTGCAACTTGGAAGCTGAGGTGGCATAAACCTGTGAGAGACTTTCCCTACCCAGGCTTTTCCCATTCTATTCCTTCCTTCCCCATCACACAATCGTACATCTGATAACAGGAAGTTTTGTTACTTACCTTACCCTAGGTGATACAGTGGATAGAGTGTCAGGCCTGGAGTCAGAAATATTACTCTTCCTGAGTTCAAATTTGGCCTCAGACACTTACTAGCTGTGTGACCCTGGGCAACCTGCTTTTTTTTTTTTTTTTTTTTTTTTTTCCAATTTTCTCATCTGTAAAGTTAGCTGGAGAAGGAAGTAGCAAGCCACTCCAAACCACTTTGCCAAGAAAACCCCAAATGATGTCACGAAGAGTTGGACACGACTAAAACATAATACTTACCTTGTGGAACTTTGAAATACTTTGTGTACTATGAAGCATGGAAGGGCAACATAGGTTGAATATATTTAAGTTGTGACTTTTTAACTGGTCAGTAATAATGCTTCCAGTGAAGCCTCCGAAGACTATCACTCAAGGAGAATATGCTGATAATAGTTTTTATACAACTTGAAGTTTACCCAATTTGCACTGCTCATTTGCTTAGTGTATTTGAATTAAATTGTCATCAAATGATGTTTGTGATTGCACAGATTTTAATAGTAGATACTTTTTATTCTGGTTATTTTCTGGCTGATTTTCTTCTATTCTAAATTAGATTTTTGCTGCACAAAGATGTTAACACAAATTCAGTGCCATTTTTATTATATAGTACTCAAGTGGTTTCATCCTTAAATATCTGAGTAGATGAAAAAATATTAGTGTTTTAGTGAATGTACACAGATAATTTGGCTGAATACTACATAAAGTATTTTAAATCAAAGCTATGCTAAATCTTATATGTTGTGGAATTAGTTTATAATTTCAAAGTTGTTGAGTTCTCAAATTTGTTTACTTCCTGTAGTGTTAGGGGAAGTCTTATAACCACCTTATAAAAATCTGAACACTGAGGGCATGTATGGTATTGTGTGACCTATCCTACTTTCTTGATAATATTCTCAATGACAGGATCAGATCTTAACTGCTGAAGAGCTCAGTATGATAGGAGAATCCAGCAGCCATTCCTTCATAATGGCTACTTTAACAGATTACAGGGCAAAGAATAGATCACTTAAAAACTATTTTTACTGATAAGATTTTTTTGGTAAATATAATTTTTGACTGAAAAACACTTATTTTTTCTCCCACCTACTGAGTTCTGAAAGAAGGGGAAGGGACAAAAAAGTCTTATAATGAATACGGAGGCAAAAGCAAATCTGAGATAAACCAGTTAACTCTCCTTATTTATGGGGAAACATTCCCTCCTTTTTAAATTTCCAAGTTGCAACTTTTCAACTTAAAATAGTATGTGGCCAAATGAAGAAGCCTCCACTGTTAAAAGAAGGCTTATTACAAAGAGCATTGGATGAATTCAAGCTTTTATATAAGTGACTTTAACCAGTTAAGTAAATATTATGATAGTTGAATAATTATTTTCAGTTCCTTATGTTTGCCTTATGGAAATGTTCTTTTTCAGACTATTTTTTTTAAAGCTAAGAAAATTAAAAATAAGCATTTTTATGTGAGGAAAAATTAAGCTTATAGCTTTAGTTGAATAAAATGTTTTAACTGTTTTTGTTGATAGTAGTTTGACTAATAGTGTGTTAAAAACATTTTCTAAATAGCTATAGTTAAGCTTTAAAATTAATGGTGGTTTCTCTCTTAATGACCTCAAAAATACAAGTTTTAGTTAAGTTTCATAAGTAAAACAACCACTTTTATTCAGTTTTCTGATGTAGTTGTAAAACTGAAATAATATGTAAAATATGTGTATATATACATATTTGTATCTACACTTATGTCTATATTATTTGTCCTGTAGTGCTTTGTAAAAATAATCTATATTTGACCAGATCTATAGAGTACATTTATTAAAACTATAATAAAAATTGCACCTTTTGTAGATAGATTTTTTTACTTGTCTAGTACTTAAATCAATTGTATTTACTTTGACAACATCCTATTTAACATTTCACACATACCACTTTATCTTTTAAATGTTATTTCCTTTGATAGAATGGAAATTCCATGAAGTCAAATATCCTTTCACTTTTATCTTTTGTATCATTAGTGCCTAATGCTTAATAAATACTTATGGACTACTGATTGCTATTCTAAGTTGAAAAAGCACAGTGGGACAAAACCTCAATGTAATTCACAGAATACTCTCCACAGAGGTCATTCAAAAAATTTTTTATGTTCCCAGTAGGAAGTAATAGTTGTAAACAGAATAGATATGCTGCTATGTGTTTTGTATTATGTGATGTAAGTCACTATCATAAATAAGTATTAAAGGGGCAGCTAGGTGGCACAGTAGATAGAACACCAGCCCTGGAGTCAGGAGGACCCGAGTTCAAATCCAGCATCAGACACATTATTAGCTGTGTGACCCTGAGCAAGTCACTTAACCCCATTGCCTGCCACCCCCCCCAAAAAAAAACAAGTATTAAACGGATAATATAAGCTTTGTTATCCAAATTTATTTTAACAAACTGTCATTAATGGACAATTCTGGCAACTCTGGTACAGTAAAAGGTGATGACGTGAAGGTATTGAAAGTTTTATACTTTCTAAATCATAGAAGAGGAATTCTTTATTATTTTCTGAGAACTGATTAGGTGGTAATCTAGTTGACTATAATAATTAATCAAGCCACCTTATCTCTAAGAATACCAGAGAAGTTTGTTGTTGGAAAAAGGGACGAGTTAGAAAACAGTGTAGAATACAGACATATGTATTCTTACTTCCATTTGACTCTGAATATTGCTGTATTCAACTGCATTGAAAGACATATAATGTTGATGTAATAGGCAGTGGACAAAGGGATAGCTATGGATCCATAAATAAGGCTTTAAGGTTCTAAAAACACGATGAACAAGTGCCATCCTCGAATACTGAAGCTATCCAGAATCTACCACTTAAATGGAATTAGCTGTCTACAATAAATTCCCTGAACGTAATTATCAGTGGGTCAGTAGTTAAGTGCCTTCTGTGTGTCACACATTATGGCATTATGCTAAGTCCTTGGATACAAAAAGAGGTGAAAGACAATCCCTTCCCTCAAGGAGCTCATTCATAGTCTAATGGGGGAAACAAATAGAAATATGCAAACTAGCTATGATTGATTTGTGATTTATCCTATATTTTGCTTTGGAGGTAGTTTAATGATAAGATTAAAAGTCTCTTCTGATTTGCCATCAGGAAGCAACCAAACTGAAATGTAATCAATAACCAATAATTTATAAACTTGAAATTATATTGTTATAAAAAGATTTTGAAATAATGCAATAGTAAATGCAAGCAGAAAAAAGTTATAGTCATAATAAAGTATAGAAAAAAGGTTTGATTGAAATCAGAAAGTCTTTGTTTAGCAACATGCAGGGGTTGAGAATGTTCTAACTTAAGAACTGACTGAAACAGAGCGCTTGCCAGGTATACTTCAGGTAGAGAAAGATATATCTCATTACTGCCCTACCTTTATGAGAGCGTTCTTAAAAGCATCTGATTCATTTTGCTTTGACTCCACATACACTCATATTGACTTCGGATCTTTGGTTTTCTAAGTGGCCTTTCCACCGAGGAAAATCAAATGCTGGTGATAAACATGATGATTCTGATTCTGACTAACACATTTCTCTTTTGTCAGTTAATTGAATTGACATTATACTTAACAAATCAGTCTTGTGCCTTTATATATCATGAATTAGTTCAAGTCAAAGCTTGATTAAAACAAAAAAAAAAGTTTTGTATGTTCACAGATTAAAATTTTAGGCACCACTTCTATGTTGAATTGATCTTAACATATATCCTATGTGTCCCTATTCGAAATAGCCATCCAGTTTGGTTATCCCCCTGAGAGCTGGAAAAATCCTCTTAAAATTTTTTTGGCCCTCCGTTCATACCAGAGAAGTAATCTGAATTTTCTTTCATGGAGGTTTACAGTACCTTATTGTAAAAGTTAGGTTAAGTATTTGGTCATAGACTCTGTGTTGTCTGCTGGCCTTCACCTGTCATCTGCGGCTTCTGCAAAATTCCCATTTAATTTCTCATGCTGACTCACAATATATAGAAACCTCAATGAAGAAAGTTGTGATGTGGAAGGGATAACTGTATATGCAGCTCTGCTATAATTGCTAGTAGAGTATTGGTGCCACTGAGGGACTTGCCTTGCCACGTTCCTAAAACCTAATTCAATGTTGCTGTGACCGAAGAATTTATTGCCAACTGGCCACCTGTTGCTGTGAGCTAGGCTGGCCTTAGCAGACGTTTTGCCACAGATCCATATTTGAAGATTTCCCAACTTTGGAAGAACCTGCTATATCTTGTCTTCTGTGAGCATAAGCCTTTAAGGAGCCAGAGTCGCTTCCAGTCCATGATGGTGCATTGAAAATTCGATCATAACTTTGGTTAAAATTCTGATTAACCTTCATGTCACTAATGACTTTGATAAATGTTGTCATAAAATCCTTCATTTTTCTCAAATCTTGGCTGCAGCACTACCTTTCCTGCTTGCAGCAATACCCACCCCCATCCCCCACCCCCAAGCTGCTAGTACCTTCCGAACACTGACATACTATTATTTGCCTTGCTTTTATTTTGTGTGTATGTATATATTATATATATGTAATACTTTCCATTAAATATGAGCTTCTTAATGCAGAGGTGTTTTCCCCTAGACAGAGAACTTTATAGTCATAGTGCCATAAGCCATTTAAGCCTGTAGGCTTAATTAAACCATGCTTTGACTTGAATCATTGACGCCTTTTTGAATATGGCCTGAGCATGCATTAACTCACTATTGCTACTGCTTGCTGACCTGAAGCGATTCATAAACAGCTGAGATTCAGTGAGAATCATTTCTAAATGAATCTTCTTTCCTGCTGCCTAATACTGTCCCCAGTAGAGCACTAAAGGATTTCCCATTCTACATTTCTGTACCTGTCTATGGTTAGGAGCTCATGAAACCCCAGGAATTTTTTTCAGTGGGTTAGCTGTGGTACTGCCGAATGATAAGATCTATGAATGAGAAGTGACACACATTACCAAGACATACACTCCGCTCTGGCTCCTTTTGACCTAACTAAAGCCACTTCATTCTCATTCTAGCCCTGTTGGCACTAGGGCTAGAAATACAAGGTTGAGGACTTTGTAGGAATGCAGAGGGATTGGTTGAGATTCCATGAGGAGGAAGCTCTGAAATCTATAAAAAGGCCAACTTTCTCTTAGAAACAAATAAGAGAGGTGCTTAGACACCCTGGAATGTATTTATAAATGATACCATGCCACATTGCCAATTTTGTTTTTTTAGTTACCCTTTACTGCCCAGTTCAGCAAAAGGAGTAGCATACTTTGTTCAGAGGTAGTTTTTAAGCTAATTTGAATGGAGAGACAAAACATAAGTCTGTAGAAATTATTATATTGCTCAAATTATTGTTTGCTCATGTTATTAGTGCCTATTATATATTTAGCACATGAATGAGCAGAGGCTTCTTCCCTCCTCAAAGAAAGAAATAATAATAATTTAAATAAAAATTTTAAAAAGGGAAGACTTATCGTTTTGACATAAGGTTAATTTGATCTTTAAATTTTAACTTCATTGTTGCACTAAGTCCATGACCTTTGTACTCTCTTTTAACCATTATTGTGTAACAACCCATTTGCGTTGTATCCTGTGTAGGTGATTTCCATGTCTTCCCATAATTCATCCATGAAAGCCCTAATGAAAACACTGGAATCTTTCTTCAGTGTCGTCTTCAAATTAATAGAGTAGCACTTAGGCTGTCTCTTGCTATGCTGTGTGATGGAGCCATCTCCTTTTCTGATGATATATCACCTGGATAACATATAGGTGCATAGGTTTAGTTCTTTAAAATTCAGAAACTTTTATCTTTGATTCATTTTATAATATTTGAACTTTAAGGTGGCTGAGTGGAGATGGTGGGAAAAGTGTTTTGTTTTTTTTTTTACTGGTTTACTTTTTGCTATCCTAATGTGAGATTGAAGTTGGCTAGAACTTGTAAATGCAAATAAATACCACAGTAAAATAATTTTGTCCACGTTTCAACCATCATGAGACAGATAGTAATTTTATTTATTTTTATCATGAATGTTTTCAGAGAAATGGTATCTTTTTTATTTTCTCACTTCCTGTAATATTTAAATCTTTGAATAGAGGATTCAGATTCACATATTTTGTTGGTAGATTTGGTGTTTCGTTTTTTTAAAGATATTAAGACATTTATCTCTTTCTTGGATTCTCATTCTTTGCGCTACCAGATTCCTGGTCAGGAATACATGGGTTATTGATGCATGTCTTATAACATTACTGACACATAAGGCTTCAGTTATAATTGTACCATTTTTTTTTTCAAATTTTGACTTTGGTTTTCTTCCTTCTTTAGGGAGCAATTTGATCTGAAATGCCTTTGAAATATTAAAAATATCCAACTTAGAACACCAAGAGATTAATTATTTCCTTTGTAATTCCATTGTTAGCTACAAATATGATCTCTGTGGAGCTGATGGAATATACTGAAAATTAAAGTTTACTTATTTTTCCTATGATTAGAGGATAGACTGAAAAAAAATCAATGAAGACTTGGTAGAACATTTATTTGAGTATCATTCCTTTCTCCAAGTATAATCAGTCATTTTGGTTAAAGTTAAAGAAGACTTGAGTGATGAACACTGACAAGGTTTTTTGAAATTAAAAAGTCCTCAAAATGTTCAACTGTTTTTCCTTGATATTTAATGATATTATAAGAATAGTAATTTATAATAGAATTAGGGAATTTGAAACTCAATTGCCTATTCATTGTGGGCTTTTTTTTTTCTTTTAAGAAGTTTGATTTTTTCTTTTGAAGGCATTTACTTTACATTTTACATTACTCTACATTTACATTTCCTTTATATTTTACATTACTCATTTGAGTAAGATAGGAAAGAGCCTAGTCTGGCTTCTAGAACTTTCCATCTGAAGCTTAGCAAATGATATATCTGTTGCACTTATCCATCCCATTTACAGTTAATTGGATTATATTTCTTTGTCCCGTATTTCTCTGCTCCTACATATTGGAAGCCAAGTAATAGTTACCCCTCCCCCTGAAATTACAGGATTATAGTAATAGCATCATAGACAGGTTTTTTAAAAGTTACTCTTCTTAATTATGGAGAGGCACTCATCTTAAGGCATCAATTGAACGTTTATTAGTTGCTACAGGTATAAAATGCAACTCCTTTGAAGAGCTTACAGTTATCTCTTTCACATCACGACTTTCCCCATCGAGGTTTCTATATATTACAGGTAGTCATAAGAAATTAAATGGGAATTTTTGGGGAGTTTTGTGAAGGCGACAGATGACACAAGAGTCTATGACCAAATACTTAATCCAAATTTTACAATTAGGTACTGTAAACACCCCATAAAAGGAAAAAAAAAATCAGACTTCTTCTCTGGTATGAAGGGAGAGACAAAAATTTTTATGGGGATTTTCCAGATTGTGGGGGTGCCATGCTCCTAACCCCCGGGATGTGGAAGGGATATTTGTATATTATTTTGGGATCCTAGTTCATGTTCTAACATTTAGCTAGCTGTGATACCTATGATGGGTCATTTAACTTTTATAGGCTGCAGCTTCCTCATGTGAAAAGTAAATGATTTAGACATAGGTGATCTCTCAGAACTTATGCAGCCCTTTTATCTTTCTCTTTCTCATTGGACAAAGTCATCCATCGGCATTCCCTCTACTCAAAAAAACACTTGTTTTCTTTATCAAATGACCATTTTTGGTGCTATTCAAATGCCCTAGGCTGTCTAGGTGACTGCTTTGTGTGAAAATGTGTTGAGGGAGATAAAAAGATGTGGAAGGCCTAGGTTCCCCCTCCTTTTTCCCTTCACCTCCCCAAAAAAATTGACAATTTTTTTTTAAAAAGGGAATACTTTTTTCAACAGTTTTTTCCCCCAAAACTTTAATGGCAGTACACAGGTGAAGTCAGACACTGAAGTCTTAATCTGATACTATATCATGTAGTAAATATAAGGAAGCTGGAATCACTTAAAGTACTGTTCCAGTGGTGGATTCTGTAGCTATTATCTAAGGACTAATAAAGCTTGAAAAGTATATCAACTTTTGTGTTGACTACCAGGTGTTTTTTTTTTTCCTGCCATAAAAATTAGCAATCCATCTATTAAGGTATTGGGGGGCATTTTTATTTTCTTAGGTAGAGTATAGTTCTTTCATTGATAGTGCTCTGTAAAACATTTAAGTGTAAACTCAAAATACAGCTGTTCTTTCTTGCAAAGAATTTTAGAGCCAAAGGAAGCTATATATAAGCTATGCAGCAAAGTTCCCAATGGTAGATTCAGGAGAATAAAATCTCATGTCCTTTAGTGAAGGGGATAGAGCTTTGCATTTTCAGTACCTTAGAATTTTTGCCCAGAATAAAGGTAAGACTCATGTGAGCAATTTATTTATAACTTCCAATAAAGGTACAGGTCTAGCTAGATCAGAAAGACTGTCTGGTGTGCATAAAATGTATAAGTATAGCAAAATCCTTTTTTCACAGCCTTCATATGGTGCAATGGAATTATTTTTTTTTTTATGTATACTGACCCTTCCAAAAGAAGTGTGACAAAATTAGCTCATTAGTTTTTATCTCCTCTGGAATGGGATTTGGGGTCCTGAATTTAATCTGATTCTATTTCATGGTTCCTTGAAACTTACTGTCAAATAATTAGACTTTTAACTTCCATAGGTGTTTAGGCTATGCATGTTATGCATTAAGAGATGGGGCTGAGAACTTGGAAGAATTAGTTATAGTTCTAGATCTTTCACTTTTCACTTTCGTACTAACTGTATGGTCTTGGAATAGTTGTTAATTTTTCTAAGACCTGGTTTCCTTAATCTTCAGAATGGTCTACCTAAAAGGGATCTCATCAAGGTCAAGTGGAATGTTGATGTAAATACATTTCAAAAATAATAAGACATTAAGCAAATACAAAGTGGCATTAAGCTTGGAGTTGGAATCTCTTTGTTCTACTCTTCTAGATATCAGTATGTGCCTAATAGGCAACCTAACACAATTAAAGCTTAATTTATCACATTATGTATGTAATTAGTATTTTCTACAGTTCCTTTAACAGGTTCAGGATTTAATTTGTTTTGCATACCATGGGATCAGACATATTTCTCTGAAGATGTGAGTTTAGAAGGAAAAGAATATGTTAAAAATTCTTCATGAGATCCCTTATACCTATATCAAACATAAGAATAGGTGCCTATGGGGAAGCTCCCCCTACCACCCTCTTTCCTCTACAATATATAAATATATATACACACACACACACACACACACACACACACACACATAGAGACAGAGAATTGTCTGGGGCATTAAAGGGTTAAGTGACTTGCCCAGTGTCACACAGGCAACTTGTGTCAGTCAGGACTTGAATCTAGGGCTGCCTGGTTTTGAGGTTAACTATCTACTATGCTATGCTGCTTCTTTATAAAACATATTAAGAAAAATTCCCATGTTTCCAGGGAAATACAGGTTTTAAAGTTATGTTGTTTAAAAATTCAATAGAAAAAAAGTGTTAAATTAGAATATTTTTGAGTAGTGGTAAAAGAGTGTGTGTGTGTGTGAATGAGAGAGAGAGAGTGTGTGCGTGTACACTATAGTTTTACATTGTATATGTATTTTCAATATGTATTCTGTATGTGTGTATTGTATGTATTTTTGTGTGTTTATACATGTATGTGTTGGCAAGTCATATTCTGTGCTAATACATGTCAAGAAAGTTTGTAGTCTTCATTTATATTACCGTAGGGCACTTTGGGCTAAGCCCTTGTTTTAGGTTATTGTTTCTGAATCATAGCAGTCAAAAGTGGGCCTGCTTTAGAACAGCTGGGTGGCCAACAGAGAGTAGAGTTGGGATTTCGTGTCAATATTGTGGCTCTGTTTAGTATCTGGGAAAGTTGTAATAAGTTGTAAATGGCCCATTAACTATATTGGAGGCCTCATAGCAGTGCTAATTTTCAATCGTGCTGGGTTTGCAATTTACATATTAAAAAATGATCACTTGGTGCGTTCAGGGACGAAGCTGATATCCAATTCATGTACTACTCTAAACATTCCTATTTTTTGGTCCGGTTATTCCAATTGAAAGATGCTGGTTTTACTGTCTCTCGGTATATGTGAATAATTCTCAGTGAAATTGTTAAAAGAAATCAGTTTGATTATAGTGGCAAAATGTCTTCACAGGGTTTCGGTTCACTTTTAATTTTAAGTCCCAGGACAAAAAGAAGATTGTTGTGTAATGGAACAATATAGCCCCTTCTTCCCATAACTATTTTCTTAATTACCATTTCAGTATTTGGGGGAGAAGTGGGAGTGCTTTTAAGAATGTTTTACAGAGAAACTTTCCAAAACTGCATGACCAACCACTTTCATCATTGTAAAATTAAATCATGCACATTACCTTCCCCCTTTTTACATTGTAAAAATGTAAAGAATAGCGCACAATATTTCTCTAGATGTTGTTTAAGATAATGAGTCAGGATAGATGCCAAGATAACTAGTTAATACTACTTTTAAATCAGGCTCTTAATTAAAATGCTTATTTTGGTGCAAGAAAAGTACACATTAAACCGAATTTGGAAAGATTAGATTGGAATTGCCTCAAATTCAATTAAGCCACACTGCATGGACGTGCTGGGAATATAAATACAATTACTGTAAATTTGTACGAATTGATTTGTTGCATTATCTTGCTAATCTAACATACGGTACTTTTTGTGTCCATATTGCAGACGGCAACTCCAAACTAACATGGCAGTCAGACTGTGTGATGTGGCTTCTCTGCTTAGAAGTGGTTCGTGGGCAGCAGAGCCTTGGACTGGGGTCTGTGGGATTTTTCTTAAATTCTGTAGGCTACTTTTTTTTTTTTTTTAGCATGTTGCAGTAGTGCTGAGGCCATACCAAACACTTGAATCTTTCATTTGGCGCATACTATGTATGTTCTTACATTTCAGTCCATTTTGTATGGCCTTTCTTAGGATTTTGAGCACATTGCAATTTTTAATATGGTGATAATTGTAGAATTAGAACCACACTTTGTATAACGTGTAATCTGAATTAGGTTTTGGTGCAGATTCAAAGCAAAGAGTGTAAAGTTTTGAACAAAAAAGTTTTGGTATGGTCTGAATACTAAGTTACAGTAACTTGCATTCTGTTTCACTATGTATTTTTTTGGTTACTAAATTTTGAGGTTATTGACAAATCTTGATGGTTTAAACTGTTGAAATTATTTAAAAAAAAATTTCTGGCTGAAAATCATTTGCCCAATAACTGCTGAACAAGTTCTCATTCTGTGAACAGTTGTGTTGAGCCTATCAATGAAATATGCATTATTTGTAAAATATAGCACATTAGTATCATTTTATTCTGAGCAGATGGTTCTATAGCTGAGAAATGCTGTAATTTTCAGTGTGCACAGCCTACTGCAGCTGTTCACTTGAATGTTGGCTTAGGATCTCATTCTTGCCACCTGAACATGAAAATAATTGTGCAATTAAGTACGGATTGTTTGTTGTCCTTGCTAAATCCTGCTAATTTCAATCAATGAATACTTTATATTTTAAACACTGTCCCAGTTAGCTTTAGACAGAATCTAACATTTGGGGCCCCACAGTTCTTTCATATAAACTAATACAAGAACAGCAGGTGGTTTTTTTGTTTGTTTTTTTGTTTTTGTTGTTATTTTTTAAATTGACCTTGGTCACTCTTTTTCTGAAGTTCATTGTTGTGATAGGTGAAAGGAAAGGGGTTTAACCCATTAAAAAAAAGATTTTTTTTTTAGGCGGGTGGTAAGTAGAGAAAGTATTTTAGGGGGAATTTGGAATGACAGTATTGTTCTGCAAAATTGTATTGATAATGATTTCTTAAGACAAACATAACTTTGCAAATTTCAGATTTATTATATTTTATACTAAAACATACAACATCCTTAATGATGTTGTTGTAGTTGTAGTAGTAGTAGTAGTAGTAGTATCCCCTTCTCACCAACATATTTAGGGTGCTTCTTATTTGTTTTTTTTTTCCTACCCTCAACATCCCTGTGAAGGAAATGTGTAGAACAGATAAAAGAATTCCCTTCTTGGAGAAGAGAAAGCAAAGGTTTGGAGGTACTGAGACTTGTCAATGTCACAGAAGTAGCCTGGTTTCAATTTCTCTTTAATTATGGTATTATTGAGTCTAGGCCAGTCCACTGTTCCATGTGGCCTCCTTTAAGGCCTCCTAGGATATGAATGTTTTGTGTATTCATTGGTATTCCCTTCAAAAAAATTAGGTACTATAATTTTAAACTACTTTTGTCTTCTCCTTATCTCTTTTCTTCTTCCCTTCTCTTACTCTAATGCCTCCTCCCTGACTTCCATTTCTTTTTTTTATATTAAGATATCATTGCAAATTAAAATCCCCACTAATTCAGAACTTTGTCTTTTTAGAGGTTGTTTCTCTGTGGAGACTAGAGATTTTATTGAATGTATTTGGAGGGGCCATGCTTGCAATAAAGCTTCAGATTTTAAAAACCCTAAAAATTTAATTCATTTGTTTTAGGGTGTCTAAAGACTTTTTGGAAAACTTAGGAATGTGGTTTGTTGCTCTTCTGTATGAAGAGTTATAGGTTGGATGCTCTGAATGCTAGACTTCATTAATTTTTAGAGTATTTTTAATAGTCTGGATATCTATTGGCCAGCATTGATATTTGTCTAGCATATTTGAAGTTTGTAGTTGCCTTTTACTCACATTCTTATTATATAGCATTGCTCAAGTTAGAATTACTTGAGCTGGTCATTTTTAAAAGTTGACTTGTTTTCATTGTGGCTTTTTTTTGTGCGTGTGTAAACTACACAGTTTTACTAGTGTCAAACCAAAATGCCAGCTTTAATCGTGTAGAGATTTTATTTTGCTACCGTAGACCAGTTGCCACTAGCCTGCTGGATTTGTTAGGTGGTATTTTTTTTTCCTTAGCTCAAGTGGTGAAGAGAGAGGGCTAGGTGGAAACAGTATTTCATAGTCATTCCCAAACTTTCATTCAGATGCTCTTCCACTGCCTAACATGTGACATTCGTGACTTTTCTTCCTCTCAAATCACAGGCAGGAGAGTTACAGGATACTGTCAATCAAAAACTCTTCAATACGTAACCAAAACAGTACATGTTGACAAAAATGTGCATTTATTTCTACTTTGATTTTGAAGCTTATAGCTGGTTTAAAAGTTAAAATTCTAGAGTACATCCAATTCTCTTTAAGCTAGAAGGGTTTTTTGCAGCACCTCATACCACCCATCTGTAGTATGGGGTTCAAATCTGTGTGCTTAAGCATAACAAACTTAACCTGAAGTCCATGGAAATCCCAGGTGAGTAGGGGGACCTAAATAGATCTAGAATGTGATAGAGAATGTTTAATTTGGGAATTTATTTGTTCTGTACTTACATGCATGCGCAGCAATGCACATATATATGTCGTAAATAATGTGTAATGTTAAAAGTATATTTCCATAGCTGATGGGAAAAGTGTGGGTGTTGTGGTTTAATACAGGCTTTATTGTAATTTTGACAGTACAACTTGTGTTTAGTGACATGTCTTTAAATTCTTGGCTGGAATCTCCTTTAATAGATGGTGAAATATGAATTCTGACATTTCTTATTTTCTCTGTTTTTAGCAGGTAATTGCTGCCATGGAAACACAACTGTCTAATGGGCCAACTTGCAATAACACAGCGAATGGTCCCACCACCATAAACAACAACTGCTCATCACCAGTTGACTCTGGGAACACAGAGGACAGCAAGACCAATTTAATAGTCAACTACCTTCCTCAGAACATGACACAAGAGGAGCTGAAAAGCCTCTTTGGGAGCATTGGTGAAATAGAGTCCTGTAAGCTTGTAAGAGACAAAATAACAGGTACGTAGTTCCTTGCTTGCTCCCTGTTGGAAGAATGTATTTGGAGGTGGAGGACATAGGTTGACATTAGATTTACCTGCTTGTAAATCATATCATGCTAAAATTTTACGTAACTTAGCTAGTCTTTCATTCCTGACTACAACAATAGCATCAAATTCAGCAGAGTAGCAATTTATTTTTTTCCTTGTAAGGGGGTCAGAGTTGAACCACATGTGTATTAACTGGATGTTAATATCCTTTAAGATCAATAATTTAAAAATATGCTTGAAAGGGAGAAAGTTGCTATATCACCCAAACTTTCTTTTTGAACTTACCAGGTTGGATTTATGCTTTCTATTTACTGTAGTGGAATATGAACATTTAAGGGAAGGGCATACATGCTTTGTCCCCCCCCCCCTTTTTTTTTAAATTATCCTTTCTTTAAGTCTCTTCCATTTTTGGTAATGTATGGGCTAAAGCATATGAAAACATTTATTTTGCTTTTGTATAAAGTGGCTGAACAATAAATATTAATTTGATTTGATTTGCATTTAGTTAGCTCTTTAGTTGTCACATTTTAAAAAATTGCTTGACATGATTCTGGGAAAATGCTGCATGAATGCTCTCACCTCAGACATTATTTAGCAGGAACAGATGTAGCTGTATACCACTTCCTGACTGAGGTAGCATCCCTTTCTTCATGTGTTTTTCACTTCTGTATTTCTGGGTCCTGTGACAGTTGGGGCTTCTTAGTAGTACTAGCCTTTTGCTTCCCTGAGGGTCTAACTTTTTTTCCCCCTATTAATTTAGGAAGAGGAAATAGTAGAGGGAAAAGGGCAAGAAAAGAGGGTAGAATTTTGCAAGCCATCAAGGAATTAACTTCTGTTTTCCTCTAGCTTAAATAAAGAGCTGGAAAACCAAATTAGCCAAATTAGTCCTTCCTTACCATTTCTATTTGGGTCATGTGTACAAGGTGTAAAGACTAGGATTTTTAAGAGTTAAAACCTAGTGTGAGGGGGCAACAGGAATGAAATCATCAACAAGTACCCAAATCCTCAAGATTTCTTTCAGTCAGTTATCTCAAATTATCTTTAAAACTTTTACCTGAACTATTAAAGTGTTATGAAAAAATATTTTACCTTTTTTTGCATGTCTCTTTCTGTGTTTATGTTAATAGTAAAGCAATCAAAATGTTGGCAGTAAGAAGTAGGAATGAGAAATAGGTCAAGGGCATGGAGTGTCTTGAAACTACATCATACTCCAAATAAATGGAGAGTTAATTCTCTTCCTTTACTTATTTGTCTCTTTTGGATGCTTAGAAGGAAGAGAAAACGAAGTAAGGTATATCCACTAAAACAACTTTTCCTGTCAGCCACTGACAAAGCAAAAGGAAATCAAAATGAACAATATGAATGGAAAAATAGAAGATCCTGAATTTCCTTAAATCTGCCTTTAAAAAAACAAGACAGAAAACTAAGTTTCAGATCTGACTCCCTCTCTTCCTTCTAGTTTGCACACATGTGACAATACAGTTATTGTGGTTCTTATTCTGTAGTCTTAGGTTGCTTTCAAAAGTTTTAGCTTTAGTAGCGTTATCAGCTCAATGCCAAGGATTGAACATATTCCCCATAACTAGAATGTACATATAATACAATGGAAGTTGAAAAGGCAACCAACAGATCCTTATTCAGGTTGGTGTTACGTTGGAGCCATTTAACTTATTTCAGTATAGGGTATGAAAGCTTTAGAAGTATTTGTGCTTTGATCCCCGAGTAAACTCTTGTGTGTGTGTATGTGCACGCATGCATATGCATATACATATATATACATATATAATATACATATATATGTATGTATATATGTATCTTTAAACACATGTGTGCATATATATATATATACACACACACATATATATATAAAACACTTGATAAAATGAATTATTAAACAGTAGCTTTCTGAAGATATTTGCCTTCTGCTAGCAGTTCTCAAATTAGGAGTTTTGCCTCTTCTAGAAACATACGAACAGGCTCTCAGGAGGATTTTCAGACTTTAAGAGAGCCATGACCTTGTTCTATGTTCTTGAAGTGGGGGGAGGACTGCAAAATGTGGACATAAATTACTCCTATGGCATTTTGAACATTTCCCTTTATTGTTAGTCTTTTTTTCTTTAGTCCTGTCCTTTAATATTGTTCTTCTTTTTGAGGCACAATACAGGTCAATTGACCTTGGAATCTTTTTGGGGGGGGGTATGGGGAATGAGATACGGGTAACTTGCAAGCTAAAAATAGGGTTGCAAGAAATTTGGGGGGATATTAGTAGGGAAATTGTTCAGAATTTTTGAATATTTGTGTACAAATAATTAGGAAATTATTCTTATACAGATAACAAGATATTCCCTGTAGCATGAGAGGATTCGTAGATTAAGATTTGACAGCTTTTTTTCAATTTGTGAAGGGGTTTGTGTCAAGGAGGGGAGAAAAGGGAGGCTTCTTTGTCATTTATGAAGTTTTCCTGACTTCTCCTTCCTTCTCATTTTATTAATATTACATATTTTACTTGGCATTCTCTTAATCATAATTTTCCATTCCCCAAGACATTAAACATCTCAAAGTTTCAACAATAATCTGTGTAGTTTCAATATTAAATTTATCTTGCCATGCTGGAAAAGAGTTTACTAGTTTAATCAGTAAATTAACCATCACATTTCCCAGATTGTTACCATTTACTTCAAAATAGTAACTAAAATAATAATAATGTTCATTATGTTTATATTTATAATAGCTATGACAACTTTTAATGTTTATGTGTGTAATAGCTATAATAATAATAATAATAATAGCTTTTAGTTTATATAGCATTTACTGTGTGCCAGGCACTGTACCAAGCACTTTACAATTGTTATCTTGATCCTTACAACAACCCTGGGAGGTAGGTGGTATTCTTATTAGTACCATTTTACAAATGAGGAAACTGAGGCAAACAGGTTCACTAGAACGAAAGAAATACTACCATTAGGAGTCAGGAGATACCTTGATTTATGTGGCCCTAATTTCAAAGTTTATGCTTTGTCCTGTGATTTTTTTCATGGCAGTTGTCTCTGTTCAAGCCAGGTTTACTTATAATTATTAATCCTCCAGTTGTTTTCTAAAAGAATCGGAGTTGCATGGGATTTAAGGTCATCTAGTCCAACCTACAGTTGTGTAAGAATCCTTTGGATAGCGTCATTGAGGACATGGTCATCCATCTTAGATGACAAAATGAAGGGCAACTCACTCCCTCTAGGGGCAGTCCCATTCCATTTCTGGTAGCTTCAATTTTTTATATTTGGACCAATGTCTGGAACTTCTACTATTGCTTCTAGTTTTGCCCTCTTGGGTCAAGCAGGAGAAATTTAATTTAATCTAATTTCTCTTCCACTTGACAGCCCTCAAAACAATTGAGGACTTGCTGTCATGTCCACCTGAATCTGCTTTTCTTTTCATGGGCAGAACACCCTTATTCCTTAAAAAGATTCTGTATCCTTGTCTTGAAGTTTTTATTATTCTGAACAAGCCTCTTGGATATTCTCCAGTTTATCAATGTCCTTCCTGAAAGAGTTGAACTTAAAAAGCACCGAATACCAGGTTTACAGGTGATAGAACCAAGAAGTTTCAAGTACTGTTGGGTCTTTTTCCACATTAATCCTTAACTTTTGAATCACAGTTTATGCTAATCCTGATCTTATTTCCAGACTGAATTAGGATTCAAGATGAAATAGATACATTCTGTCTTGGAGTTGAATTCCCCATGCGTAGTTTGTTCTTGATCTACATTCTTTTAGTGCTAAAAATTCCTCATCTGCCTCAGCAATCACAGGTGGTGGATTCATCCCTGTTTATACATTAAAATGAATTTAGACTCTTAGTGGTATTAAATTCAAGTAGAAAGGATTCCCATGACTGCACATTGACTTAGAAAACCGTGATGTAACATTATCTGTGCTGTGTTATATTTTTATTTGTTTTGTTAAACATTTCCCAGTTAAATTATAAACTGGTTCCCCAGTCCTTTGGCAGCAGTTTTGACATCTGTGAATTTAAGTAATTTAATTTGCTTTTCTGGCCTTTTGATGAGCCATAAAAGGTATACCATTCCAAATGACTAGTCTATATCTTTTACTTCATAGCATAAGCAAAGAATTGGGGTAGCACAGTCGTATCACACATGAGGAACATGATGTTCCATGTTTACAGATGTAAAGACAGTAACTCTACTTTTTCCCCCTCTCCTTCTATTCCCAATCCTAATCCTAGCTTGTGTTAATTCTAGCCAAATAAATACTGAGATACCCCAGCACAGATGGATAAATGGACATGTTAGGTTTGAACCTGGATGTAAAAGATTGAATTTTCCACCCCTAGATGCACTTAGTTGCCCTGTGATCTATGAAAGGACAAAGTTGATGAACCAGACCAAAGGTTGAAGACAGTGTACTCTATTGAGTTCTGTAATTTTTTCCTCCAAAATGTTAATACCTAAATCATTTATCACACCTCTTAGAATTGACACCAGTTTTTTATTTAGGGTGAAATCTCTTTAATATTTTAGTTTGCTCAGAGGAATTTATTTTAATCACATTATCAGTATATTTTCAAATGGTAATTTATATTCTTCTCAGTCTACTTTGTTGGCTCCTCATCCATGTCATACCCCCTGCTTAAGAGTGTTCTCCAAGGCTCTCTCCTAGGCTTCCTTATCTTTTTTCTTTTGATAACTTCATCTGCTCTCCTGGGTTTAATTATCACTGTGCAGATGATTCACAGATTTATATATCCAGTCCCTGACACTCCCCTGAGTTTCAGTCCCATATTACTAGCTGCTTATTGGGCATGTAAAACTGGATGGCCCAGAGGCACCTTGAACTCAAAATGTTTAAAACATAACTCATTAATTTCCTCCCCATCCTGCATCTTTTAAATTTCTGTTGAAGGGAAGGCACTACCATTCTTCTAATTGCCCAGGTTTGTTATACTTGATTCCTCACTCTCAATGCACAAATCCAGTTTGACTCATTTTGCCATGTCTGTGTATACAACATTACATTATCTATCACATGCTTCCTTATTTCTATTCACATAGCCACTGCCCTAATTAAGGCATGTGGTTCTATAGTTTAATATGTAGCAGAAACCAATTAATAAGCATTTATTAAACACCTACTATGTGCCAGGCACTTTGCTAGGTGTTTAGGATACAAATACAAAGAAAAAAAAACATTCACTACTCTCAAGGAACTTACAGTCTATTAGGATATTCACCAAATACTACAATAATAATAAATATAATTAATAAAAATAAATAGAACAAATTCAGATAAATATAAGATAGTTGAGGGAGAGAGTTTAATTAAGACAAAAGGTAGGTATAAGAAAACAGGACTGTGATTCAAAACGCATGGATTCTGTTCTTTGCTTTGCCTAGGTGACCTTGGGCAAGTCACCAAATCTCATTTCTATATCTGTAAAATGCTGGTTTTAGAAAAAGGACCTCTAAATTACCTTTCTAGATCTGATTGTTTATTTGTACATGTGTTCTGAAGACTGAGGTTGACCAACTCTTGTAGAAAAATAGTAAAAATTATATAGGAGGTACACACTATTCTTTTGGAGACTCTTTTCTATTCCACGTAAGACTTGGTAGTCTGGTTTATCTGCATTCAGTTGTAGAGTTATTACATCATTAGGTAGTGTTGGCACTGGTTTAAAATAGTGATTGTAACTTCAAAAATAAGAGAATCCTAAAATTAGAAGTAGCCTCAAGGACCACTTGATTTATTGAGTCCTTTCTATCCTACACAGTTAGGTAAAGATTCAGGTCATTAAAAGTATCTCATTAGAGATAGAAATTCTTCACCTAGTAATGGTAATGGGAATCTCTTAAATATCATTGAGTTTTATTTCTGGTTCTTTTAGCTTTTGAGATCTTGGACAGATCACTTAAACTCTTAACTGAAGTGCTCTCAGTTTCTTCCTATGTAATTTAAAAAAAAAAGGAGGGGGGAGAAGGAGTTGGATTAGGTAAATTTCTAAGGTTTCTTCTAGTTCTGATTCTACAAAATCTGTAACAAATATATAAAGTCTCTACAAGATATTATAGACCATAAAACTTTAACTTAAATCTTTTATCCTGCAATTAAGTCATTTTCTCTGTTCTTTTTTCTTTCTCTTATTCTTCATGTAGAAAAATTTTGAAAAATGCATTCTTATGTTTTTAAAGCTCATCATTTTGCTCATCCTTCTTGCAGGTATGGTATGTTTTCACAAGTTACCTACTCACTTCTGTGGGATGCTAATCTCTTTATGGGAGCAATGTGAATATACCCTTATTCAAAATAGTTAATTTCTATTGAAGATAGATTAGGTATTTTTGGTAAGGCTGGAGTAATCCAGGGGATGAGGTATGTGGGTTAGGTACAGTAATAGCTGAGTGAATAATGACAACCCAAAGTTTTGCATTAATACATTTTGTAGCTACTGACATGTTCAGTGATGTAATAAAACAGACATTGGGGACCTTCTGTGCACAGAGAAGTATGTTATATGCTGGAGGAGATGCATTACTTATCTAAAACAAAATTGTCTTAAAGAGTCAGGTCAGTTAAGGTAGTTCTTCTTAAGTTCCACCTGAATTGAAAGATTCTTTGGTCTAACTTTTTTCTCCTAGGTATTTCATATAAGGGCCTCATCTATAACAATCTTTTAAAAAATCAAATATTTTAACTGGAATGATTCACATTGGTATTAGGTAATTATATATGATATTTATGTGTTACAAAGATAGGTTGAACAAGCTTCCAGGTACAGCAATTTCCTGCAAGAATTTTCATATTAATATAATGAGATATTAATGAAACATTTTAGTCCTTAATAATTTTTTTCATTAAATCTTAATCTCCCTTACTCAGATTATAGTTCGAAGGTTTTAAAAGGTCAATGATTTTAACAATTGAATATAATGTCGGCACACATGTTAACTTTTTTTTAAAGAACCTAATTTGAAACCCACTGATGTTGGCCCATTTTGTGACCTCCACAGCAGAAGAATAAATAACAATGGTGTTAATTCTGCGTCTTGAAGTAGTTGGTTCTTCATTTCCTTAATTTGCTACCTGATTTTTTCCCCTATGTTTGTTTCCCAAGTAGAATTGTAAGCTCATTGAGCCAGAGATAATATTTTCCTTCCCTGTACAGCCTCCCCTGCTTGCTACTGCAAGTGCTTTTGGATGAAGTTTAAATGTATCCATTACTGTGGATGGCTTGGTAAAATTATCTCTTCAAATCTTAGGTATTATGATAATCAGGAAACACTTGGCTTATCAGTAGCTGAAGATAAAGAAGGCTCTTGACTTAAGTCTGACCCAGTATGATAGCTGTCACATTATATGAGCAACTATGAAGGGTCCTCATCCCTAACTGAAGTAGATGTGTTCCTCTTTGCTCTCAGCTGCTCTCCCAAACAATCTGTTTCAATCTGTCCAGTAGTTAGGTTTAAAAACAGTTATTTTTTATTTGTGCCTTTTTACAAACTACACTATGTAAATTTACTAAGTAATGTAGCAAATGGGATAGGCCTAAGAATTGGATCTGGGATTTCCTTGCTAATAAGGAAATCCTCGATGAGGAAGCTCTGTCTAGTAATCCAAGCAAGCATCTTCTTTTGCAACTATATAGTCTTAGTTGCTGGCAGGGTACATCTTTAGTAAATGTCAGAGATGTGACTTGAAACAAATAGGTTCATATACATATATGTATACATATATATAAAAGCTAAAGAAATGGAAGAGCTATATGGGAAAGGTATCCACGTCTCCAAAGATAGTCATCAGTGGGATGAGATTTGGATTCAGAAGACAAGGGTTTGAATCATGACTGATACTTACTTGCCCTTATGGCTTTGAACAAGTAATTTAGCTAAAAGGTCTGTAGTCTCTTCCTGTCCTATCATAGATCCTACTATTATTTGTCCTTCTAGCCCAAGCTAGCATCATTACCTTGGAACCTAGTTTCCATTTATGAGAGCACCCAGTGATTTAGAGTATAGTTTAAGTATCTAATGTGACAAACCTTAAAGTAGGAAGAACAGGGAGATTAGGAGGGAAATATTTCTAAGGCCTAGGGATGCAGGGCAATCTGTAGACACAATTGTTTAGTAAGTAGAAAGAAATCCTACTGCTCTAGATTTAGAAATGGGATTTGAACCTAGATCTCCCTTGATTCTAATACTTGTTAGCTGTTTGTTCTTAGGTTAATCTCTCTGAGACTGTTTTCCCATCTTTAAAGTGGAGATACTGCCTGAAGTAGCAACTCCCAGGGATTTGTGAAGCTCAAATAGGTTAATGTATTTTATACATTATGTATTTTATACTAAAGCACTGTGTAAATGGCAGCAGCTTTTTTTTAAATTGAGTTAACGGTTAGGACCCTAGATTGAGGGTTAAACTCACAGCTCATACTTGAAAATGAAAGAGTATACCTTATTTCAAAGAAATTCATCTGATGCAAGAATAGTTCTGTATGTCAGGATGCCTGCAAGGAAATCTTAAGAGTATAATAGCAGAGCTTTCAGATATCTTGGCCAGAACAAGGCCTCTTGTCACTTCTAGCCATTTCCAAATTATGCTGCCTTCATTCCAGCCATCCTTATCCTCTTCCTAAGGAACCTTTGACTTTGTCCGTGGGGCCCTGGGGCTCTGATAGGTGAGTTTTTACCTTTTCTGGCCTGGAACCAAGCCTCCATTTAATTTCTCAGCCTTGCTACCATGCACAACCATATTCCACATCCTCTTCCCCCTAACTTTCTGGCTCCCTTTCATGTTATCTTACCCCATTAGAATGTAAGGTCTTGAGGGTAGGGAGAATCTTGTTTGGTTGTATTTAAATGTGAGAGTAGTTACTGGCACATATAATAAGTACTTAATAAATACTTTATCATTCATTCTTCATTAATGAACTTAAGGTAGGAATTTTGATGGGGAGTATTTGGGTAAAGGTCAAAGGAAATTTAAAAACAGAAGTAACACCACTACGAGAGTATGTCACAACATATATTCTGTGACATATATGAAGTGAAGGAAGCAGATGGTGATTTCTTCATACATATATCTCAACTCTAACACAAAACAGGATGTATTAATGAAATGAGACCAGTTTGTTATCAGTTCTGCTAAAAGCAGAATATTTAACAAATTCTTAAATGTCCTTGCTAATTCATCTCAAAAGGAAGTAGTAGTAAGAAGGGCTTTTACTCTGCAACTAATTTTGTTCAAAAGGAGGAATTGTTTGGTGAAGTATAAGGAATAAGAATAGGAAGGAAATGATTATATCATCCCAGATTTCACAATTTTTAGATGTATAACCCAAATTCAGGAAAGCCGATTTCACAAAATTCAGAGAAAAGATAGCTGTAGTTCTATAACTTGAGAGTTTAAAGCAAAAGACAACTCAAAAATATGAGGGATTTTCTAAAAATACAATCATGAATGAACATAAGAAAGTGAACTTGGGGTCTAAAATGACCAGCGAGGCTGAGCTCATATTTAAAAAAAAAAGTAAAAATGATACAGGGACATGGAAGGACAAAGATTATCATGAATTTATAAGTCTTAGAGCCCATGATGCACTTGGTCAAGGCTACAAGGAGGCATATTGTATAGTTCAACAAAGATAGTAATTAGAGCTATGCAAAAATGGAATATATTGTCTCATGAGATTTTCTGATAGAGGCTTAATAAAGGGATGCTTAAAAAGGGAATTCCTGCTTCAGGTAAGAATTGTTCCAGGCTCTTTTCTTAACTCTAAGATTCTTTAAAATAGCAATTGATAATAAGGCTAATAGTGAAAGATAGTTATATCAATAAAATTAAAAAAAAATAGATCAGGGCATCCCAAGATGTCTTAGGCTTGTACTTCTTTAAATTGTGCCCTTAAGTCAGCATCTCATTGTAACTATTTTATAGAATATAAACTTGTTAATATTTTATATCATAAAGTTTTAAAAATTGTTTTGATGTTTTGAAAAAGCAAAATTATGGTGTTACAGTAAGCAATGCCTAAAAAACTTTAGAGACCTCATGAACCATCACCATTTAGTAATGCCCATATCCAAAATATAGAAAGAAGGTCTTTGGTGTTTTGTGTCTCTGGGCATAACTAATTGTTAGAAGACTTAACTGTCACAAGATCCAGAAACATTTACTGAGAGATTCATTAACAAAGGAAATCATTTGTGTAGGGGAAAATGACTTTCATAGCATGGAAAATGTGGTTGGGGATGTTGCTTGTGCATATCACTCAATCAGGGATTGGATGCCTGTGTGACAGCATTGGAGTCAGTTTGAACTGGAAGGGAGTGTGGAAAATGGCTGGTTTTCATTTCCACAGGGGTACAGTCTGGGAGCTAGATGGAAGTTGAACAAAGGAAAGCCATACAGTATAGTTCGTGGGTGAATGGACTGATCAGCAAAAACCGATTCTGAGATTAGTTATAGATGAACACATCTGTATCCCAAGCAGAAGGGGTGTGGGCATACCCAAATAAGGGCTGGGGTGGCAGAATTGTGGGGAGTGGGAGATGTAATTAGGGGTGGAGACTCCTGTGGAGAAATTAGCACCAACATATGGGAATTACTTTTCCCTACAGGTGTGGACAAAAGGTCAAGAGTAGATGAGTAGGTAAAAGTGATGAGAACTGAAGTTTGTGTGTGTTCGGTATTATTAGATGAGCATTAAGACATATAATCGTGATAGGGGACTATCCTGTTGATATTATCCTGTAAGGTGTCATTAATTCACCTAACATACCTTAGTCCTTCCAATACTTACCTGCCATAGCTTATGTAGTTAAATGATGAAATATCACCTGGTTTTATTACAAGGAGTATGCTTTCCATTCTCAACTCTTTTGTTATTCAGTCAAAAGCTAGTTATAAGATGGGCTTACTTATAACAATCTTCTAGAATTCTAGCTTAGGCTTCAGTGGTTCTTAAGTTTGTTATTTTGTTTTTTTTTTGTTTTTTGTTTTTTTTTACTGTGGACCCCTTTTGCAGTCTGGTAAAATCTATAGACTGCTACTTACAGTAATGTTTTTAAATGCATAAAATAAAACATGTAAGGTTGCAATGGAAACCAATAATATAGTTATCAAAATATTTTAAAAACATGTACAGACCTAACTAGTAGTATTAACTAGTTGGGTGAGAGAGGAGGCAACATAGGATGGTAGATAGAGTTTTGGACTTGGAATCAGGTCAGTAAGACCTTGGTTCAAATCCTGCCTCCAGCACTTATGAGCAGTATAACCTTGAATGAGTCAACTTCAGTTTCATCATCCATGAAATGGAGATAATACTTGTATGCAAATGGGACTAAACCTAAAATGCTTCACAAACTTAAAAGCAATATATGTCAGTTACTACGAAAGTAATGGCTCATAGAAACATAGCCCAAAGGGCCCTCAGCAGCTATCTAGTTTAATTCCCTCCTTATACAGGTCAGAAAACTAAAGTCCAGGGAAGTTTGACTCTGACTTGCCCAAAGTAAACACAAACACACAGACACACACACACACACACACACACACACACACACACACACAATAGAGCACTAGGTCTTGAATGAGGAAGACTTGTTCAAATTAAGCCCCTAACACTTAACTAATTGTTTCACACTAGACAAGTCATTTTAAACTCATCTGTCTCAGTTTCGCCAACATAAAATGGGCATAATCACACCTACTTCCTGGAGTTGGAAGGATCAAATAAGATATTTATTAAATGCTTAGCAGGGTGACTGGCATATAGTGGGTACTTAAGAAATACTTGTTTCCTTTCCCACTAAAACTTCTTAGTTTACTACAAGGCTCGAATTTTCTTTAGTATTTTAGTTTTTCTTTTCCAACTTGTTTTTCTCAAACTGTCAAGTGATTGTATATAGACTTCTCCATCCTTTCAGGGAACCAAATAATATAATAGCATGTCAAAAGTACATAAGCACATAAATAGGTGTTCCCAGGTAAAGCTCAAGGGTATAGCTAGGGGTTCTGTCAACATCTGTTACTTTTTCTTGACTTGGAATTTGACCTGTAATTGTAGAAATTTTCATTTCCTATATAAAATACACAAAAATAGCATCGTGCTAGTTCATGAGGTTGCCCCACAAAGAGAGGAGTGCCTTCAGAGTGCTGCATAAATGTAAGCTATTATTTGAAATATAACCACATAAAGCAAAGGAAATTCTTAAATTCTTAGACTCACAGGACTTTAATCTTCTCCCCTCCCCCTCCCCCCCCTACCACCAATATTCTGTTTCCAAAAAATGAAAGGGGGAATATGTAATTCTTTTTTGAAACAGGTGCAAAAATACTTACGCATCCTTGATGTATCCAAAAAGCTCCTTGAAAATAAATTCTTCTGTGACGATGCAAAAATCTTAGGATAAATACAATAGCTTCTTTCTGTCCTAAATAGATGTATTTATCATGGGGCCTTTTGGACCCTGCCTAGCCCTACATATCATATTTTATGAAACATGAGAATTGGTTACCTTTGGTGTAGTTAAGTTGGCATCAATTTCTCACAGCTCTTAGATGTACTTCAGAGTTCTGCCAGTGAAAAGTTTTAGAGGAAGAAAGTGAGCTCTATGTTATGAGCGTAGTCAGAACACCCCAAAGTATTAACATAACCTGGCATTTAATGTTAATATTGGGGGAAATGGGTGTTTTGATTAGTGGATTTTTCTGGTAGATAGTTAATAGCCCATTGAAGAGGTGAAACTGATCAAGGAAAAGAGTACACCAGGGTAGGCTAAGGTCTAGATTCAGATTTAAGGGAATCCAGGCCAGGTCTTGCAAGGGGGCTGCAATCCTTGGAGAGTTTACAGTTGAACCCTGAGTAATATGCAGGCCCTATGACTGTTCTCAAAACATTTAATTTCCTTCTCTTCCTGGCCTGTTTCATGTTGTACCTTATCTAATATAGCCCTTTATCACCCCAGAAGGATGCCTGCTTAACAGTCAGGAACTTCTTCCTACCATTTAACCTCAATGTTTCTGTTGCAATTTTAAAAGGTTTTGTTTTCTGTCCATTGTGGAACCCAGAATAATTGTTGGTGGTCCATCTTATGTTCCTTTGAAAACTTTCCTCCCTCCACTTTTGTTATGGTTCTTTAAAAAGGTTTAATTCCAAATGTAAGCAATTTAACTTGCTTTATAAAAAATTTTGGAACAACTTGCAGTTTTATTTGGCTTTAATTCTGCTGCCTAAAATTTAAAACAATATATTACTGTGAAAGGAAAACCATGATTGTGACTAAATATCATTGTAGTATTTGGGCTTGTAATGTCTTTTCTTCAGGGACCCTCCTAGCTATTCTTGAGTTTCGCCAAAGGAAAATGATGTTTTGGCCATACTCAAAGACTACCTACTAGCTTATGGAAGGGTCATGATCTGTGAGGCGAAAATGTATACATAGGAATCAGAGATTCTTTATGTATTGAAATATCACTGTATAGATTTGATATGCTCTTATTTCATTTTAATTTCTGATGCTGAGGGCCAGAGCTAACATGCAGATTCCTGACTTTTATTTTTTAGTAGCAAGATGGTTGGCCCTGAAAAAGCCAAGTTTATGTATGTTTCATTGAATAGAGTCATGTACATTTATATTAACTATTCAGGTTATTTCCTCTCCAAAGTTTTTAGGTCCCTAGAAGCATAATAGTCCATCCCAAGAGTTAAACTTTTTAAAAATATGAGTATTTTACCTATGACGTGATCACTTAGGGATGACACTGTGACTCAGTATTTCTTGCTGTTCAATATTATTTCTTTTGCCATTAAACTTTGAAAAATCTTGTTTAAATACAATTGTCACTGTCTGCCCAGTAATTGTAGCCACTAAAGAATTACTCTTTGATTTCTGGAGAAGGTTAGAGACAGGGTTAACAAATACATGGCATTTTGGAAATGTAAGTCTTCTGAATATTTAATTTTACTTATTTTTACATAGGACAACCAGGTGGCACAGTAGAGAGTTCCAGGCTTGGAGTCAGGAAGTTCTGAATTTAGATGTGGCCTCAGACACTAACTTAGGCTATGTGACCATGGGCAAATCACTTAACCATGTTTGACTCAGTTTCCTCATTTGTAAAGTGATCTGGAGAAGGAAATGGCCAACTACTCCAGTATCTTTGCCAAGAAAACCCCAAATAGGGTCATGATAAGTTGGACATGACTGAACAACAACAGTTTTTACATAAGTGGTAAGTATTACCTGTATGACTCAATCTCTTGAGATTGAAGTCTTAACATGAAACGGTCATCTTGAGATTTATTTTTTAGTTCTCTATCGGTCGTTTATAGTAAATGACTGTGTCTGAAATATCTCAGATGCCGATCTAGAGATGTTATAATTTATTAAATTCTGAAGTAAGGTGTTATCTGAACTTAAATTGAGTTGCCGTTTCAAGGCAGCCTCCTCTCTAACCTGTAAAGTACAGGCTGTTCTCCTAGTTACTATTGACTAACATTTGGATTTTTCTCAGAGCGAGCTGATGTCTGATAAATTTTCTCTCAGTCAATCTTAGTTAAACTTCTCAAGTTCTGGGAAGATTCCGTAACTAGGAACTTAGCCAGATGCAGAATTGACTTGAAGGAAGTCATTTAATAAGGCATTCTTGGGGGGTAGGAAGAGAAAAGAGGAGGAAGGGCAATATAAGACACTTAGAAGTTGATATGATATACTTGCTTTTTCTTTAAAGGAATGAAAAGGCATTTATTAAGCAATTATGAGCTGTATATTGCTATACATTTGGGACACAAATATATATATATATACATTTTGGTGATATATAATTATATATGTGTATATATGCATACATACATATAAAAATATACCCACCCACCCCCCAAAAAACAACAAAAAAAAAACAGTGAATACAGTCTTTGTGCCGGAGGAGCTTTCATTCTTATCAGGGAGATGACACATTATAGGAGGGTTCAACTGGAGACCACCTGTGAGGGTATGTTGATGGGTCAAATCACAATGTCTGAGGGTATCTTTAGTGCACATGTGGTAAGGTCCAGTGGACCTTCATCTGACTGGAAAGATTCTGTTTGATGATTCTCTGCACATCCATTCTTACGAACAAGCATGAATGTTTGGGGTAAGGCTTAAGAGTTCTGACCAAAAACCTTTGGGAATTGGGAAGTGAGGGCAGAGACAAGACAGTGGGTGGGTCTGTGGACAGAGAACAGGGTAGGAGTTGGTAAGAAGATTGAAGGGATGGGCTTACCCAAAGCACCTGCTCCTGTGGACCTACTGCCAAAGGTTAGATAGGGGCCACCTTGGGTAGGGAAGAAGTGCTTCTGCTGGGCCCTCTCACCTAATTCTTTAGTGTTTCATTGGTGAGGTACTATAACGGGGAGCAGTAAGAGGTTTTGTTGTTTTAGGCATGTCCGACTCTTTATGACCCCATTTGAGGTTTTCTTGGCAAAGATAGTGGTTTGCTATTTCCTTCTCCAGCTCATTTTACCGATGAGGAACTGAGACAAACAGGGTTTAGAGACTTGCTAGAGTTATGGAGCTAGATTTGAACTCGGGACAGAGGAGTCTTCAGGCCCACTCTATCCATTGTGCCACCTAGCTGCCTGTAGTAATAATAGTTGTCTCATAGTGCATGAATATTGTTTAGATTGAACTAATTTGACTTTAAAAATAATAAAATCTTAAGATAATTATTTCTAGAGGCTATTTTAAAAAGGCCTAAAATTTCATAAATTTTTTGATACTTCTTTGTATCAGAGATCTCATGGTTATTCTCTCTAGCCTTGCAGATAGAAACTGTCCAAACCTTCTCATCACTTCTTCAAGTAAATCTTCCTCCAAATTGTTTACTTTTTGAGGAATTGTCTCAGTAAACACTGTCGGGTCTGTTTCCATTTGTGTCTATTAGCTCATATCCTAAAGGTTGATATCCCTATGATATAAATGACTTGGATTTTATTACTGGACTGCCAGCTTCTGTAAAGGTGACACCATTTCCAAACTGAGGCTAATGAGGTTAAAATCTAATCTGTTTTGAGTGCTAACCATCTTTATTATTATTGGAGTATAACTTTTAGGGATTTTCAAAGACTTTATTTAATGTGGGATGTGGAAAGGTTGATGAATTATGGGCCCTATTCATATTTTCTTCATCTAAGTACTGCACACATTTAACATATTTTTCCATTCAGTGGTCAAAAATTATGAGACAGTGTTCTAATGGCTAAAATATTTGAAATCAGGAAGAGCCGAGTTCAAATCCACCCTCTTGATACTCGGAACTCTTGTGACCATAGGCAATTTATATAATCTCTGAGTCTATTTGCTCATCTGTAAGAAGATAATACTACCAATAATTCCTACTACATGGGACGATTGTGAGGCACACATTAGATTTACTAGTGTTCTGCAAACTTTAAAATGCTGTATAAATGTCTCTTTGTAGATTTCATTTTGTAAATAGAACAAAATTCCATTGATACTTTAAATGATGCATTTTTACTTATTAAAATTTTTTTCTTGTTAAAAATGCATATAGGTTGTATTTTAGATCTTATTTTTAGCTCTTAAATACACATTCTTCCCATCATTATACCTTCTACTTGGAATTTTTACGTCACTAAATATAATATTTGTTTATTTAGTATTATGTTCTTCTCCAGTCTTCTACCTGCCTTAAATTTTATAGGTCAGGTTTCTCAGTATAGATTTTACCTTCTATATCAACTCTGGTGAAGGTCCAATGCCTTGCTTACTTAGTGTTGGTAATTTCTCTCTCACCTCTGACACATAACCAAGAGTTTCAAAAGGGATTTTTAAAGTTGTGTGTACAGAGGTTAAAAGAAATGCAAAGGACTTTTGTTTAAGTCACTGGAGCATTTCCTTTACCTCAGTAGATGCCAGTGCTTTAGTCTGAACTTTAAAAGCCACTAATGACTAGTACTGTGTGTGTTTTTTTTTTTTAATTAACATTCATTTTTAAAAATTTTAAGTTCCAATTTCTCTCCCTCAAGCCCTTCCCCCTGCATTTGAGAAGGCAAGCAATACTATATCATGAATATATATTATATTTATATTATAAATAATGGAAACACCATTATAGTAATGTGGTTCTAAAAGGGACTTTCTCTTAGAATTCTCTTGCCTATGATACAGTTTCTGATATGCTACACATCTTGAGCTTCTCCATTTCTATAAAACATGTTTTGGCTGCTCTCACACTCCATGTTGAAAGTATTATCTGAATTATTGATTATTTTCTGCCTTAAAGTTCATTCCTTTCTCTTACGTTCTCCAAAAAACAAACAAACAAACAAAAAACCCTTCAAACAATGTCCTTAAGCTGCTGGAAAAAGCTACTATTTTTCTCAAACAATTTAACATTAAATGTAAGATTCTTTGAACTAGATTTATTTCTAGACCCTTTTAGTTTTTAAGGGATAAATTTCTTTGCAGGGTAATTTATAGGACTGTCTAGAATAAATGTTTATGTATTTATTATAGGAAATAGCATAATGGGGTTGTATCTTACATTTGATTTGTAAAATTCTTTGATATCTAGTATCAGAGGACTTTCAAAAGTTAAATGATAAATCTATTTATATAGCTGTGATTTGGTTTATCAGGTGGTATTCCTCATTCAGGAAAATACTCAGCTAGGCCCAGAGGGTCCATCCAAGTTTCTTGAGAGTTCATCCACTTTGATAAATTACTGTCTGATTATTGTACTTTTGCCTGTGTGTTTTCTTATTCTGTTAATCAAGGTTTTGGATGTTTCTAGTTTCTGAGAAATCAACATATGGCAAAGCTATACAAAATAAATGCAAAGTGTCTGATGACCTTTCCAGGTTTAAAGATCTAGATCATTGCTTCTTAAACTGTGTGTTGCAACCCCACATCGGATTATGAAAAATTTGTCCACAGTAAAAGGTTTCTGAATGTGCAACAATCAAAAATTAATTAAAAATCAGTGTAATGAATCAGAGGTATTTCTGGCAGAGCTTGCCTGTGTTGCATCTTACAACTTCACTGCATCCGTGGTTCTAAATACAGAGCATGCTCCTTTGCACTGCACATACCCTTAGGTCACGAAACACCAATAAGAACACCGCCAAAATGTGAAAAGGGGTCTTTGCCAGTGGAAAAAGTTTAAGAAGCCCTGATCTAGACTGTGTATTTCAAAAGTAATTTCATGCATGTGGTGGTTAAGCAGGCTTTAGTAGTGGGGCTACTTAGTCCTTCAGATCTCCTTATTTGAAGTATTTTACACTTTTAGTAGATACTTCTATCATTGGAAATATTCATTTTCCTTTGGAATGTGTGTCTTAACTATCTTTTATTCCTTGATTTTTGAGTAATTAAGAAAATATGGTGGAATAAATGAGATGATCAGCAGATGTACTTGCGCTCTATTTTACAGTAATTCAGGCCTATGTGAGCATCTTACCTCTAGATTCACAGGATTCCAGAGTACACTGATATATGGAGACTCCACTGGGTATAGCCAATATGTTTATTTAACTTTAGAAGTGCAGATATGTCAGTGAGTAACTGTTATTTTATTTGTGTAGACTTTTTAAACTTTTAATTAAAATCCACGTATACGTGGAAAAACTAGGGTCTTACTTCTGGGGGAGTAGTAGAAATGTCAGTGTTCTGTGTAGCCATGATAAATGTTAGATCTTAGCAGCAGCAGCCCCATGCTCTGTCTTTGAAGACCAAATTTAATTCTTCATATTAAAAATACTTTAATTCCTAGTTACTCTAATCATGTTATATAAAAATGCAACTACAGTCACCTCACTAATCAGTCCATTTTAGATTCATATAGTCTCTCACACAGAATAAGAATGTCTTAAGACATTTCTGTAAGCTTAAAGGATTCACATTTCATGCTTTTATTCTGATTACTTTAGGGAGAAGAACTAGAAATTGTCTTGACTGGTGTGACACCTAATTTCCAGAATAATATAGAAAAATGCCTTTTAATAAAACCTTTATTAGATATTTTACCCACCAAAGGAGAAAATGATAGTATAGTGTAAAGACTACTAAATTGAGTTGAAGGACCCGAGTTCAAATTCCAAGGCAGCTACCTCACAGCAATGTGACCATGGACAACCAAGCCACTTAATCTTTCTGAGAATCAATTTTCTCACCTACAAATGGGATTATTTCTAATCTTACCTCACAGGGGGTGATGAGGACGCAGTGATATGTAATGTATATGGATATATTGGTCCATTCTTAAATGCAATGTAAAAGCAAGATTTTAATTTTTAAGGATCTTTCATTAAGAAATCCCATTTTAGAACTATTAAACTTGAATTATGTCAGTAATCACGTATCATCACTTTTTCTTTATTAGAGAATTTGCTTTTTTATTACTTTTTTCTGGCTGTGGCTCTTTTATGGGATACTGAGTGTTAAAAAAGAAATTTATACATTTAGGGGAAAATATAAAGATTGTGTTAGGGGCAAAGATTGATAGTTGAAGTGATAAGTAGATAGGTATCCCAATGGGACCTAAAATATAGTTGACAGATGATTTAAACTGGTTAAGGTGATTCTTTTTAACTGATGACATCCCTTGGAATCCTTACCAATGTAATCTTATCCTTAAGAGGGTGTGTTCTAGGAGAACTGTTGGTCTAAAATGTTTAATTTTGTACCAAAGGAGATCTACATTACAGAGACTCTCAATTTTATATACAATCCTCTCCTATTTTACAATGTGTATGAAGATGCTCATTTTATTTGGTGTATTAAGTTTAAAATAAGATAAATATGTACTAATGGGAATGGGCTTCTGAATAATTATAAGCAGTTCATTTCTTAGGAGAATAATAGGATAAACTCGAATGTGGTCAAATAATGAAAAATAGTTGAATGTTAGCAAAATGCTTTTTATACAGTCTAAAGGTTTTAGGTATTTTTTGTTTGTGTTTTAAAGAAAATTGTTGTTCTTTGAATGTTACGTAACAGTGCTTATGAGACTGAGGGGACTAATTTTGTCCAAATATTAAGTTAATAAGATACGCATTTATTTATCATCTGTGTCATATATAGTATGTATGTCATATAGGATATGCAAGTTTATACATGCACATATACATACATCAATAGAGAAACAACTCATAATTGTAAAGGTTAACTCACAAGGCTCTCTTCTTTAGTCTATTAGTAATATAGTATTGCTTGAGATGAACAGTACTTAAATACATTATGGAATTTTTTTTATTTCCTAATTATTTTTTTTGGAGGGGGGGCAATTGAGGTTAAGTGACTTGCCCTGAGTCATACAACTAGTAAACATTTGAGGCTGGATTTGAACTCAGTTGTCCTGACTCTGGCAGGTCCTCTATCTACTGAACCATCTAGTTGCCCTTTCCTAATCAATTATTGAAAAACATAGTCTTAGAGATGCTGTGGCATTTCTAGTTGGAAAATATTTTTTATTCTAAGAATAGGGATGCCCTAGTAATGGTACCCTATTATAGAATCTCTTGATAATGTTGGAGACATGACTAACATTAATTTTATAGACTGTGATTACACCAGACAATTAATATGTTTCAGAGTGTATGTATTAGTAATACAGGCAAATGTGTGTAATTTTGTCAAAAATGAGAAATTAATATATGGAACATGCTGACTTTCCATTCTTCTCTCAGAATTAGAGAAGGAAATAACTTCTAATCATAACAAGAAGGATTTAGATTGTCTCTTAAGTGAGAACTCCCTTACAGTTAGGGTCATTAGAAGATGAGCTTCCAAGGCAAAGTATGCCATTTTAAAGATAACCTTTAAAGATAAGCTTTACAAATACCCATTTCTGAAAAGATATCTGGAATTATAGATTTAAAGCTACAAAGAATTTTAGAGGGCCTTAGGTCAGCTTTCTCATCTCTCTCCTATCCTGTCTTCCCTCCTTCTGCCTCATTTTACAGATAAGAAATGAAAGTTCCTGCCTGAAGTAACACAGGCAGTAAAATGACAGAGCCAGATTTAAACTAAGGTCTCCCTATTCCAAATCCAGAGCCTGCTTGAGATAGGCATAAAGTAAGGAAGTGAAACAAGGTCTTAGGGCTAGGTTGGGCCTTATTCACTGTGAGACAGTAGAGCACTGACTTAGAGTCAGAATATTTGGCCTGGATTCTTTTTACTGGATCATTGTGTCCCCAGTAGCTTTGGGCAAATCACTTCACTTTTAAGAGTCTCACCTATCCCCATAAAATGAGAAGATTGGATTAGAGAGGATTCTTAACCTGGAGTCTGTGAACTTATGTTTTAAATAGTTTATTTTTATATTCATTGTAGTTTTCTTTGTGGCCTTTTGTATTTTGTTTTATGCATTCAAAAACAATTTGAAAAACAGTCCATAAGCTTCACCAGACTGCCAGAAAGGGTTCATGATGCCAAAAAAAAAAAAGGGTAGGAATAAAAAAGTTAAAAACCCCTGTACCAGAGAGACTTCTCAGATCTCTTTCTAAAAACTGTAAAGGACTCTGAATTCTAAGTCATCCAATTTGAATCTTTTATTTTATAGATGAGAGAACTGAGGCCCAGAAAAATGAAGTGATTTGTCCAAGATTATTACATCTAGTTAGTACCTGAGCTGCTTTTCCCCTCATACTGTGTTGCTTCCCTTTATTCCCTTAATCTCTACCTGTTTTGACCTAACCTTGGAATGAAACTGCCATCAAAAATGGCCCAAAAGCCATATGTGTAGGATTCTTAGGAAGAATCACTTTTAGAGTCAGTGGTATTTAACTTTATTAAAACATTTCTGTAGCTTACAGAAAAGGTGAAGAACAATTCGGAATGAGGAAATGTTGTTAAATTACTACTTTAAAAAAATCCTTTTATTTCTTCAATTTGATATTTGTTAAGTACCTATTCAGCACAAGGTATCAGATATTAGAAATTTTCCCCAACCTCTCTTAATTCTAGTGCCTTCCTTCTGTTAATTATTTCCCATTTATCTGTTAAATACCTTGCTTTGTATATATTTGTATGTTGTCTCTAACATTTGATTGTAAGCTTCTTGGGAGCGGGGACTGTCTTTACCTCCTTTTTTATTCCTAGCACTTAGCTCAATGCCTGACACATAGATGATTAATAAATGTTCATTGATTATTTCAAATAAAGGTATGACTGAAAGAGGAGATGAACTGGTCCCATTGAAAGAGTGAAGGATAACTGATAGATGTCACTTGGATGCTCCATTGGTAACTGCTTGAAGTTAAAAGAACTAGAGGAAGGGTGTTGGGTAGATTCCCCTGTGGCGAACGTAAGGGAGGACTTGAAGCAAGCATTGCCTAGGATGAACAAACGTGCATGAGTAGTGATCTGCTGAGTTGCAGGGATTACCCACATCACTTAAATCACAGACCCGTCCTTGGAAGTATATAGACACTGGGCTAGGTGCCGTGTATTTAAAAAAAAGATGAGAAATATTATCTATTTTGAGGAATTTATAGTCCATTGGTTTGGGGGGGTGAGAGGAATAAATTGTGCAGAAATATAACACAGGGCACAGTGTGATAAGGGAAAAGGTAAGTCTATACAAGATGTTATAAGAAATTTGCGGAGAGTTTGAGCCCATGAAGGCTTTGTGGAAAAAGTAGCCCCTAGGCGGGGTATTAAATGACATGATATTTCCATGGCTATGAAAGTCATGTGTGTTTAAGGCATTGATATGTTGAATCCGCAGAAGTGGGAGAGGGCAGGATGAGATGTTTAGAACATAATATATGTAAAAGGGGAAGAGATGAAATGAGGCTGGGAAGAAAGATGAGTGTCAAATTGGAGGGTCTTGAAGTAGGTTTTTAAAAAAAAATATTGTGCCATAGGCAAGGGGGAGAGCCCCTGAAGATTTTTGAGGTGGGGAATAATAATACTTTGAGACCTGCACATGAAAGACAGTGTTTTGTCTATGTCAGATCATTGGACCATAAATTGAGAGCTCAAAGGGACCTTAAAGATAATTTAGTCTAGAGGGGTGTGTGTGACCCCTTTTTAGCTATCTGGTGAAGAGATGTAGACACTATTCCAGAATAATGTTTTTTCACATAGAAAAATAAAATGCATAAGATTATAAAAGACTTCAATTACATTGATATATAATTATCTTAATGTATGTATTTAAAAAAAACATTCATGGACCCCAAGTTGAGTACCCCTGATTTCCAGTCCAATCTTCTCATTTTGTAGATAAGTTAACTTAGACTAAGAGGAATTATATATAACTTGTGCAAGATAGTACAGATAAATAATAAATGACAGGCAAGATTTGAACCTAGACCATCTCATTTAAATTCTGATGCATTTTCCACTGTGCTGCCCTGTTACTATGTTGCTTGAGAAATTAGCTAGTAAAATAAATTTACTTGATAAGTAATTGAGGCACTTAACTGAACAGGTACTGATACCTGTGAAAAGTTGTCTCATGTACATTTATAGTAAAAGAGAACCGCATGTTTACTTTTTATTATCATACTAGTTTATGTAGTAATATGCTAGGTTTTTTTTCCAAAAAGAAAAAATTATTTTGGTTTGGTCAAAAATCTGTTCAAGTATTCCTTACTTCCCTCAACATACTTGTAATGAAATATAAATTTGGACACTTAGAAATAGATAAATGTTCCACCTAAGAAATTAATTGTATTTGAAAAGACTGTTTGCATGATACAGACTAGCCAATATAGGAATTAGGCCATTTTGTATTTTTCTTTAGAAGCCATCTGTTAATTAAGGGGACAAAGTGTTCTATATTTGACAGAACTTTTTGTAAGATAGGCTCTTCTCTAACAGGAAAAATAAATAAGTAAACAAAATAGATGCTTATTCTTACCCAGCATTTCTCTGATTTAGGTTGCAGGTCACACGTTATCCACTGTGAATAAATTTTTATAACTTTTACCATGAACTGCTAAACTTACTCTGTGGATTACATACCATTGGGATGGTTGTAGGGTTTTTTTCCCCCATTACTGCTTAGCAGAGGCCTTTCTGAGGCTGTTCTAGCTGTGTCTGCAGTATTTAAATAGTCTTCCTTTTATAGTCAGCATTTATGTACCAACCTGCTGTAATACAATTGGTTCATTTGGGGATTTCTTATAACTACAAGAATCAGGGCTTTATACAGTTTTTAAAGTAGAAGAAAACCTTTCACGTAACATTTAGTAGATGACTCCTTATTTGCAATAAAGATAAGCAAACAAAAATTCCCTTATAGAAAGGCCAGTACTAAAATATTCTGTTGCTAAAGTTTTGTATTATATCCTTTGTGTTCAAAATGTATAGAATTTATTTGGGGGCATTTAATCCCTATGTAGTTTTGTTTTGTTGGGGCAACTAGGTGGTGCATTGGATGGAGTGCCAGACCTGAAGGCAGGAAGACCTGAGTTCAAATGTGGCCTCAGACACTTGGTAGCTCTGTGACCCTGGGCAAGTCACTTAAGTGTGTTTGCCTCAGTTTCCTCATCTGTAAAGTGAGCTGGAGAAGGAAATGGTAAACCACTCTAGTATCTTTGCCTAGAAAACCCCAAATGGGATCACAAAGAGTTGGACACAACTGAAACAATTGAACAATAATTTTGTTCCCTTTTTCCTTTTAAACATTAACATCATGTTTTTGTACTGTGTTTGTTTTCTGAAATATTCCCAGTTTAACTGGTGGCTTGTGCCTAGGAAGAACCCTTCCTTGTGTCTAGCAAGGTACTATTGTGTCAGTTAAGCATATACATCTCAGAACCAGTGAGATTTTCAGTTTTCCAACACTCAGTACCCTCCCCTTAAACCCAGATTCAGTTTAGTCCACTTGACCCTTTACAGGCCCTTTTATTCATTGTTTCTTCATATTACAAATGAAAACCTAAGTGCATTCTTTTTCAGGCAAATACTTTCGGGAATCATCTACAAGCAGTTTCCCAAGAGGAGAGTCAATAACTAAGGAGAGGCTAAGCATCTCTTCAAAATACGTTATTTTAGAAACAAGAACAGAATTGTTTAAAGTTCATGTTGCAGAGTTTGAGAAGTACATATTCAGATTTAGTGATAAGGGCATGTAGGCAATGTGTACTTTATAGGTAAATGATGATTATGAAAAGTGAAAATTCACCATCATTTTTTCTGTATTGATATTCAAAAATATAATCAATTTACAATGTTTAACTTTTATGGGTAAAGGAAAGATGACTTTAGTTTTCATTTTTGAGCCTATATAAAAGGAAAATATGAAAAGAACAGTCTTGCATTATGCAGCTTTCCTTTAGTATCTCAAAGAAGTCTGTTGGGCTTTTGCTCCACAGATGCAGGTTGCAATCTTACCATACCTTAGTATAAGTGTTCTTAATCTTGGGTTAGTGACCTTGTTTTTGAAAAAAACATTTGTAACTATATTTTAATAGAATTTTTTTTCCTTTGTAATCCAGTGTGCTTTATCTTATGAATTATTTTGTAATTAATCAGAGTCTCCATAGATTTTTCCAAACTGCCAATTGCGCTCGCGCGCACACACGCATACACACACACTCACACTTGAACGCATGCCCTCAAATCCTTTCCTTAGTAAATGTTCTTCCATGACTTACTGAAGCCATTCTCATCCTTCTTCCCCCCCCCCCCCAAAAAAGCAACAACAACTCCAAAACCGCTTAGTAGGATTATTGAACTCGCTTTAAGTCAGAACTGGTTCTTGGGTTACAGCCTGTTATCAGACTTTTACTGAAGAATATTTTTTCTAGCTTAATAGGTTCTCCCATATCTGGTTCTTGATTTACAATCTGTTAATAGACTTTTACTCAGAGTTTTTCTAGCTTGATAGAAGGCCTTCCATAGTTTGTGCTCTGATGATATATCAGAGTATTTGTAATGAAGAGCCTATGTTGGAGCTTTAAATTTAACCATAATAAATTTTAAATTTATCCGTTTTGTAGCCAAGAGTTTTCCTTATAACTCCCTTTAATGAGTACTGACAGATGCATGACAACCGCATTATTCTTTCTCCGTGTTAAGTCCATAGTCTCTGTCTTCGACCCCCTCTTTCCCCCTCTCCTCTCTCTCTCTCCTTCGTCCCTTCTCTCTTTTCTCCCTTGTTTTCTCTTCCTCATCCCCCCTCTCCCTCTCTCTCCTTCACCCCCCCCTTTACCCCCTCTTTCTCCTCCTCTTCCTCTGGTTACTCATTGTTTGATTGGAAAGATTAAGCTGACTATCGTGAAAATGGTAGCTTACATATGCTACTATTGAGTACTAATATCTTGGGACTTAGAGCTAGGGATTTGATGTTAGGATTTTATCTTACATGATAGTTAGGCTTCCTAGAATGGTCTTGATGTCTCTTAATTAAAGCCCCCAATGTTCGGAGGAACATTGTTTGATGAAGAAAAGTTAAGAAGTTGATCTAAATTCAAAGTATATTACCAACAACAGTTAGAGAAGTAGGGGGACTGGGAGGTCTAAGAGCTGAAACAAAAACGCTTGCCTTATTACATCAGGATTTGGTCTGGAATTCAGCCAGGGATAGGTAATAAAATGGGATGGGGGTCACTTATAAAAGATCTCAGCCTTTGAGTAAAAGTATGCAATGATCTAGAGAGTAGAAACTGTCAAGAGACTTGTAGAAGACTCCAATAACCCTTGTCACATTTCTGGATTCTTGCAACCTCCTGCTTGATGAATTCCCTCACTGTTCTCTCTAGTCAGTGTTCAGTGCTTCTGCCAAAGTTAGCAGGCTTTGTTTAATACTTTGACAATACTATCTCACTGACTTGGCTTTCCTAATGCCTTATTGTGGCTTCCTTTTGCAACATAGATAGAAAGAACACATTAAAAATCTTCCCTTGTTATGCCTAGACTTCATTAGAATGTCCTGGAGATCTTCCTATAATATTTTTTGTTTTCCCATTCTTCTCATTGGCTATTCTCAGGAAGATAAATGTTCATTGTTCACTTTATTTGACCACCTTATTTCTGCCTATAAGCCTACTCTCTGTGCTTGGAATGAATCCTTTTTCTTCAATCTCTTAGAACCAACTTGGTTCTTAAAATTCCTCTGTGAAGATCTTACAATTGATTGGAAGAAATAGACTACTTCTCCTAACTCTACCCTGATGAAACAAGAAAATCCAGTGAATCTAATTAATTCTATTCCAGCAACCTACTATGTGCATTCTACAATACCCCTGACTTCACTAATGACTAATGACACACATTATTGTACTTTAAAGTGAGTACTTGTTTCAGATGCCTCTAATACGCTTGCTCTTTGTTTCATTGTTAAAATTTTGAGCATCTTAAGGGCTCATCTTATTTTGGAGATTTTGTAGCACAATATCATGTTCACAAAAGCTTTTGGAATATTTTAGATGGTTAAGATAGGAACGGCTCATGCTAAAGAAAATTGACAGCAATCAACAAACATCTATTAGGTGCTCACTGTGTACCAGTCACTGTTGGCTCAAAGATTTGGCCAGATAAGAAATTGTTTTATGTCCTTCCAAAAAAAGGAGTTTGTGTAAATTTACCTTGTTTTTAATTTACATTGGTTTTTTTTTCCTGTTCCCATACCTGGAATTTTTTCGGTTTAGAGTACTCAAAATAATGAAAACCCCTCCAGCAATGCAGATAGGCAGTTCATCTTTAACTTGGTGTTACAGAGTTGCCTTGGAAATGAAACCTCATACAGCCAGAATGTGTCAGACAGAATGAACCCTGGTCTTTCTGACTCTTGTTGATTTTATCTCTTATGCCATGCTAGCTCTCTTTAAATTCACATCAGATACCATTTCTAATTCATCTATTTTATAAACTGGGATTTTTATCTAGGGATATCATGATACAGTTTTGCTTTTGAATTTTAAAATTACATGGGTGGGTAATTCATTTGGACAAATATTAAGTGCCTAATATGTGCAACACCTTGTGCTTGGTATTCTGAGTAAAGAAAAGAAGGCTAAGTTTGATGAATTGCTGTTCTGGAATAATAGGGTAATTTGATCAATGGTAAACTTTTTCATGTCTGAGCAAACTCATTGCAAGAAGGGATTGTTTCCTTCTTTGTACTAGTGCCTAGCACATAGTAGGCACTTAATAGATGATGTGGATACATAAACCTAAACTTGAGTATTTCTTGGGTATTGTAATTTCAGCTGGTAACATTTTATAGTTAGAAGTTACGCTTTGGTCTGTCAGTTTTTGGTTAACCAAAAACATACATTCACATCCCAGGGAGCACTGAATTTCCCATAGATTTTTCAGATTTTGTGTTGGAAGCAGTCGGTTAACAAGCCTCTGGATTTCTAAGGCTTTCAGTTGTTCTAACCTTAAGTTTTATTTTCAGAGGGAAATTTACGTATTTTTAACTGGAGTTCCTTTATAAAGTAAATGTACTGTAGAATTTCATGGTCAGTGTGTTTCCCATTCTTCAGGACAAAAACAGGGAAGAGTTCAGAGCTCTACAGAAAATTTGGACATATTTGATTTTTGCAAATGACATTTAGCTATTTTTAGGCACAACTGTGTAATTTAGTGTGACACATCAAACCAAATAGATTTGTTACATGAACTGAGAAATCATTTTGCTGTAGTAAAGTTATAATTATGATGTTTAGTGCTTCTTTGATTTTTCATGCCAGTTGTGAATTTTAAAAAAAGGTCACCGGCAGGAAGAGAAAAAACATGTTTAGAAGCTGCCCTGCTGTTCTATGGCTGCTTAGTTGTTCTTTATTCTTTTCTTTTTTTGTGAGAGGTGACACCCGGTTGGTGGTAGAGGCCAGCAACAGATGCCCTTTCTTACTATCACAGTTGCCTGTGTATTTTCCCCTGTTTCTCAGCACTCAGTATTTCAGGAACTAAAGAATGGTCTTCTATTTTCTATCCCTATCCTCAGTAGAGTTAACATAAATTAACTCCTTGATTTTAAGCATTTTGAGGTAAAGGCAAGTAGCAAAAAAAACCACTTTTAATGACAAACTAAAGAAACTAGAATATTTCAACGGATTTTTTTTTGTCAGAATATTTGTTTCTGCTTAGCAAAAATAAGGCATAGTACAATTAGCACTGGACTAGAATTCAGAGGATCTTGCTACATTTAGCCTGAGTGTCCATTTCCTTTTCTAAAATAATGATGATAATGCTGGCCTCACCAGACTTGTTTTTAAGGACATGTGAAATTGTTAATGAAAGTGCTTTGAGAATTATAAAGCATAATATCACACACATGCAGTGTGATTACTTAAAATGTAATAAGTCAGAATCTGTTTATCCTGAGTAAAAGAGTCTGTCCTCCAAAAAAAAAAAAAAAAAAAAAACGCCCCTCGTGGTCCCCCTATTTTTTTTTTTGCTTTTTAGGGAGAACTCTCTTTTTTTGAAGAAATAATCCCCCCCCCCCCCCCCCCCGGAACGGTATAAAATCCACGTGGTAGGAAGTTTGGTCTCTTGAAGACCCTGTGACGCTGGGTGCAAGAAAGTGGTCTTGCAGATGAGGTCCCTGAGTCCCAGAGAAGGAAAAGGACTTGCAGAAAGCTGAGATCTAAACCTGTGTCCCCTCATTCCCCATCTACCATGCTCTTTGCTCCACCATGATGCCTCTCAGTGAGAGGTGGAGGATGGGGATGGACTTAAATCCCGTAGCTTTTGAATCTCTTCATATCTATCTTTTACCTTTTTTTTTTTCCAAATTCGATCTCAAAAGTAATTTTTAGTCACAAGAAGTTTATGTAGTAAAACAGTTCATTTTAATTACTTCTCTATTGTTAGATGGTTTTTTTTTTTTCTTTAGGTTTCAATTACAAGTTACCCAGTTTCCCTTGTCCTGTACAGAATGAGATAATGCTGTCTGGTGCTGCTTTTCTAGGGAGACTTAGGATTTCCTAAAGTAGATTGCAAATTGGGACCTGTTGAGAAATCACAATTTCCCACAACTTAATGTAAGGTCATACTGCATTGCTAGAAAGTTGATAATATATGGCACTACCACCAATTGTGTAATCAATGGGGACAGCTAATTAACTTGAACGGAAAATGCATGAGTGTTATGGATACTTGCCCATCATAAGTTAGTATTCATTTATAAATATTATACTGATCAGAAACTTAGATTTTAACAGAAAACTTATATTTTCAACTGAAATTAATATATGCCTAAGTAAATTTCTAATGTTCTTTTAAAAAAAAAATCTGTTCCAGATACCTTTCTATTTATGCCAATTTCATGGTTTGAAAGGGATCTTTAGTGAGCCATCTGTTTTCTGCATTATGTGAATGGATAGGTTGAATTTTCTATCCTTGTTATAATCCCTGGTAATGTCCTTTGGAAGCTTGTTAAAATGCCTAAGAGGCTTTCGGGGAAACTCTGCTGCTATCCTGTTATACTTTCCTTTCTAGGGTTTCCTATTCCCCAAACTGAGAATCTGTCCTGTTCAATCAGAAGAAAATACAGAGACCCATATTCATAGCTTGCCTTTTTTTTTTTTTAATGTGGATGACTTTCTAAAAATGGCATACTGTATTTACAGAAGGAAAGGAATTAAAGTTGTCAGGAACTGAATATTTTAGATTTGTTTACTGAATACTGTAGAAAGGAATATTGAGTACTTTATACCACTCTTATTCTAAGGTCCTCTCCTACTAGACCCCTTGGTGTAAACATTGTGCCTGATTGGCTTCATTACAAATTAGATCTGTTTTTAATATGCCATCTTTTGTTTCTGGTGCTTGAGGCTGGAAGGGAGAAACCATGGCACACAGCTTTTCTGACTAGAGAAGCACAATGAACGCTCAAGAACAGAGTTTCATCTGAAGTGTTAGGAACTTAATAGTCTGTAGACACAGAGTGGAATTGAGGAATGAGAATTGAACAGTATGGTGAGGGAAGAGTCTTTAAGAAAAAAAAAGACGAAAGAGGAGGAGAAAACAGGGAAATTCCCTGAAATAAAGATAATTCAAAATCAGATGCCTTTGCTTTTTGTTCAGGCTCACAGTATCGAAAACACAAAGATGCTTAATTTTTTTCTTTTCTCACATAGTCTCATTTTCCTGTGTCCACCAAAGGACTCAGGAGAACCTGCCAGTCAAAGAATATTGTGGTGACCTATTTCTAGGAATAGAGAGATATTTTTAAAAATAAATGTTGCTTTGTACCTTTCTATCTCTTGGAACATCACTACTTCTTTAAATGAAATAATAGATACACATCAATCAGTGTAGACACTTTTTATTGTTGATTCAATTATCAGGTTTTATAAAATTCATTACCTGTGTTTTTCATTGACTGTATTTGAATAGTCTCGGCAGACTCAATTATATTAGTGAAAAAGCACTTAAAACAAAATTACATGCTGACACCTCATAATTCATACTTGTAAATCTGTGAAACAGATTTATGTAAATCTATCAAATTCCAAATAGGACATGATTTTTAAATTGAGATTTCATTTTATTATGATAATTATGAAAATTCGAATTTTAGGTTGTGAAGTAACTTAATGTTAGGAAGAACCTTGCTTATCAAGCCAATTATTTGTGAACACTCACAACACTTCTGACCACTCTTTTTCTATTTGTGGCATATTGCATTTGGACAGTGTAGTAAATTAAAATTTTGGAACTGTGTTGTGAGGTGGTGGGGTACAGTGGAAAGAGTACCAGACTTTGCATCAGAGGACCTGGATGAGAATTCTGCTTTCTACTTAGTTGAAATGACTTGTTCAAAGGCCGTACTACCTATCTGGCATCAGTTGCTTTACTTGTGAAAGGAGGGGCTTGGATCAGAACATCTTTTTGGCCCTATCCAGGATTAAGTTCTATGACTATGCATATCTAGGAGCTATGGATCTGCTGAAGGGGGGGAGGTGACCAGAGTGGAAGAAGTGACATGGGCTGAGAAGAAATATTCAGTTTTAAACATATGTAACTTTTTTTGTGTGGCATTAGGGGTTAAGTGACTTGCCCAGTGTCACACAAGTAATAAGTGTCAAGTGTCTGAGGCCAGATTTGAACATGGGTCCTCCTGACTACAAGGCTGGAGCTCTATCCACTTCACCACCTAGCTGCCCCCAAACATATGTAATTTTTAAAAAGGACCTTTGATAACAGGTCTTATGGACTCGTTAAAATTTTGTCTTGGACCAGATGAGGTTGAGAGGTTCAGAGATACTATGTAATTTGTGCGATATCATTAAGTTAGAGTAGGAGCTGAGGTTTGAGTCCAGATCTCCTACATTTACCATGTGGGCTTAATATATATAAAAAAAAATCACTCAAGTGTGCTTATCAATAAAATGTTGAGGTAAGTTTGCTGAATCCAGCAGTGGTTCTTTTAGCTTAGCCATCATAATTAATTGTTCAGGAGGTCTAAAGTGACTTCTACCACCTTTTTCAAAACTGGTATTAGGTTGGTTTCAGACATTTGAACAAATGTTAAAGAGTCCTAATGACCCAAGACCACCCAAGTGGTTTAATTCTAAAGAAGCATGGAAGATAGCAGGCAACTCATCCATGGCTGTTTATCTGGTCACAAATCATTGCTTTCCCTCCCTCATCCCCTTTACTACCCCTTTATTTCCCAATATATCTCTTCCCCTTCCCCCACCAGAGAAACACCTATTATAACAAAAGGGAGAAAAGGCAGTTCTGCAAAACCAAATGACACATTAATCAAATTGGACAGTATGTGCTGTTTTCTACCTCCAGAGTCACTTACCCTTTGCAAAAGAGAAGATAGATTTATTATCATATAAGAGGGAAGTTTATTATCATATCTTTCTATGGGACCAATCTTGGTCATTATAATTACACAACATTCAATTACAATTTTTGTTGTAATTTCCATTTCTGTTATAGTAACTTTGTGTGTTTTCTTTTTGGTTCTGCTTACTTTACTTTGCATCAGTTCCTATGAGTCTTCCCATATAATCTTATTCATTGTTTATGGCACAGTAACATTCTTTTGCATTCATATAGAATGATTTACCTAGTCGTTTTACACTCAGTGAGCATCTACTTGGATTCCAATTTTCTGCCTCTTTAAGAAAGTACTGTTATAAATGTTTTGGTAGGTATATAATCTGTCTATGTGTCATTGACCTCTTGGGGATTTTTGCCTACCGGGGATTTTTGCCTACCAGGGATTTCTTGATCAAAGGGTATGGACAGTTTAATCTCATAATATAATTCTATATTGCTTTCCAGAAAAGTGGGGCCACTTCACAACTCCACCAGCAGCATATTTGTGCAACAGTCTTTCTGTGACTTCTCCAATGTTACTATTGCCTTCTCTGGTCATCTTTGCCAGTTCGTTGGGTGGGAAGTGAAGCCTTGGAGATGTTTTGATTTGCATTTTTATTATCAGTGACTTAGAGTCTTGGTGCAGTTTTCAGCTTTAGTTGCTTAAAATTGTATACAGACTTTTGGGGCACTTGGAATTTCACAATTTTAGGGAATATAATTCTTTTTTTGGGGGGGGAGGCAGTTGGGGTTGTGACTTGCCCAATGTCACACAAGTAGTAAGTGTCAAGTGTCTGAGGTCAGATTTGAACTCATCTGACTCCTAGACCGGAGCTTTATCCACTGCACCACCTGGCTGCCCCTGGGAATGTAATTCTAAGAGAGGTACCATGATGCCAAGGAGAGCCTGCATTCAAATTCTGTCCCTGGCACATACTACATGTATGACTCAGAGCAAGTCACTTGCCATTTAGCTTTCTACATACTTGTGAGGCTAGAAGTTATAGAGTAGGTTCTGGCCTGCATAGATAGAAGACAATTTTTTTTCATCTGTATCATTTTTAAAAGTTAAGAGCAAATGAAGGTGGGAAAGTTGCTAAGTTGCATTGTTAAGTTTCTTACCCAGGAGTTAGTTCCCTATAACAGTGAAATCACATCTAGTGCCTATTCCTTATAACTAAATCAATTACTAATCCAGAAACAGTGTTATAGGAAAATAGCCAATACTTCAAGTACTTTAGCACATTCCTGTTGTGTATAATATGTACATGGTGGATCTCACTGGACAGCCCATGCAGGTGCTGGTATTCCCATTCCCTCAACCCCTTCATCCCAAAAACAAAGCTTATAACGTGGTCCTACTCTGATTTTAGAATGAAGTCTTTACTTTAAGCAGCTTTAATACCTTTATTATATTTTGCTTTAGGGTAATCTTGCCTCCAGAACATCTCCTAGTGGGCAAAGGGCAGGGGCACAGGAGAAGCATGCTTGATGGGTAGTGGTTATAGAGAGTGGGAGCAAGTGTCATGTAGGTGATGCAGATAGATGATAGAGAATTGACTGGATGATCTAACCATTCAACAAAGCATTTATTAAGTTCCACAGTGTATCAGGTACACTGCTAGGTGATGGGAAATAAAGATAAAAAATCAAATAGTCTTTGCCCTTAGGAAATTTATGTTCTATTAAAGGAGACAAAGTATACATATGTAAGTACATACATTATATGAAAATTAAATGCCAACGCTGGGGAGCAAGAGAGGCTTCCTGTAGAAGGTGGGGGAGTTCAGTCCTAAAGGAATCAAGAAATTCTGTGACCTGGAGATGAAAAGGGAGTGAATATAGCAGATGACCAGCTGTATGACAAAGACAAAGAGACAGGAGATATCGAGTGTGAGTTACAGATTTCAGCCAGTTTTGACCAAATTTTATAGTGCATGAAGGGAAATGTGTACATTGGGTTGAGGTGAAGCTATGAAAGGCTTTAAAAAGCAAAACAGAAGAGTTTATAGTTTAACCTACCATAAATCTTGATGGTGCTCTGTCATTACTATTGTGTGTCCAGTGTGTTTCTTCTCTCAAGAGTTGATCAGATCATAGATTTAGAGCTTGGAAGGACCTTGAAAGACCATCTAGTCCAGAGGTGGCCCTCTAGGTCCTCAAGTATGACCTTTTGACTGAGCCCAAGTTTTACAGAACAAATCCTTTTATTAAGGGGATTTGTTCTGTGAAACTTGTACTCAATCAAAAGGCTGCACCAAGGACCTAGAAGACTACATGTGGACTTGAGGCTGTAATGACTCTGATCTAGTCTAACCCCTTCCTTTTTGCTGATGAGGAAACCAAGGTCCAGGGGAGGTCAATTTGCTCAAGATTAGGCAGGTATCACGTGGCAAAACTGGCACTGGAGTTTAGGCACTCCTTAATGCACATTTCAACGCTCTTGCTCTGATTTAAAAACAACAGCAAAATCCTGCCAGAGAAAACATGTTTTCGGCAATTAGTGTTATTGTCGTATTGTTTTAAGGGGTCAGTGGTTCAGGAGTGCTAGACTTAGAGTTAATTGGGAAAACCCTAGGTTCACACTTCATTCTGACACTTAATAGCTGTGTGTGTTCCCAGACAAGTAAAATAACATCACACTTTGTACTTCTGAACAATGGAGATAATCATACCTGAAGTTCCCTCTACCTATCTAGGTTGTTGGAACATCTCAAATGAGATGTTGCAAATTTTGAAAACCTTAAAGTGCTATGTAAAAAAAAAAAAGTCAAGAATCATTATTCAAGTTTTAATAAGCTTAAATTGTAAAATCCAAAATGATCTAATCCACCTTCCTAAACAAATCAGAATCTATGCTGTTTTTAAAGACCTTCTGAGAAGGGGATTCCACCATCTACTTTGGTACCCACTAGAAAGTGCTAATTAACTCTTATTATCAATTCAAATTGACCAACACTCAATTCACAGCCTACTTCTCACAGGGGCACTTGGCTAGGCTTTTGAGATCCTTTAAAATATCTACCCTAAATGCCAGAACACTAGGGCTTAACTGCTTTGCCTTTTGTTAGCTATATGAATGGAAAGCATCTGGTCAGTCCTCTGCATTATCATGTAGACTTTGTGTTTTCTTAAGAACTGTCTTTAGACTCCTTTAAGTTTTTCTTATTCTAGATAAACTGACTCTTCAGGTTCTGGGTTCAGATTTATATGCAAGATATTCTGTTGGTGAATATCTGTATTACTTTATGCTAGCTTGAATGTACCAGAATATTAAAAGTTAGTTAATTGAATTGAGATAAAAAGATTTCACTGTTTCTATATACACATAGGCAATGAATAATGTGGGATGTGTCATTGACTTGGTCTGTAGGTTGATTTGAATGACCCTATTCTGCATAGCCACTTCACCAGCTACACTACTTAATGAGCTTTTAATGGACGAAAATCAGCCCTACCTGGCATGGGAGTTGGTACTGTTGCTTTGGGGTGGAATAATCATTGACCCTGAGCAGCTGCTTGTAGGAGCCTGGGAGGGAAGGCATGAACTGCCAACATATGGAGTATAAAAATTGACCCCAATTTTGAGGAAGTTTTTTTTTAAATCTTAAAAGGTCAACTTTTATGCACTGTAATATATGGTATCTTGAAATAAGATTCTTTTGCCGACTCATGAGTTTTCTGTGACACTTGAGAGTAGTGAGAGCTGTAATATTTCATTGGCTGCTAAAGGTCTGTCTTTGCCATTGCTGTAAATGTTATATGGTTCTTTCACCTGATTGGTATTATGTGCAGCATGGGAAGAAAAAAGTCTCTAGAAAGACAAAGACTCACTAATAAAGAAAGATTAGAATAAATCAAGGGTTTCTACTGTTGTGTAGAATTTGTGGATGAAATAAGAGGGTCATTAATAAATGGAATTAGTCTGTTCTTGGTTAGAACAGGTATTTGAATAATTTGTCATGTAAGTCAAAGTAATACATTTTCATTTCTGCCTTGCCCCATAGCATTTAATTGATATTTACTTGTTAGGTTCTATAGATTGAGTATAGTATACTGAGGATGAATAAGCTTTTTTCATAGTACTTTTGTGTTTAGAATAATAATTAAATTGAAACTTTTTTTTTTTTTAAGTGAGGCAGTTGGGGTTAAGTGACTTGCCCAGAGTTACACAGCTAGGAAGTATTATGTGTCTGAAGTCTGATTTGAACTCAGGTCTTCCTGACTCCAGGACCGGTGCTCTGTCCACTGCACCACCTATCTGCCCTGAAACATATACTTTAACGGAGATGGTCACATACTTTTAAGATCTACTTCTTTAACTCATGTCCTGAGTCCATTATCTTCATTTTAGAAGAAAAAAATACTTAACCTAAAAGGGATAAATTTGTTAACAATACATTCCACATTCTTTTAGTGTGGGACATCTCCCCAAAGAGAATTGTTGTTTTAAATTTTATATGCAATCAGTCAATAAACATTTATGAAGTGCCTACCACGTACCAGGCACTGTTGTAAGCACTGGGGATACAAAGAAAGAGGAAAAGACAGTCCCTACCCTTGAGGAACTCGCAATCTAATGGGAGAGACAACATGCAAACAACTATGTACAAACAAGTTATATAAAAGAGAAATAAGTAATCAACAGATGAAAGGTACTAGAATTAAGAGGGATTGAGAAAGGCTTCCTGTTGAAGGCGGTGTTTTAGCTGGGGCTTGAAGTTGAAGAAAGCCAGGGAAAATGAAAATAAGGAGAGGAGAGAATTCTAGAGGCACAGTTAACAGCCAGTGAAAATACCCAGAGCCAAGAGATGTATTATCTTATTCAAGAAGCCAGCAAAGGGGATCAGTAGTGGAAATGCATTTATTAAATACAATGTACCTGGGATATAAATAAAAAATCAAGACAGCCCCTGCTTTCGAGGATCTCATGTTCTAATTGGGGGAGACAACCTAGAACGGATGTTTATGTTCAGTTCATGGCAGGTGGAAAAAAGAGAGTAGTATGGAAGGATAGGAAGCAGGTCAGCTGGCAAGGTCCAGGAGATCTTCAGAAATAATGACAGGGAAGTCCCTTAACAAGAAGATAGTATATTTAAGGCATAAAGTGGAGTGGGGGTGGGACTCTGGGATATTTCCAGCAGAGATAAGGATCCAGAAGGAGAAGGTCCTCAGCTGCCCATGGTGGGCCCTAATGGAGGTGGCTGATCCTGAGTCATGAGGCAGGAATTGACTGGCTGGAGTGGAGAAGGTAAAGGTTCTCCTTCTCCACCTACCCCCGATTTTGATGATAATAATGGTTCACATTTACCAATGGATAGAGTGCTGGACTTTGAGTTGAGGACACTCAAGTTAAAATTCTATTTTAGGTATTATCTATGGGACTATTGAGGTTTAGGGGTGCTGGGACACCAAAATCACAACATGCAGTTCCTGCCCAAAAGAATTTGACCCAAGCCTTCTTTCAGCCAAAGACTAAGTTTATTAGAACATCCTCCATATTGGCCAGACTCTTAAAGAATCTGATTGTTAGTGAGCTATTGGTTAGATTTTAAGAATCAGAACACCTTAATGGAGACAAGATGGACCTTATATACCGAAAGACTGTGGGAGAGATCTAGGAGTGGCCAAGTAGTCTGCAGGGACTATGAGGTAATAGAATGCTAGGGACCCCTGGACCATGTGGCCAAGGGAGAATGAGGCCTAGCTAGGATTAAGGGTGGGAAGTGGCTGGGGGGTGGAGGGAGGGGTAATGGGGGCATAAGGAGGTAAGACAGTGGAGGGCTAGGGTAGGTTAAGGGTAACAGAGAATTGGGAGATTGGGTGTAGCCACCATAAAAGGCTAGTGGAGGGGATTATAGCCTCAGGCTAACTGCAGAGATTTGGTCATGTGGGAAAGTCCAGGGTTTTTCTTTTCTGGGGTCCAGATCCCAACCCTATCAGGACCCTGATCAAATCATTTTCTAAGCCTCAGTTACTCATTTGTAAAGTGGGGATAATGCCACCTATTTCATGGGGTTATTTGTGTTTATCAAATAAGATCTTATATATTTATATATATGTATGTATATACATATAGTACATATAAATACATAAACACACATACATAGCCATAATTTTGTAAACCTTAAAGTGCTGTGCAGCTATTATTATTATGTACCTACTGTGTTCCTGGTAATTGAACTTTGCTTCTGTATTTGTTCTGATTAATACTTTTCTTACTTAGACTTGGATAAACTGTCATTTTTCTATCCCTTTAGGATAAAGGGATGAAGCATTTCTCAAACAGTTTTGATAATTTTTTTTGCCTTTTCAAAAGTAAAGATCATTAGATTTGGCTAGAATCACTCAGATTTTCTTGGAGCTAAAAATCATTTGGGCTGTTCCCCCACACCCTTCAGATTAGGAAACTAGTAGCATCCCTGAACCAAGACGGAAAATTGGATCTACAGGTTATGCAAAATGACTGCTTTGGAAAGGATCTCTAATGCTGAGCAGCTTTTTTTCCTTACTATAGTAAGCACTCAATTCTCTCTTCCTTCTTCTACAATAGATCTTGAACTTGCCTAATGTAAAACCTGGTGGGGAGGATCAGATCATCCGCTTATGCCCCATATCCATTAAAGAAACTTGAGGAACATTCCATCTCAGTTACATGTAGCCTGCGCTAAACACGTCTTACTCGTAAGAAAACAGAGTAGAATATGAGCTGCACCTTGCTTGTTTTACTTTGTGTCCATATCCACAAGCCCCTACTGTAGTGAGTGGCCTGTAGTAACCATTTAATAAATGCTTATTGAGTTAAAAGATGAATGGTTGTATAACTAGCTAACCTTATATAAAGTGGAGTGAGCACTGGCTTAGGAGTCAGAGGACCTGGATTTAAATTCTGCCTCTGAGGCTTATTGCCTCTCTGACAGTGGACAAGATATCTAACCTTCTAGGGTCTGCTTATTTGTAAAAATGTGAGGGTTGGACTAGGGGGCTTTGAAGGTCCCTTCAAGCTCCAGATCAATGGCCCTAGGAACAGGTTCTTTATGAATCTACATAATTTTTCTCTTCTAGAACTGACACGCTCTATCTTTCTCTGTCTCTCTCACTTTAACTCACATGACAGGAGCTGAAAAGCTTTGGAAGATCATATAAGCGTTAATTTCAGGAATGAATATAGAGGGATTTATTTTTGACACAGATGGATTGGTGCTAGTGCCCAATAAGCAAGACTACACACCAGACTTTGAGTTAGTGCCTGGCAGCTCCTTGGAACTAATGTGTGTCTTCTTTTTCCCCTCCCTTTATTAGGGCAGAGCTTGGGGTATGGCTTTGTGAACTACATTGACCCTAAGGATGCAGAAAAAGCTATCAACACGCTGAATGGATTGAGACTTCAAACCAAAACAATAAAAGTATGTTTGTGTTTTTTCTGTCAATTTTTGTAGCTGCTTGGAGCTTTATAGGTTGTTTGTTTTTTTGTCTTGTTTTGTTTTTTTAAGTACTAAAACAAAACAAAAAACCTGATGGGTGTGTGTGGGGTGGGTATGTATTTAAAGTTGGTTATAGTTAATCTGATCTCTGCCTATTTCTAACAGACTTTTTTTTTTTTAAGTGCAGTAGGTAAACTTGAAGTGGGAAAGAGAAATCAATCCTTCGCAAGTGCTACATACACCTTTATTAATGAGTGGTAATTGAGATTTGCTTACAGTAAACACCATAGAGAAATTATAGGTCTTCCCTTATGGATACTTTTTTGCCTAATAACTTTAGAAAAAATCCTTTTTTCCTTTTGCAAGTCCAGTTCAATTTGAGTTAAGTGAGTTTTGAGGGCTTCCCCATTTAATTTTTTCCATTCATCTGTCAGTGATATGTGTCCTTTTAGCTTTGGAATGCTTGGGATAACAACACAATTCCACAAGTGTACTATCCACATTTTTGTAAGTTTCTGAAAGCTGACTCTGTGTAGTATAAGAAGCTCTCTAGTCTGTAGATAACATAGATTCTTTCTTTTTAAGATGGAGAAAGAACCTTTGCTTCTGGAGTTAGTAAGTTAGTCTACAACCAAGGCAGTAATTAGTGAAAAGGGGAGATGAGATGCAAAGGAGTGGCAATAGTTATTTTTCTGGAAGCTATTTATGGTTTTGTTAGGTATTTGGAACGAGTTTCTGCTTGTTTTTGTTCAGGTTTTTGGAAACTACTTTATCAGCACTTGAAGTTGCCTCCCTCAGGACCTTTAAAAGTATTTGTTAGTCTATATGTTGTTTTGCCATTTTATATACTTTATATTGCCTAATAATATTAATTTTGTTTTTTAAAAACCACCTAGCAGTTCTATCCTATAAATGACCTAAAAAGGAATAGCCTGTTAAAATTTGCAAATGAATATCTGTGGCCTGAAGGGCCTCTAAGAGTTGAGGGGTTTTGCTTAGAGAGAGAGTACCTTGTGGAGAGATTCAACCTTCAACTCAAAGTCAATTACTTCTATAAAGCAGAGAATTGTATATGTACCAGAACACTTATCCAGAATTTTTTTTGACATAAAAATTAAGAAATCATTCTATATTCACTTCTAAGTTTGTATTGGCTTCTCTAATTACTAATATTCTTATGTGTATTCTGTGATATTATATAAAGAGATCAGAATGTATAGTAGCACATCTCTTACTGGGTACTCATAGTATACATACACACATGCACATGCACTCATACACAAAAAGAACAAACAAAAAGCATGTTTCTAGATGTGCACATGGCTTCTTCTCTTCTTTCTATCCTTGGTTCCATCATTGCTTTCTGGAAACTTTAGTTATTGTAGTTTGCCTCCTACACCCTTGAATATATGAGTAAATGGAATGAGGTAGGTAAAAGTGGAAGTTTACGCCTTTTCCCTATCTCTTTTCCAAGAAAATCCATGTCTCGATTAGTTATACTTCTCCATATAGCCTGACTTTTACTAGACGACCTGACTTCAAGTAGTGGTGGGGGGGAGAAAGTGAGGAGTGTTGGAAGAACAGGGAACCCTCTGGGGGGGGGGGGGGGGACTACAGTTAACAAGAGACAAGCTATTGTTGTGAAGTACTTTTCACTGACTTATGACTGAAGGTTTTATCTCTAGTTGGACTCAGCCTCTAGAACAGGTGGAGAAAAAGAATCTAAGGCTGAAGGAGTAGAGTAAAGGACAATAATGACTAGTGACTTTTACATTCTGACATCTGTTACTTCCTTTTTGATTTTCTGAGACAAAGGAGGAAGTAACAACAAGCTGTTCTTGCTCTCCCTTCCCCCATTCAATTCTTGCAAAAATATCAGATAACAGCTGGTACCCCCAATTTGGCCCAGATTTCTTTGGGAGGAAAAGCACAACCGCTTTCCAACCCTATATGCTATTTTATTTGTCTGTTTATTTTTTTCAAATTTTTGGTTTCAATTAGAGATGACTTGTGTTTTTTTTCTCTCTTAAAACATTATATTGAGCCAGATTTTCTTCTTTCAGTGCCCAGTCTATTCCTTGAGTCTAAGTACTTTCTGGAAGCTGTATTGTCTTTCAGATCCCTGGGGTATCCTTTCATAAATTTTTCTTCCCTGCCCTCCAATCCATCTGGCTTATTGTAATTAGACTAATCTTTCTAAAACAACACTTTCATTATGCTACTTGCTTACCCAAGAATCTATAGTATTTCCATAGTGCTTACCATAGTGTCTAAGCTGCTAACTTCAAATCCTATCCCCTTGCCATTCTTTCCCTCTTCTTTTCCCCAATATCCCCTTATTGTGTAGCCAATCTTACTTTCTAATACTCTCAAAATGCTAACATTTTGCTGCAGTTAAGTCTCTTCACAATCTTCTGGCCATACACATTAATTCCTGCCTCTGTGGTCATGCTGTGCCTGCTGTCTAGAAAGACCTCCCTATTCATCTTCATTGATGTGATTTTTTCCATACTTGAGGGGCCAGTCTCATCTCTTCCCTTAAGCCTTTGTCTATAGCTTCAACTCGTCTTTGTGCTGTCTCTAAAATCTGATAGCACTTTTAGTCTGTACTGTGCAATTTAGTGAATAATTATGTAATGTCTGGTTCTGTAACTGTTTCTAACCAGATACTATTCTGTCTCCTATTGGATTATAAAATCCTTAAAATTGAGACCATATCTTTTCTGTTATTAGCACAGTGCTGGGCACATAATAAACTGCCTATTGCAAATACAGTAAAAATGGATTTATTTGACTTTCCATTATCTGCAACCTCCTCAGTTGGAGTTTGTATATATTTACATATAGTATATTGATTTATGTCCATCATGATGACCTGATTCATTGTAAAATTTGGAAAAGCTTTCTGAGTTGTTAGACAAATTATGCTACATTGCATACAGTTTGTGTTAAGTTAGTTTATTTTATTTCCAATTTTGACAACTGGTAATCCATATACAAAATCTTTTCATTAAGCTATTTAAACCACTGTGTTCTATTTTCTGATTGTTAGAGAGTAAAGTTTACAAGAATATTACAGAGATCTGTAAATTATAAATGGAGCTTTAATAGAACCTAATATACAAAATACATTGCTCTGCTTTAAGTTATAGAGCAGGTGCTGACCTGTACAGATAGAATACCAAACTCATCAGGAGTTTTCTTTTCTATTCTCCATTGAAATCTCAGCCACAAGTCTGGTCTCATCCCCATACCCCTTCCTCCCTTTAAAAAAAAAAAAAAGTGTCTTAGAAATCAGGGAACATTTGAAATTTTGTTGCTTTTCAGATTTTATCAAATAAATTCCATGGTTAATTGTGATTCTGCCCTCTTGATTGTACAAATAATGAAATGAAAGCCCAGAGAGGTTGCGGCTGCCCTATAGTTGTATAGATAATAAATAAGTATTAAGTGTATGCTGTAATCAAAGCATAGTCTGTTGTAGGTATCAGATGGGAAGTTAAAGAAGTTGGAGATCTAAGATAATTTCCTTCATTACATTTCAAAATGGAGGTTCCTAGAGATCATTGTTTATTGATCCCTCTGGGAACTCACCAAGTGATTCTTGAGCCTGCCAGTTGGGGAGGCACGGGAGCAAGAGACATGTCCATTTCCATTTTCTCCAATAGTGTGTATATTTAATCTTACATCTGGTATAGGATAGAAGAAACTTTTTTCCTAAGAGCATAGTATGTTGGAGAAAAGGGGACACATGGAATTATTTTACACTGAAGACATGCTAGTGTTATTTTTTAAATATTTTCTAGTTTGAGGATAGTTTTGTTAGACTTATGTGCACACACATATGTAACATATACACATATGTGTGTATGTACACACAAATAAACACACATATGTATATATGTATATATACTTGAGATATTTTCATGTAGAAGCCTCTGATAATTTGGGAGTCTTGCATTTTGTGAATTAGTCTTGTCACTTGAACCTGCCTTTCCTTTAAACTTCTCATTTCTGTTGAGGGTACCACCAACCTCTCAGCTATTCAGGTTCATAACCATATTTAACTCTTCTTTCTCAATATCCAGTCAGATGTTTTGTATCTCTCATGTCTACATCTCTAATTTAGACCCTTATCACCATTTGTTTAGGCTAGTGTAAAAGTCTCTTAATTGATCTCTGTGCTTCCAAAATCTCCCCACTGTGATCCATCTTTTATATAAATGCCAAAATACTTTTCCTAAGGCACAGGCCTAACCATTTCATTTCCTGCTCATAAATCTTACAGAATAATCCTTAACCAGTCATTAAATTTCACCATAACCTGGTTCCTACCTACTTCTCCAGCTTATTTTAATACTATTCTCCTGGATTCTTTTGTGAAGGCAAAGTACGCCATCTTTTGCCTCAATTCTTACCTAGTCTTTAACTACTGAATGTTTGTTGCCTCAGACATACTGAGACCTGGGAAAGACCGTTGCTTAAAAAGGACAAGCCCTCCCTTTGCATCTGGGACCATCATCAGTTGTCCTGATCTATCTTGCCCCTGGACCGGAAGAGAGAGTGAGGCTGATGACTTTGCACAGCCCTGCTTCACTTAAATCCAGTTCACTTGCAAGTCAAGACATCATCTTCCTAATGTCCTCTTTGAGAACGAAAGACAAACAATAACACCAGTACTATTCCCTTTCATGAGCTCTTTTAATTTTCTTTTAGCTAAACTGAATTCTGTTAGATAACTGTTTCCCAAACTTGGCATTTGATTTCCCACTTTTGGACATTGTACAAGTTGTTGTCGAGGGGTTTGCATTCTAATGGGAGAAATAACAGGTATAGGAGAGTGGTAGCCAGGGAAGGGGACTTAATCATTTAAGTCATATGCATGGTAAGTGGATCCGTAAGTAGCAATTCTCATGCCCCTTCCAGAAGTGAAGTTGGCAAAAGGCAGTTTACAAGGAAATTGCCAGAGAGCAGGGAGTAAGTAAGGTCAAACAGCGCTGAGGCTTTCCTGAAATAGTAGCCAGGGAGAGGCAGCCTTCAATCAGGACAGGGAGAAAGACGTTTCTCCACGTTGCAGAAGGAGATTCAGGGTTGTGCAGGAAGAGGTGTTTCTGTAGCAAGAGTTAAACAACTTGGGGCAGCTCGGTGGCACAGTAGATAGAGCTCCAGCCTTGGAGTCAGGAGGACCTGAGTTTAAATCCAGCCTCAGACAATTGACACTTACTAGCTGTGTGACCCTGGGTAAGTCACTTAACCCCGATCGCCTCACCAAAAAAAGAAAAAGTTAAAGAACTCTGCTCAGAGCTTTCCTTGGTCCTCTTTCTACATGATGATACATTAATGAATGAAACTTGTGAGCCTTGAAGAAATTAGCTGTGCTGGCAACTGGCTCTTTAAGTTGTAATTGTTTAGAAATAACTAGGTTTACATATGGAAGATGCTTTGCTGTCCTTTGGAAATTGGGTTTATTTGTCAGGGAAGTCATGATTGATTCATAATACTCTCAGAATATATCCTTGGTGATAATCATCTGGTGCTGGAATTAATATAGTAAAGTCTTCTTAATTTAATAACTAAGATTTATCTTGGTATTTTTGCCACTTTTTAATTTGACAGTGCCATTTCTTTGTAATCATCTTCTCTTATGAGACCTTACTTTATCTCCTAGACACACATTTTAAATATTCAGGTTGGTTTATAAGTTACTTGTATATCCACTTCTGTCTCTGTAGTCAGAACTTTTTATCCTATTTTCATGGAATAAATATTCCATACTGTGGTGGTAGAACTTCATTCTTGATACTTCTTAGGCTGCTTTTTCTTACAGCATTTTAATCTACAGGATCCTCTCTGTCTTTTGTTTGAATTCAATGAACCCTACTCTTCCAAAATCTAGGCTGCACGTGAGACTATATCAGACGTTTTACTCTGCTATCCCAGATTCCAAAAGAGAATGTTCACTTCCCAGAAAAGTCCCCATGATTTCTCTTTTAGCTAATGGTTCCTCTTTGGTCAGAACTAGGTCCAAAGAATATTTGTTTCTCTTTCAACTTCTTCCTCCCTTTTAAAGAATGAAATCATAAATTAAGCAAGTCAGGACTCACGTGGTCTGCTTTTATCATAAATAGAGCTCCAATAGATATCTGGTTCCTTGATCTCCTCTATCACTACTATATTATGCCTCTCTGTACCAGGTTTGTGATCTTTCATGAATCAATCATTTCTCTCTATGTTTCTTTCCCTGTATCTGTGTGTTTCTATCTGTCCATCTGTGTGTCTCGTTCCTTTTGTCTTTTGCTGTGTCTCTCGGTCTCTCTTTGACTTCTCAGTCTCTGCCTCCTTCTTCCTGTTTGTCAGTCTCTGCTTCGGCCTTATTTTCTCTCCAGTTCTCTCCTTCAAACATGCTTCTACCTCCAATTTGTAGCATATCTCACAGACTGCCTGTGAGGTAGGGTATTAAAACTTTTTGATTGATAAAGAAACAGGACTCAGAAAGATTAAATGACTTATCCAGTATCACATGGTTAGGTTTTAGCCCTAGAGCTTTGGGACTAAGTCAGAGGTTAGCAACAGGGTAAGCTTGTGGCATAAGGATCTTTTAAGTAGTACGTATTTTGTTGTTTTAATTATAATAAATAGATAAGTTTCTACAGGTTTTGACTTACTTTATTAATGAAAATCTCCAGCCTTGGGAGGAGACTAGAGCTTTGTTCTAGAAAGGACTTGGATACTTTTCCTAACAGCTCTCCTTTCTCAGCACCTTTATCTCCTATACCTTACTTCCTCAGGGCTAAGCTGCTTTGTATCATGATAATTAGATAATCTGATAAACTCATTGTAATATAGCTGAATAACTGTGGAGCTGAATAGCTGGAATCAAAGGACCTGGCTTCAAATTACTGTTTGGGCCTCCATGTTGGTGTGACCTTGGGCAAGGCCCAACCTCTTCTAGGATGAGGAGGGTTGCCCTGGAAGATCTAAGGCCCCTTCCAGCTCTGTCCTTTATGACAGTGAGTCTGTTTCATTGTACAAATGAACTAATTGGAAAATTAACATCCTAATTGGATCTTCCCAGGGCTCTTCCAATAGTTCCAATTCATTCTGACAGGCCTTCTGAAGACAATAAGTAGTTATTTGGTCTTTTCTACATCTTTTATAAATTAAATTTCAAATGTAGAAAACAGTACAGATGGATGTCATGTGAAATCTCTCTGGAGTCATTTGGAAGAAAACGCCCCCACATTATGGTGCAATTTCCCCCAAAGTTGTACTTTTCTTCCTTGAAGATTTTTTGACCCTAGACATTATTCTAAACTCCTTATACTACTTCACTAGATGTTGGTAAGAACAGGGAAGGCTACACACACACACACACACACATACACACACCTTGCTGCTGATACCATTTGTTTTAATTTTCTTTTTTTTTTCCTCCTTTGTTTTTTTTTCCTTTCTTTTTTAGAGAGACTGGGTCTCTCCTTGTCTTGCCCATGCTGGAAATGGGCAGGCAACTGGCGAGGCTGGTCACACTACTGATCAGCACAGAAGTATTGACCTTCATTTCTGATCTGGTCCAATTTCTCCCTATTTTAAAAGCAGCCTAGTGGCTCTCTACTCCCATGAGTTTACCATATGGTTCAATACTTAGTGTTGACATCTAATTGGCTTAGCCTTACTTCAGGTCAGAACTCCTAAACTTGAGAAATTATAGACATTTGCCACTGTTTTTGAATTTTCAATCATTCATTATTTGCTAATAGGCTGTTGATATAATGGATAAACTGAGATTCAGAAAGTCAACCGAAAAGAAGTGAACAGATGTATAGTTAAACTCTGTAGCAAAAAACCAACCAATCACTGGAGTAATTTTTCAAGTTTATAGTTCAGAGGCTACATATTACTATGATTCCTTATATCATAACTCTTGTAAGGAGACTTTGGACAGAGAGCCTGAGAAGATATGAAAATTGTTGAAAAAGTCGTATCTTCAGGCTTGAAGATGCAAAACACCTGTATTGCTATTTGGAGAGAATAAGGTTTTGGGTTTTTTGTTTGTTTTGTTTTGTTTTGTTTTTCCCTCCCAAGCCAGAGGTTTTGAAAGCTAACTTAGATCAAGAAGCATTAATTAGTTTGCATTTAAGAATAGTAAATGCCTCCCCAAGAGGGAGGCACTGTAATATTAGAAGGAAAGTCGTAAGGACGGACAGACAAGCAGGGCAGTGCTGAAAGTAACATATAGAATCATACAGGGTGATTTTGGGGACACTACACTTTTTAGGAAGGTGAATAAAGATTCACAATTTCATATGAATCCTTTTTAAAAAAAGTTCTCCCCTATGTATTTGAAGATACTCTTTGTTTGGTATTTGTGTCAGTGAACTAGGGGAATATCTACCCCAAGCATGTGAAGACTTCAGACAAAATGGGCAGTTGAGATTCCAATGGCCATGAGGTCAGTTGAAGCCTACTGTGTCCTGTGCCATCTCCAGTCATCCTGATTTTTGCTTTGCCACTGAACTCTGATGACTCTAGAAGAGAGTGAGGCTGATGACGTTGTACAAGTCTGCCTCACTTAAATACAATTTACTGGAAAGTTAAGAAACTATCCCATGATGTTATTGGTCCTCTTTAAAAATGAGCACGTTTAGAATATTTGTTTTTAAATTATGACTTAACCTTATATGTGGGGAAATTGTGTATATAAAAGACCAAATGGGAGGAAGAGATCTACCAAATTTGGAGAAAATGGTTGAGATTTTGAATTATTTAATTATTATCGTCAAAATCTTGGGAAACTTTAGATACCTTTTGATTATCCAGTTGCCTGGGGACTGAAATTGCTGGAAATTGTTATGATGTCTTAGCTTTTTGTGTCTTGGATTACATAATATCTTTGTCAGTGTTTCCAGCCAGTTCAACTGAAGGGTTTTCATTTCTCCCTATTGATACTCTGGGGGTGCTAAATGAGGAATATTCAAAAGGGGTGAAAGGACAGAAATAAGGTAGAAAAGGAAAATGTCTTATGTTACCTGTGAAGTTGAAATTCATCCATAATTTTAGTTTATAATTCTCCTGTGGAGTAGGCTTTAACCAACTTTAACAATTATGTGGTAGGCAGCAACTAATAAGGAACTTGCCCTGGTGGGGATGGAATGGTCTAAAGTGAATTGCTAGGCCCTCTAGCCCCAGTGTGGAGACTCTCTGAGGGTTACCCTACCTACTGCTAAAGAACTCTTGAAGTTGAATTTAAGAACCCTTCCCCCAACCCCCAAATCAGGGGTTACTGACCTTGTAGATAATGGGAGGCAAAGGGGAACTTTGCTTAGTGGGGATTTTGTTGTTTTTGTTGTTGTTGGGGTTTTTGTCCTTCAATAAAAGCAACAGTTTTAAATATTGTTGTGACTCTTAGCATTCCATTTCCACCAGATCAGATCACACCTGAACTAGGACACAGGACTTGTGTTAATGGCTAATCTTTGGAAAAAGGACCAGAAAAATGGGCCAGTCTTGAACCTGTACTAATTATTCCTCCCCAAATAACAGGAAATTGAATGCATTAGTTATCTTTTAAATGCCTGCCACATGTGAGACACAGAGTCAGGGTGTTCTTTGGAAAGCCCCAGCTGACTGTAAGCTTTCTTGGACACTTAATAGCTGAATAATCCTGCACAAGTCACTCAACCCCTATATATGTCAGATACCTCCCTAGTACTTAACTTTTCTATATCAGGGATTGCCACCTGAGGTTCCCTATATTGATTGAATCCCAAGTTCTCTGGTTTATTATCGGTGTGCAGTGATTTGTGTTGTTGACAGCAAGATGAAAAATGATAGTAATAGGATGTAGGGCTGGAAGGGAACTTAAGGTCTTATATCCCATCCCAACACCCCTCATTTTACAGATAAAAAAGACTTAACTAAGGACTTGTGTGTGATCTCCTCCAAGTTGAACAGTCAAACCTGGGGTTTGAACTTCTGGTCTCATTATATTATGCCACAGTGCCTCTCCTTGCCCTCAATGAAAGAATGAAAAAGCATTTATTAAGTGTTTCTGTGTGTCAAGCCCTAGGGGTATGCATATAGAAAATGAGTGTCCTTAAAAGAAGCTTACAGTCTAATCAGAGAGAAAGAAGACAGTATAGCTTCTCTAATATTTGCTTCTAGTCTACAACAGAGTGTTGTGGTAAATTTCACTTTTGTATGGATCTGAGGCCTTTTTAGAGGGTATGAATATTTAACTGGTTCTGAATGTCCCTTAAAAGTCTCTTATGATGGTGTGTTGGGAAGAGTCATATTAAGTTTTAACTCAGGAACTGGGGTTCAAAATCACTTCTCTCTGAATCTGTTTCCCCTTTTTTGACACTAATAATTCTAAATGCTATGATACAAAGAAAGGGTAGCTTAACTACAAATTGTCATATTTCTATGCGTATGTGTGTACACACACACACACATACACACCCATATGTATGTATGAGGGTACCCCACCATGGGATAAAAGGCAGCATGGTATAGTGAATAAAGCTAGTTTCAGAGCCAGGAAGATCTGGGTGCAAGTACTGACTAATTTATTCTGGCTCTGTCATCCTGGGCAAGTTCCTTTAGACATCTCTGTAAGATTCTGTTGCAGAGGAGGTACAGATTAGGGACATAAGAGGCACTTGAAGCCCAGAGATCTGAAGTGACTTGTACAAAATCACACATAAATTATACATGTAACATGTTTCCATTTATCCTGAATTGCTAGAGAATAGGTATATTATAACTAAATGTTGTAATTACCTGTTCATAGAGTCATGGATCACTTCTATTTTTTTTTATTTTTTATTTTATTTTATTATTTTTTGTGTGTGTGAGGCAGTTGGGGTTAAGTGACTTGCCCAGAGTCACACAGCTAGTGAGTGTTATGTGTCTGAGGCCAAATTTGAACTCAGGTTCTCCTAAATCCAGGGCCGATGCTCTATCCACTTTGCCACCTAGCTGCCCTTGTGGATCACTTTTAGATTCTGTGGTAGAGGCCATAGCTTGCAGAAGCCTTGTATTTTCACCTACTACCTAGAAACAGTAGGTGCTTAATGTTTGGATTAAGTTGAAATTCAGAGAACTATATTAAAATTAAATTCCCAATACCCAAACTGTTTTGAACATATTTGGTTGAGAAGGTGCTTTTGTATCTTCATTGGATCCCTCAGAATCTAATCTGGCATGTTCCTTTCCTCTTTCCCTTACTGTAAATATTAAATATATTTAAAAATATATTTAAGAAGGTATGAGATATTCATTTCCCTGCAAGTTGTTATAAACAAAATCACTGGTGATTACATTTTTAATTTGTACTTGTCCCAAACGTATAATAAATGTACATCTCTCCCCCGTAAACAAAAACCTCTGGCTTATTTCAGCCATCTAGATAAATCTGAATTTATTGTATACTGTAAGAGCCCTTTGATTACTATGCCCCACATTCATTTACAACAGATTTTTATATACACATAGTATTTTTTAAAAGCCAGCAATACACAGGCATAATTCAGACTTAGTGTTCCTTAATGTAATTTTTGTCAAGTATAGGTGAAGCAGTGATGGCTGTGATTTCAGCCAAATTGCTTTGAATGTACCTATCTTACTCTCATATTTGTGAGATTGTATTAGTAGTAAAGAATCTCTCCTAGCTTGCAGCTTTTTCATAACAGTGATCTTTTCCATTAACCAGTGTCTCCATAGAACAGTGAGATGTGTATTTATTGTGTAAAAACTCCACCCAGCAGTGAAGGTGAAGGGGGTAGGGGGTGGGGGAGGAACCCCCCCCATCTTCGTATTTTGTTCTTCTGGCATTAAAGAACATTGATCTAGCAAGTGGCAAAAGGGGATCCTATTTGGAGGTTTAATTAAAGCAAGTGAATTTTATTGATGCTATCAATCAGTAGAGATTGAGGGAAAGGGCATGGTGCCAGACCATTTAGTGCTCTTGACAGGGTAATTAAATACCTCAGGACTGGATTCTCAAGATAAAGTGAGGTGCTTCAGCAAAACTGAAGAGCTAGCAGGGTTTTTCTTAGAACAAAGGTAAAGGTGGTTTTCTCTTTCTCAACACTCTCTTCCCCCATCCTTAAATTTCCGTAGTGGTTATATAAATGGTAATTATATGATCTCTTAACTGTGCTATAGTTAAAGTTCTGTCAATGTTTCCATTATAAACTCCTTCTTACAGGTAAAATTTTTCTACCTGTCAAAAAAAGTCTTTAGGAGTACAGTAATTATTTTTGTTAGCTTTCTTTGGAGGGAGAGGATTTAAGCTCAAATGTCTTGTCATATTTGGAAGGGGAAGATTGTTTCTAAAAGTACTTTTAAAGGCATTTTTGCAAATTATTTCATTGAACCACACACACATCTTATCAGGTTATCTTATTCTATCTGGTTGAGTTAAGAGAGGGAAAAAATTGATAGGTTTGAAGCTTAGAAAACAGCTAAGAACTTTTAGGATTTTCTTTCTTTGTAATTTAGTGTGTTAAATATAAATTTTATAATTGGCAGATTCCTATCTAAATACATAAATTTTCCTTTAAAGTTGTGTTAATTGTTTTTAAGATTAAGCTCTTACTCCTTTATGATTGTTTTCTTTAATTTATAAAAGTTACAAGGAGGAAGGATAGCACAAACTCCTATCCAGAGTCCCTGAGAGAAGCCAATATAATCTTAAATCATTGTAGGAAATGGATTGATGATTGTGAATAGTTTTTTTTTTTAATCCTCTCTTCTTATCCCTGACTCTTCTTAATCCTATCTTCTTATCTTTATTCCCAAAACACTTAACAAAGGTATATCTTGAAGGCTAAAAAGAAATTCCCATCCCTTACTTTCAAGGAAGCATAGCCTTTAGTGATTCAAGGATCTCGTCCTGTTGACTTGGTAATTTTGATGATATTTTAGCAATGTATACCTGATTCAAATCTCGTCCACCAAAAGCATTACAGTCTGTTGTATTATGGTTTGTCTATAAGACAAATAAAGTAGTAGGACATTAAAGTTGGAAAGGGGAAGTTTAGAGGTCTCAGAATTTTGGAGCTAATCTAATCTCCTTATTTTACAAAGAGGAAACCAATGCCTAGAAAGATATTCTCATTCTCTCTCTTCCTCCACACACCTAAGGTCATGCAACTACCTATTGAAGACCTGGCAGTAGAATAGGAGTCCGCTGACACCTGGTTTACTGAGTGTTTGTTTATTTTTCCCCCTTCTCTAGTATGTTGTTTCCCCTGTTAAAGCTATGTCTAGATGGGGAATGTTGGCTTAGTCCCTCTTGTCTGACACATTTGGCCAAGGTTAAGATTATGTCAATAATAACAATTAGCATTTATATAATGCTTTAAAGTTTGCAAAACACTTCACAAGGTCCTATTTTGTCCTCAACAGTCCTGAGAGGCAGGTATTGTTATTTTTGTTCTTACTTTCTTGATGAGAGACCTGAGTCAGAGAGGTTAAGTGACTTGCTCAGGGTCACACATTTAGTGTGTCACTGAACTCAGGGTCTTCTTGTTTGTTGAATATCTCCACCTCAATGCCTCTAAATATCACTAACCATTATGTGAACTATAGGAGAATAATTTAGACCTGGAAGGGATTCTAGAGGCCATCTAGTCCCAACACCCCCCTCCTAATTGTACAGATGAGGAAGCTCAGGCCCAGAGAGGTTATGATAAGTGCAAGGTCACAAAGGTCACAAGTGATAGGGACAGAATTTGAATGCAGGTCCTTGGGCTCCAAAACCAAGTACTTCTGCTATCACACTATGGTCCTTGTTCTGTTTCTAAACACCAAGATTACACATGTCATGTAGATATACTCTTACCCTGTCTTGATAAACTGGAAGATTTTGTAGAAGAAAACAACTTAGTTTATATTTTAGTCAGATCTGTCAGACATGTTGGCACCTCTTTGTCAAGAGGTTCTGATCTAAAGAGTTCCTTCATCTGCTGAATAAGAAAAGACCTTCTTCCCCCAAGCAGTTCAACTTATATTTTATAATAATTGTAAAACAATATGATGAAGTTCTGCCAGCCATAGTTAAATAAAAGTACCTAGCTGAAGTTAGGATTTTTATAATTAATAAAGAGAGAAGAACACTAATGTAGGTACATAGCCTTGGTTAAGATGCCTTCATGAATTAACTTCCTTCTAACTCAGGGGTTCTTAACTTTTTTTTTCCTTTGTCATAAATCCCTCTAGCAGTCTGTCAAAGCTAAATATCCCTTCTCAAAATGTTTTTAAATGCATAAATAAAATACATAGTATTACAATAGTTATACACACACATATACACCCCCACATACTGCCAAACACAAGAAATTCATTGACTCTGGGATAAAAGCCCCTGCTCTGACTATCCCCTCTTTCAGTCTGTTAAATGATAGACAAAACTTAAGTCTTCTCTTCATGTGATTGATAAAAAGAAAATCCTGTTAGTTTGCTTACTGAAACTCCTATAATGATCTAGCTCAGTGGCGGGGAACCTTGTGGCTTTGAGGCCACATAGGGCCCTCTAGGTCCTCAAGTGTGGCCCTTTGAATTCAAACTTCACAGAACAAATCCCTTTAATAAAAGGGTTTGTTCTGTAAAATTTGGACTGGGTAAAAGGCCATACCCAAGGACTTAGAAGGCCACATGTGGTCTGGAGCCTGCAGGTTCCCCATCCCTGATCTAGCTACTGGTTCTATCTTCTTTGGAGAACTAAGTATACTTTCTATTTTGATTTTGCTGAAGGACATGTTTATAACATTCTTACCTTTTTTTTTTTTTAAACACAACTGGTGCTGTAGGCCAGTGATGCCAAACTCTAATAGACACAATCCCTACAGCCACATGATGACTTAGAAAACCAAATTAATGTTATCTGTGTGGCAACATTTTTATTTATTTTGTTATACATTTCCCAATTACATTTCATTTGGTATGGTCATTACTAGGGAGTAAGGGACTAGAGGTCCTTGAGTTTGATACCTCTTCTGTAGTCTGTCTAGGTCATTAGTCTTGAAATTAATAGTAGGAGTAGTGGTGGTAGTAATATACTGCTGTAATTTTGCTTGTGTTAAAAATTCTAGAAACTCTCCATTGGTTTTTAGTATATGTCAGTGGTCAGACTCAAACCCAAATCTTCCTCACTCTTAAGCCCAGGCCAAGTACACTGCTGCCTCTCTTACCATGGAGTAGGATAAGGTAATAACATTTAAAATATATTAAAATATTTTTAAAAGTTCAAATGAGCATTCTAATGTCTTTTTATTTTATCTTCCCTTGCAATTTTCCCTCTATGGAAAATTGCTCATATGAGCAATATGTATGCTTATGTGGTATGTGTCAAAATTATTTCATTAACATAGTCTAATCAAATAATTTTAGTATATGTGTCATATTGCTCACATTGGGGGAAAATGTCCAAAGACAGATACAGATAAAATGACTTTAAAATGTTTGAATTTAAAAAAAAAATTTGAAACCCTAGGCAACTATAGGGATTCTCTTAGAATGACCTATTGAGTGGAACTCTGGACTCCTATGGGAGTTAGGACCACTTGGGTTACAATCCTTTCTCAGATGTTTACTAATTGACAAGCCATAGAAAGCCTTGGTTTCCTCATCTGCAAAATGGGGATAATTATACCATACTTACATCACAGGGTTGTTGTGAGAAGCAAACAAGGTAGGGAAAGTGCTCTGTCTTCGAAGTGCTTTATAAATGTATTTGTGACAATACTTTAAATATATGTGATTTCCTTATTGTCTATGTTCTCTCTACTGCTACGGATTTTAGGCTCTCTGTGCCTTAATATGTGGACTTTGAGTTCCATTGCCTGAAAATTTCATCACCTTGGAGCTAACCTGGTGATGAACTTGTTTGATTTACCCAGCTTGGTCCTTAGGGAACAGAAATATAGTTCTAGACTTTATTAGGACCAATCATTTGGCATCAGTGGGGCAAAGAGCAAGTCTGGTTAAAGCAATAAGACATCCTTAAGGAGATAAGAGGAGATAACACATGCCAGGTTGGTCAAACTACTCCCTTGACACCACCTCAGACCCAGATGGAGGCAGTCCAGGACACTGAGCTGAAAAGCTCATTAATTTGTAAGTAGCAGTGCTCTACCCAGAACCCTGGCCCTGCTTCCATCCTGGCCTTTGCAATCATTGAGGGAGAAAAACCCTTGCGGAGATGTGACATGGTAACTAACTTATCAACAGCCACAGCTACTGAAGATTCTGAAGAGAAAGTACTTAACACCAAAGTCTTAAAGGCATTGTCAAATGGTTCAACACCAGAAATGAATATTGTTTTATCAGTGCAAGTGACATTTAAGAAGTTGCATTCCATTTCCTTTGCTGCTATACCCCCAAAGACCACTGGTCTTTTTTCCATCTGAATGGCAGTTGAAACCTCCTTTTTGTGTTGTCTGCCCCTATTAGAACATGAGCTCTTTTGGAGCAAAAACTACCTTGCTTTTTTCTGTCTATATCTTCAACTCTAGCACAGTACTGTATACGTAGTAAATGCTTAATAAATGCTCATTCATTCCTGACTCTGAGGCTGGCTTTCTATTCACTATATCTTGGCTAGCTTTCTTAATAAATATGCTTACTAAGGATTTTTTAAAGCAGTTAATTGGTAGAAAATATTTAAGCCCTTGAATTCACCATAATACTGATGGTGTTTTTTTTTTTAATTCCTCTCCTCTCCTGTCCCATCCCCTGTCCTCTACTCTCCTTCCATTGTTTGTAAGTCAAAGATTGACTTGAATTCAGGCTTACTGAAGCCAACTTACTGTCCATTATGTCTCTTATACCTGTTCTGTTGATAATTGGAAATGTAGAACTAGAGAAGGGGAGAGAATTGGGAATCATTTGCCTAGAGGTATGGAAGAAATCAATTCAGTTAAGAGTATTAATGCAAAAGGAAAAAAAAGCAGTAAGGATAGAGCTAAGGCAGTATATGGAGAATGGGGAAGAACTAACGAAGGAGACCAAGAAGGAGTAGTTAGAAGTAGGAGAAAAACAAGAGTGTGGGGTCCTAAATGCTAACAGAAAAAGAACTGGTGATTAATAGAGTCCTAATGCTGCTGAATGGATAAGGATGAGGACTGAGAAAAAAACCTGCCATTTTGGCAACCATGAGCTCGTTAGTCATTGAAAATAGTCCTTTCAGTAGAATGTTGGAGAAGAAAGCCAGGTTGCCAGGAGTAAATGGGGGTTGAGGAATAGAAGGAATGAATGAAGACTACTATTTTTATAGGTTATTTCTTTAGGAGAGGGAAAGAGTTAGACTTTAAATATTTTAGGTCTTAAAATAGTTTTTGTTAAATAATCTCAGTATCATCAGTACTGATTGAGTTTGGTTTTTAATTCTAATCAGTATTATGTAGAGCACAGAAGAGTGCTTTCTTTAGACTGAATAGGATTTTAAGTGAGTGCATTGATATTGAAATTATCAAACAATTCTTGGATGCTGTGCATGAATTCTCCTTATGATCTTTTCTGTTAACTGTTTCAGTAACTACTTTATAAGAATTCTTTCTATCAAAATTAAAATGACCTAAGATTTGGCTAGGTCTTAAGATAATAAATGTCATTTTAAAGTTACCTTGGAAATAATTTAGTCTTAGCCATTTTACAGATGAGGTAGGTGAGGATCAAAGAAGAGAAATCACTTCTACTTCTAACTAGTAACAGATCACCACCTAGAACCCATTTTTTCCAATTCCAACCCAATTTAACTTTCATTTGTTTTTCTATTTTATATGATATTTCATGCATTGTAGATTTTAAAGGATATAACATCAGATTCTTTGAGCAAACAAGTCTAACCTTTAATAATCTTGCTAAAGTGGTTCCTTTAGTAGTCACAGTTTGTTCTAGGACATAGTCGGAGTAAATTTATTGAGCAAATACTTGAATAGCCTTTTTACTATTTGTGAAGTACTGTGGGGGAATACAAAAATGATTGACATGGTCCCTTTCAGGAATTCACAGTTTAGTTTATAATCCAGCATTAAATAAGTATTATGAATTACCATTGCTTTGTTTGGAGAGGATATTAAATCTTACCACACTTCTGGTTTTATTGATGGGAGATCTCAAGGTACATTATTCTGAATGCCAGATTTGGAATCAGGAGACCTGGGTTTGAATCTTAGTTCTGGCCTTTAATTTCCAATGTGACTTGAGACAGGCCACTGAAATATAGTTTGCTCATCAGCAGAATGTGGTTGGACTGCATGATCTCCCCTAAACTTAAAAAATCCATACAAATATTATCCCCAGTTTGGAATTTTAAGCACTATATAGATATGAAAAACACAATTATTAACTATTCCTTTTGGAAATACTTTTTTCTGTTTACTGTTCTCTGTCACCAGTCTTTTTCTCTGTGTCTCTTCATCATCCTCAAGGAGAGGTGGTTAGCATACCATGGCACATATTGGTTAGCTCCATGACACATACTATCTCTGACAAGTATCTCTTGTGAAGCGTTACAGTAGTCAGAAGTCCACCAAAAACCACAAGTAAACTGTCTTTGTTTTTTGCTGAGTCTTCTCAAAATGGCACTAAACTGTTTAGGTCAGAGGAAGTCCATTTATTCTTTATGCTATGTGTTCTTTTAAATTATTTAACCTGTCTCCTGAATATGGGGATTGAATGAATATGTTTATTTTTTTTTCCATGTTAAGAAAGGAGTGCCTTAGCTTTTGAAATGGCTTCATAATGAGAAGGAAGAAAAACACTATTTGACTATAGTAAAACTTGTGTGTAGCTTTTTTTACTTTAACCAGTTGGGCTTAATTGTTTTCTAAAATAATAAAATAACCTCCTCCAAAGTCCTACATTGGTACTTCCACATGGTCCAGGTGACCCTGAGTTCTTGAAGGTTTTTTCAGTAGAGGACAAGTTCTTCTGGTCTTAACAAGGAGAGTTTTGAGTACAGCTTGGCAGGCGTGGGGGGCTGAGGGTTGGGATGTTACATCTGAGGACCCAGCCTAGCCAAGTTCACATAGGATACTCACTAGAATATTGGCAATTAAGTTAACCCTTCTTTAACCCTAGCAGCTCACTGCCCACCCCTCTTAAAGGGATTGTAATCTGACAAGTTGAAGTATATGTAGCAAAATGTAGGTAAACTTTTAAAAGATTGGAGATGAATCTAACTGTTAAAAAATCTCAATAATTAGGCTACTTTTCAAACCTCAGAATGATATTAAATTCCAGTCTTAGGGATGCAACAAAGGTGACTATGATCTTTCCATGTGGCAGTTCAAGAAAGTATTTGCTATGTTATCCTGAATTATCTGTTTTCTTATCCATAATTACCTGCCTGACCCCTCTGAGTACCAAAACTAAACATCAGCAAACAAAAACACAGGGAAGTTGAAATCCCTGGACTGTAGTTTGATAGAAATGAACTGCCAGGTGTAATACTTTAATAAAAAGATGTCTATTAGGGCACAGTCTATTTCAGCTCTCATTTAATAGCTGCACATGGATGGTGCTGTGTAAGGCAGCATTTAATAAACACTACTCAGTATTCTTTTTCGGTGGCTGAGTTTATGACTTGTGAAGAAAGAAATCCATTTTGTCATGTCTCTAGTTTCTTTGTTGCCTTAAGAGAAAGAATTTACCTTCTTTCCACCTCCTACCCCTCACCCCTCAACCCCTGCCCCAGGACATTGAGTTTTTGTATTTATAGTTGATGAAAAAAGCCTCAGATTTTAAGGGTCCCTTTACTTAAAGCAAGCAGCTTATTCCTGGGACATATGGACTGCTTTTTCCCCTTAAATAGAAGGTTGCAGTTTTGCCCCTAAATTCAAGAAATCATTGTTTATAATTCAGTTAGGTAATGCTACTGTTACATTTTCATTTTTAAATTCTATTTTTTGCTTCCTGGCAATTTAGGTCAGAAATTTGTACTTTTTGGAATGGAAGTTAGATTGGAAAGTGTCATTTTGGTTTATTACAGAATAGCATGGTGTGCTGACTTTTTCCCTCTCTTGTGTACTCTCAAACAGTAGTATATCTTTGTAAAGGATAAAAATAGAGAACTTTGAATACCAAAGTTTTTTCTTTTTCTTTTCTTTTTTTTTTTTTTAAAAGAAATGGTGAGGGTTCAGGGCCTAAGTTTAAACAAATCGGTTTAAATCACTAGTTAGGAAGCCTGATTTGGGTGTTTAATAGAGAATTCTGTGTGGTATAGAGGTAAAAGCACTGTATGAACCTGGGCACGGCATTAAATTTTGACTTCTATGAAATGGGATGATAAAGCTTATAATACCTATGGTAAGAGAGGTAGCATGTAGAGAGGATAGAGAGCTCATCTTGAAGCCAGGAGGAACTGAGTTCCATTCACTTCCTGGTTCTGACACATACTGGATGAGTGACCTCAGTGATGTAGGCAGTTCTCTGAGGTTACCCCTTTCAGAGAAGTTACTGATCTTCATGGGTGGAGGGAGAGCTTCCTCACTCCAGAGTACCCTTCCTGTGCCAGTGCAATCACAATTTTAGTCCCTATCCCTTTCCCTGTCTACCTCAGAGTTGGGAAGTATTTTGTGCTTTCTATAGAAATGCAAGTTATAAATTTTTTGTTTGATATAACCTTAAATAAATTTAGCCTTCAGTTTGTGAAGGTTAACATTTATTACAGTTTAATGACTAGGTCATTTGAGTATTTCTGGACTGATTTTGTAGTTTTAAAAATGTAATTTTATTTACTAATGAAAGCTCTTCCCTTTTTGCTTTATCTCCGAGACTTCTCCTTGTCCTAATCTGCTGTTGGGCCTTTAGTGTTACATCATTTATGTTCTTGAAACTTTGTACTTAGGAAACCTTATGTTTCTGGAGGAACAAAAGGGTATGGTGGATGTTTTAGTCCCATTCTTTTCCAAATGAACTATGTGACCTTAAGTAATTCACTAACTAGTCTGGCATTGATTTCTTCATTTTAAAAATGAGGGTCTTTATTCTCATTCCTTCTGGCTTAAATTCCATCTACTAATAATGATGCTAACAGTCACATTATATTTGGAGAGGGTAAAGTCCTCACAATTTGAGGACTTCAAGTAGACACTTCTGTAATGCTTAATGTGATCAGCTTGAATGGTTAAGTGTGAACTTCCATTGGTTGCAGTAATTTCCTTTAATCTTTGTAAATCTTTAGTGGAAATATTAGGAGCCTCAGAAGATTGGGTCATGACTTAAAGTTGCCTGCCAGTAAAACTTAAAGGAGGTAGTAGGGAACTCTCCAAATATAATGTCTGATATAAATGTCTAATGGTCTAAGATATGAACGGGGAAGAAACCCGAGTTTATCTGTAATGTATTAAAAATAATATAATTAGAAAAATATAGGGGAGATGAGGATAAGGACTTCTCCAATCAATTGATTCCCTTAGATCAGCTAAAAAGGGGCAGGTAAATAGGCAAAGCACATTAAATTCTTAAGTGAAGTACAATATTTTTAAAAGGGTGGGAGAGGAAGTAAACAGGCATAAGTAAATACCTACTAAGATTTTACAAATATTACCTCATTTAATCCTCACAAAAACCTTTAGAGGTAAATGCTTTTATAAGTCTCATTTTATAGTTGAAGAAACTGAGGCAGACTGAGGTAAAGTGACTTGCCCAGCAGGGTCACACAGCTATAAGTGTCTGAGGTCAAATTTGAACTTGTGTCTTCCTGACTCTAGGCTCAATGCTCTACCCACTGTAGCACCTGAATGTCTACACTGTACTTTTAAGGTATATGAAGTTCTTTCATCAGAATCAATGTAGAGAGCAGCTAGTGAGGGAAACACTTTCTAAGGAACCAGATGAGAATTGAGGCAGGAGACAGCATTTAGGTTTGTGACCCATCTCAGGTGAAGAGGAATAGTACAGGGAGCCAGTCTGAGGCCTGCCTAGGAGAGTGGTATGGGGATAAACAAAAGACATCAGGGCTGGTGATGTGACTTGCTTTTTGTTCACCTTGATCCATGCATATCTGCCTACTTTTCCTAACTGATGGCAAGTGTGTGATTGTGGGAGAGTGCCAGGTTGATAGGGGAATGTTTTATAGCTGCTATTCTTATAGCACTAGGGTGATCCAGTGGATAGTGTGCTGGATCTAGAGGCTGGAAGTACTGAGTTCAAATCTAGTCTCAAGCACTTAGACGCTTCCTAGGCTAAGGCCCTGGGGAAGTCATCTCACCCCTTCGGCCTCAGTTTCTTCATCTGCAAAATAGGGATGATAATAATAGCACCTACCCCCCAGAGTTGTGAGACTCAAATGATGCAGCTAGGTGGCACAGTGGGTTGAGTGCTGGGCTTGGAGCTAAGAAGTTGTTGAGTCTCTTTAGTTGTGTCTGACTCTTCCTGACCCCATTTGGGGTTTTCTTGCAAAGATATTGGAGTGGTTTGCAGTTTTCCTTCTTCAGTTCATTTATCGATGAGGAAACAGGCAAACAGGTTTAAATGACTTGCCCAGGGTCACACAGCTAGTAAACGTCTGAGGTTGGATTTGAACTGATGAAGATGAGTCTTTCTGATTCCAAACCCAAGCACACATATGGAATGAACAGTTGGCCTTTTTTCCTTTTCTTTCTTAAAAAAAAAATGAATAAATAAATAAAGGCTTCTACTGTTATTTCAACAGGTGAATACTTAATGCCTAAAGATCAAGGTTATGAAATGTCAAAACTACTAAGCAAAGGCTCTAATTTGAGAAGCAGACAGAAAGTCTGCAATTTAAATATTCAAAGATTATACAGGTAGTACAACAGTGAACACCCTGCTACTCCAGAGATACCAATTTAAAAATCAGGTTTCCTGGAATTTTCCACTGCCCTAACAAGCGGCACAGTAAACAAAGACAAGTGATACTGGAATTACTTGGAGAGGGAGGAGGGAGAGTTCCATGCAAATGAGCACTCTTACCTATAGCTTTTCAAATTGCTTTTCACAGATTTCAATAATCAAATGAGATTAGAATGGATGAGAAGAAAAGGGATGAAAATAGATTTATCCATTATAATTATGTGTCTACAATCTAAGAGTTGGAGGCTGGCTAACTGCAAATGAGATAGTATAGTTTCTGTAGTTGATATTTCCTCATCACCATCTAAAAATAAATATCACTTTGTGTTTAATGGGTGCTTCTCCTGGCCTAAAGATCAACTGAAAGCATGTCCAGATCCATGCCCTCCCTCCCCCTTCTTAAAATTCTGCAAAGCCACACTGAAAAGCCAGTTAAAGATAGTATCTATGGTTACATCTCTATGAGTAATAAAAGAACAACTTGACACTAGTGACATGAAAGCCAGTTTTAATGTACTAGGTTTCCATTTCAATTTTGGGGAGATCCTTTCACCTCAAACGGGTGAGATTCCATTTAAACTTGTCGTTAATTCTTTATATCAAAAATGTGGTCTTTTATATAGATACATCAAAATAAGAAGAGTTGTATTGTGGTGGAAAGAGTGGGAGAGTCTGAGGACCTGGGTTCAGATCACAACTTAGTTCTTGTGTAAATTTGGGCAAGGGAGGAAAGGAAAGGAAAAAATATTTATTAGCCCTATGTGCCAGGTACTGTGCTAAGCACTTTGCAAATATTCATAATGATAATAACTAACACATAGACTGTTTATTATGTGCCAAGCAGTTTACAATTATTATCTCATTTCATGCTCACAACAACCCTAGGAGGTATGTACTATCATTACCGTCCCTATTTTATAGATGAAGACACTGAGGCAAATAAAGACTAAATGATTTGCCCAGGGTCATAGGGCAGGCGCACACACACACACACACACACACACACACACACACACACACGCAAGGAAGTCTGAACTTAATGCTTGAAGAAAGATACTCTTGACACTCAACCACTGGAAAACACACGAGGTTTACTGTATTGTGATGTTTCTAGTTATCATTCAGCAAACATTTCTTAAAGCAGCTGTAATGTCTTGGAAATAACTGCATTTAGAATCAGGAGACTTAGGTTCAAATCCCAGGTTTGCTACTTAACTGACTGTGGCAAACTGAGTTTTTTCCATATCTGTTAATTTTTTAAAATTGCGATACATACCTTGCATAGTTGTTAAGAATAAAATAAAATAGTAAGCACGAAGTATTTAATATTAAATATTACGTAAATGTCAGCTTTTTTCATTGCTGTTTGTAAGCCACTTTGCCTGGCACTGTGGGGAGACATGTAGAAGAATTAAACACAATCTCTGCCCTTCAAGAAATTTATAGTCTGGTACATCAGAATTTGGGATAGTGTGAGTCAATAGCAAATCTTTCCTGCTTAGCCCATTATAATATTTTCCTAATAGGTCTTCTGCACAGCTACCTGAATAGTTTTCCTATTACCATCTTCCCTTTGGTTAGTCATGTGTGCCCTGTTGGTTTATCTGCTTGTGCTTGAGGTATTTAACTCATTTTTCTTTATCCTGAGCTGTTTCCCGAGGGCCTGAGCCTCAAATTGGACAATTCACTTTTCACTGACCTCAGTCTCAGCCCCAGGGATATATTTGGAGGACAGAACTGGTTCTAGATGGATGCCAGTCTCTTTTGCTTTAGGACTGGTAAATTCACATTCACCCTGACATCCTGCCCCAGTTCCATCTATTCACTATTATTATTTATATACTGTTACATCACAATTTTGTAATACTGCAATTCCAGCCAGAACAATATTCTGCCTTTTGGTTTTCCATGTCACAGGAGGGGTGGGAGGCAGAGTTCTTGTGAAAGCTTGTGGGTCGGATTGTGCGTCCCTTCCAAGAGTTTGAGTTTGTGAGAATTTGAGGAAAATGTCTAGGTCTCCCTCTTGTCAATTGAACCAGAAGTTAGACTATTATTTCTACTGCATCGCTATGATTAAGTCCAGTAATCTACTCAGAATTGTTTAGTTCCCCATTGCCTACTGAAAAAAATAAATTTTTGATTGTGGACCTGGACCATGAAGGGATTTAAATGCTAACCTACTGTCCAAATGTACACTCTTTCATGTTTTCTAAAATCAAACTAAAGTGAACTACTTTTCATTTTCGTTCCCTTTCTCTAATGTGTAACTCAGGTGCCATTTATGAAGCCTTAATTCATTTTAAAGAAGGAAACTCTCCATGAATTATAGGGAGATTTGGATTCCGTACAAGTGATATGATTTAATATAACAAGCATTATATGCCTATTGTATCCTGATTGGTATTGGATATGCAAAGACAAAAATGAAAATGATACCTCCCTTCAGGGAGCTTGTATTCAGCTCTGACATTTCAGGAATGTTTGGACTGCTTAGGAGAAACAACTTTTCCAAGGCTTCAAAAGCAACAACCTCATAAAAAAGAAGCAACACTTATAATAGTCTTCTCCATTGATGTAGACAGCATCCCATTCATGACTACCTATCACCATATGGAAGGGGTGGAATATACCCTCCAGTTTGGCCACCTCCCAGGTCATTCTTCAGAGAATCCAGGCAGGCACATCTTCTCTTTTAATTCCCCAGGACTGGACATTTAACATCCCTGCACACTGTTTTGAAATTATTCCTGCTCCCTATAACCACCACCACTTTGCATGCTGTGTGGCAACATGGAGAAAATGTGGACAACTGTAATTTAGAGTACTTGGTAGAGGTTCTAGACATGCTGTTTCACATGGAACAAAAGTGGAGGGGGGGGTTTAGGGTGGATGTTAATCATCCTAGGCTTATACAACCTTGTTAATCAAGTATTTGGTTTCAGGAAGTACAGAAATGGGTCCTCATGATGTCTAAGGAATAGGTAAAAGTATTTAGGAATTCATTTGTGCAGCTTTTAATCAAAATATGTGACCTATTGCAAAAGACTACCATTTCAGAAAATAATCATATTCCCCAGTGTTTCTTATGCCTATGAAGGCCTCTAGAGAAGGGTCTGGGAAGTACAGATTGTTGAGTCTGAGTGTCAGTTTTATAGGAAGTCCTGATAGAATTTCTAACATAGCAACCAAAATACTTAAACTGTTGAAGGGAAAGGCAAAATTATTTCTGTAAGGGGAAATCATGCCTGACTAATCTCTTAGAATTCTTTGGAAGGTTAAATAAACATGTAGACAAGTGTGTGGACATAATTTAGACTTTCAAAAAGGCCTTTAGCAATGTTTCACATTAATTTTTTTTTTAAATTAACGGGTTGGAAGGAGTATTGTCTTAGGGATAGAGAACTGACTTAAACATAGGACACAAAAGGTAATGATAAATTGGCAATGAGTTCTGAATGAAGAAGCATGTTTATTTTGATACACACACACACACACACACACACACACACACACACACCCACACACACACACCCCCCCCCTGTAATGATGTGGAAGAGGTGTATGGTATATTTGTGCAGAATTTGCTGATCACATTTTACTCCCCTACAGACCTTAGACTCAAACCAATGGGGATAAATGGCAGGAAATTCTCACGAGACTCAGTGTAGGTGTGCTTAACATAGCAGAAAAACTTTAATGTGAATGTATAAGATTAAGAGTGATAGGGCTTGATCTATCATTTGCAACTAGGAAAACAACTTCTGTCTTTTAGTAGGCTTATTGAAAACATTGAGCTAATAAAAGAGGCCTTAGTCCTTTTTGTGTCATGCTTTGGCAGTTTGAATCCTTTGTTTTTAAATGCATAAAATAAAACAATAGGGTTGCAAAGGAAATCCAAGTTAGATACAATTTTTTCTCTCTCCAAATTCATGTGTACCCTGACACGTGATCCGTGGATTGTCAGTTAAAAACGTCTGATCTGACGTGTTTTTGTGAACCAAAAGGGCAGGATGCTAGAGTTCATTGATAAAAATACAGGAAACAAAGCTAAAGGTGTTACCTTAACCTCATGCAGAATCATGGAGGGGCCTGTACCTCTGTAACCCAGGAAAGGCATTTTCTTTGATATCCTGGGGGGCGGGGAGAGAGTAGGATTGTTGTTGTTCCAAAAAGTTATGTTTACAGTAAATATGGACTGAATATAAGAATTCTAGATTCATAAGGTACCCCAAAAAGCTTGAAAGAGACCTTTGGGTACAAATAAAAGGAGTTATATAGGTAACTATGAAACTTAACACCTCCAAAATGACACAGATTGTAGATGAAAGTTAATAAACTAATGGATTATAAGCTAGGGATGTTTGGGGATAACTTTGGAGGTTGAATTTCTGAACAGCTGACCTATTATACTATTTTTCTGAACCTTGTGGGTAAGTAGATAATTCTCTGCTCCCCCCTGTCCTCCATGGTATTTCTACATGATACTCTACAAATGGAATAACCCTTGAATATCTTCACCCTTTACTAAGAGGGTAGTGAGAATGACATACCTATCTACTTTGGCTTTCCTTGCCTTCTCAAGGTTTCCTATGCTCGCCCGAGTTCGGCTTCAATCAGAGATGCAAATTTGTATGTCAGTGGACTTCCGAAAACAATGACCCAGAAGGAATTGGAACAGCTCTTTTCCCAATATGGACGAATTATTACTTCCCGTATTCTAGTTGACCAAGTCACTGGTAAGTAGACAAGTAGCTTCTATGTACAGTATCTTTCACTCTCTTGGGCTGGCAGATTATGAAATATTCTGCCTTCCAATATAGCAATCTTGCCTCCAGAACATATCAAAGGTATATGTGGGCCAGAAAATTGCATTTTCTGCTGGAATTGTTCATAAATATGCATGGACAAAAATAGATTGTGGTATGTAGTGAGCTAGCTTGAGTCCTTTCCACCCTGAAGGTGCAGGTTTGAAGCCTGTTTCATGGCTTGTAATAAATTTACAGCTGCTACAATCTTCCTTTCCAAGCTGCAGTGTGCAAATAGCTTCTTAGAAAATACTAATAAACAATCTTATTTCTATAAAAAAGCAACATTTAATGCAGAAATGCACAGCTGGTCCTCCAAGGGTAGGATTCCACTGGACCCAAACTGGTCGTTGTTATTGCTGAGGTTGTTTTCAAGATGCATTTTGCATAGCATGAGCTTGTATCCAAGGTTGTGGAGCTTAATAGTTAAAAGTAGATGCAGTCTGCTTTAATGTAACTTTTAACAAAATGGGAATTGGCAGAGTTACAGGATGTATTTTTCAATAGTGAGGTAGAATTTAAGGAAGAAGTTTTTTGACACCTTGAATTATTTTTTGAGCTAGAAAAAAATTATTTCAATCATCTTAAATTCATGTCTCATCTCTGTTTCCTTATCTGTAAAATGAGGGGATTTAATTAGGTGACTTTAAGTTACTTCTAGTTTTAAATTCAAAAATCCTATGAAAGAAAATTCTAGATTAACAGACTTTGAATAAATATTGGCACAAATGCTCTTTCTTCATATGAACGTCCATCTTCCTGATATGAGTATTATCAACAGCCATCCAAATAACTATTTTTGTTCTGTTCATACCATACATAACCTTATGTAAGTTTGTTCCTCTTTAGATGAAAGAATGGTCACCATAGTGGATGACTTAGGAAAAAAGTTCTATGGGATACAAGGTTTCACTTTATTAGGGAAAACAAAATTGTCTGATAGTTATGCATGTGAAACCAAGGTCTAATTTTTTCTTCCTAGTTTCTTTTACTTCTCTCATAATCCTCTTTATTCCTGTTAATATCTCACTTACAGTTATGGTAAGAAATATATTCTCTTGCTGCTGGGGTTAAATAGTAAATGTAATCCTTGAAATCTTTATGCAGTCTTTTAGAACAAAAGTTAATGTGTTATTATTTTGTACATTTCATTTAGTTCTTCTAGTAATCTGTCCTTGGTGAAGGAAATAGTATGACTTACAGTATTTATATAGGAAAAGCTAGGCTGAACTCTGTCAACTAACCAAGGTCCAATGAAGAGTTCTCTAGTACATTCAGATTATAGGCTATCTTATTCTGCAACCAGTGATTTGCTTCAGCGTTTGAAATGATCCATGATAAGCTTGAGTTTGGGTATTCTTCTCATTTGACATAGACCATAACTGTTCCATATGTTTGTATACTGATTGACAAATGGTCCAAAAAAAAGAAAAAAAAGGGAAGTGGCTGATGCTGCTTTGGATGACGAAAATCACAATCCTTCACCGGATCTTGACTTGAAGCTTCTCCAGCTTGTTGTAGGACATACTAAAGTTTGTGCTCTGTTGGCATAATTGAGAACCCAGTGTCATTTGAGGGGGAATTTTATTTGCTTAATGATTAAATAAATTCTGGGGGTGTTACCTTATAAAAAGGAGTACCATTTGCTGTTTTTTTCCTGCCACTTAAATATTTAGAATGTTAGCTTCCAAAAGGGACTTAATCTCCCTCTCCCTATCCCCCTCCCTGTCTTTCCCCCTTTCTCCCCCTTCTCTCTCTCTCTCTCTCTGTGTCACACACACACACACACACACACACACACACACACACAGTAACTTAAGTATATTACCACCAGGTGGTGTTATGAGATATTCATACCAACTGAGATAGTTATATCAACTGGATAGTAACTTTAAATTTTAAATAGGAAAAAATAATTTCTCTTTATAAAAGAGTTAACTGAAGTAATTGATAAATCACAAAACTGGTGGAACGTACTATTCCATGTCTGTATCATTAATCTTTAGCTCTCCAAAGAGTTGCTTTTCATTGACTTGGTGAACTCCCAGTATGGAAACTCCTCCTATGAAATGGAGATTTGCATTGCAATTTATAGTTTATAGTGTTTACTCAGGGCAGGTGCTGAGAACTTAAGTGATTTGCCCATGGCTGCACAGCTAGCTTATATCAGAAGAAGGAGAACTGGAACTCAGGTATTCTCAACTCTTGACTGTTCCTCTATACAGTAAAATTGTCTCTCATCAGCAGTTTATAAGTAAACGATTAGGATAAGAGCAGAAGATTAACACAAAATCTCCAAACATGCTCACTTTGACAAGGTATTTCCTAGTCAGTGGAGTTCAATACAACATGGATATATCTGCAGATTTGGTGATATTGAAAGCAATAGTTCACTGAAACAATTCTGTAATGTCTTAAGGTGCAGAATTTTGGGAAGCATTTTTCATGGTATAACCTTTATAAGAGCGTTGCTGGGGTGAAAGGGGTTGCAGTTGCATTCCATACATTTAGCTATTAGAATTTTAAATGTGTAAAATCTTGATAAATCATTCTTTTTTCCTCTGCTATGCATCTTCCATTACTTTCCAGCAAATGATGTTAGGTTTAATGTGCATCATCAGTTCTTTATAGTGGTTTTTAATAATCACTTCTTAAGGCATTCATGACATTACGTTGTTAGATACCCTGAGCACTCAAAGAACATCATGTATATAAAGAATCCGTGTTTAGGGAAGATAAGTGTTTTGTGTTAAACTTACTTTGGAGAAAGAGAAGTTCCAAATAAAATAGATGGTTGTAGTAGAAATAGACAGGCACTTAAAGATTGAAAGTTCGTAGCTTAGAGACAGTTAAGTTAATGACATCTGTTAAAAGAGTTCCTATTCCTTCTGTGAGGAAGCAAAGTAATATCCCCAGAGAGAGGATGCATTAACTGTTGAACTGCTCCATCACTTAATCTTAGCTAAAAAGCTGAAGAAGGGAATTTGAGCTTGTGGCATTCTATTCTTAATGTAAAATGTTTCATTTCATTTTCATAGGGCAGTAATAATTATGTCCAGAATATTTTGGCCTGCCTCATATCTTAAAAGTAATTTGAGCACAATTTCATTTAACCAAAAATGACATTGCATTGTTCAAGAAGATAGGCTTTGATTTGGGAGCATATCCTTAATGTGCAGCTCATTTTAATTTCAACTACAAAATTTGATATTAACTATTAATATTATTATAGCACTCATACTCAGGTGATACCTATTTTCCTTTTATATTGTTTCCTTCGGTTTTGTTCTTTTCATCTGTCTTAACTATTTAAAATCTAAAGCAGAAGTGGGCCACATGTGGTCCACAACATTCGTGAGTGTGGCTTTTCCAAATTAAAATGCAATTGGGAAATATTTACCAAAATAAATAAAAATACATTAAAATATAAATAATGCTATGATAGGGTTTTCTAACTCACTTTATACCCTTAGGAATCTTTATGTATGCTTTATTGGCCCAGATTTCTTTTTTAATTTAACACCACTAATCTGAAAAAGTTGAGGTAAGAGATCCATCATACATTGCTCAATTAATATAACACAAGAAATATGTGAAGACATTTTTAAAAGTTAGATTTTTGGATCATTTTTAAAAAGTAACTAAATGGCACTAAATCAGCCCCTAAAGTGCCTTTTTGTTACCAGGGTGTATATATTTTAAACGTAATTTTATTTTATTTTATTTAAAAGGGAAATAATTGTGTTGTCTTAATTTAGTTTCTTTGGGCAGCAGCTAGTGGTGCAGTGGATAGAGTGTTGAGCCTGGAATCTGGAAGATTCATCATCCTGAGTTCAAATGTGGCCTCAGACATTTACTGGCTATGTAACCCTGGGCAAGTCACTTAACCATGTTTGCCTCAGTTTCCTCATCTGTAAAAAGAACTAGACAAGGAAATGGCAAAGCATTCCAGTATCTTTGACAAGAAACCCCCAAATGGGATCATGAAGAGTCAGATACAACTGGAAAACAATTGAAAAACAAAAAAGTTAGTTTCCTAGTTACTCTTTGAGGAGACACTTTGAAACTTTTCAAAAGGTACTCTGGTGTTATTACTACTTTTGGTCTGTTATATTGGATCCACATGTTTAAAGGTAGTAAATAATAAAATAGTTGGTATTTCATCTAGGTAGCTTTTTGCTACTTAAATTTATCCTTAGCAAACTTAAGAACTTTGCATCTGGCCTGAAATGGTAGTTATTAATATGTAGATTGTATTTTCTTTGAATATGAAAATGTAAGGTAGATGGGATTTAATAGACAAAATACATGCTCTTGAGGAGAGGGAAATTAATGTATTTTCCCCTTCCCATCCAACACAGGAGTGTCAAGGGGTGTAGGGTTTATTCGATTTGACAAGCGGATCGAGGCAGAAGAAGCGATCAAAGGTCTAAATGGCCAGAAACCTCCAAGTGCCACAGAGCCAATCACTGTCAAGTTTGCTAACAATCCAAGCCAAAAAACCAATCAGGCCATTCTCTCTCAGCTGTACCAATCTCCCAACAGAAGGTATCCAGGACCACTAGCTCAGCAGGCTCAACGTTTTAGGTAAGTCTGATTTCGTTTTGGGCCCAGCTGTGTTGACACGAAGGTACATAAGGCTTACTGGCCACTTCTTCCAATGGGCAGTATATCCCTTGGGTTCTCAAGTTCCATACTTAGCATGAAATTATTGCCTTTGGTGGGGTATAGAGGTTGTGTTACGGAAGAACAGAGACAACAGACTTGGGCATTGTGTGTCTTGTAGACACTGAGGTAGAAGAAAAGCACTCTTTGTTCTTAGGTATTCTTAACCCATAGAATACTTAATCTCCATTGCTGTTTTAATTCGTTTGTGCCTCTTCCTATTTTGAGTTTGACCTCTTTCCTTTAGTCTGTTAATCTGCTTATACAAACATAACTATATCTGTAGCTACGGGTAGGACCTGGAGTTCTTTCCTTTCATTCATTTTTTAAAGCCCTTATTAGAATGATGATTCTGACAAGTATCATTTCCCAAAACAAATTAATAAATAAAATCAAAATTTTTTGTTCTTTCCCAATGTTAAATTGATAGTTAAACCAAGATTGCTCTCTGTGTGTATGTGTGTGTGTGTGTGTTTCCATGTCTGCACATGTACATCTTAGTTCTTTTTTTGTGAAAGAATGGAGACATCCTTGTGATGTTCATGAGTAAGGCAGTTTCTGTTTGAGCAAGTTGAATACACTTGGCCATATGGGATTTGCTAACTATAGTGCCACCCACCCTCACTCTAGCTTTATTGATTACAAGTGCATATTGATTTTCTTTTCTTTTTTAGAGTGGATGAGCTGGTTATAAAAATATGATCACAAACAGCTGTCCAATATACAGAAATATTATATAGTACTAAATTTAAATACATATATAGGACTGATAAAAATGAATGAGGGAAAAAACTAGTGAGTGCTTTTGTCCATTCTAATCTCTCCTTGGAGCTTGGCTTGAATTTTCTCTTTTAAAACTTAATGGAAATAAATGCTTAGTGAGTTATGAGATGGAATAGAATTATTTCTTATGTTTATAAAGGCATTCGATTTTTATGTAACAGGGGAAGTCCTTCCAAATAGGCCTTTTCCTCTTGAAGTGGTAGAATGGTCCCCAAACCTGCCTTTTGACATGATGACTCAGTGTTTGCTTTCTCCTTTACCTCAGCCTTTTCTTTTGGGAGGAAAAGAAAGGGCTTTTTTTTTAATTACTATTGTTCCTGATAGCATCATAGCTATGAGTCAGATTTTGAACAGTGAATTTCTTTCCATAGCATTAAACTAAAGAATGATTTTATAAGATTAAAAAGGAAGAATCCCTCACATTGTAAAGGAGTACAATAGAAAGAATTTTGTACTGGTTTGCCAAGTAAGGTCCCTATTCAGAACTTTCTGGGTAGAGAAGGGACCTAGGGTTATAGCACAGCTCTGGATATTGAGGGGGGAGGTAGGGAGGGAGACTCCTTATATTTTTATCCACACTTTAATATTATTTAGCATTTATATAGCACTTGAAGGTTTACAAAGTGCTTCACAAATGTCTGATTTTATCATCCCAATGACTGGGTTAGGGGGTAGGTGATCTTATCATTCCCATTTTAAAGATGATTGCTGCATCTTTTTCAGATTTACAAATATGAATTCTAAAAGTTTTACTAGAAGATAAACATAATTATTTTGAAGTACTTTTTAATTTCCTCATTCAAGCTATAACTTTTTAAAATAGATTTTCCTCAGAAAAGTGATACCTTTAGAGGTACATCTTAAGAAATTTTAGAAATCAGAAAATAGAATACAGTCCTGTACAATTTCTGTCAGAGCACTACCTTATTTGTAAAAGTTAAAAGGACAGGAAGGCAAATTAGGTCTTGATTCTAGGAAGGTCTTGTAGAGCAAAGGTATGGTGACAAATCAGCTGAATCCTCTATTCTGCCTTGTTCCAACTATGATGCTTAATTCAGAAAGTTAGAATTGTGATTGACTTGGTATTCTCTACCTTAAACTGGTGTATAAAGGGACAATAGGATCATGTGACAAAGGGATCAATTGTGTTGAGCAACTAAGCTGTTCACCTCATTAGGAAGAAATGTTGTCTTGTCCTTGTCTCTTCTTAACCATACTTTCTGTTTTCTGTCTTACACTTCTGTCTCTCCACATTCTTATCTTAGACAAGACACAACTTAGTGATATCTTAATATAAACACAAGCTTTAGGGGGCCATTAGGTACCAGACAGAAGTTTTGAATACCTTTATTCTTAGGACTATTTCCTCAAGATTCTCAGTAAATTGAGTGCTTGCTTGTTCTCTTCAAAAATTTGTGTGTTGTTTTTCATGTATCATGTACATAAATGTCTTGTCCCAATATCAAGGCTCCATTTTTATCAACTTTGTTTTTTATTTGTTTTAACAAAAACAGCTCTTTTAGCAGATATGACTTAGAAGATTTTTTTTTAAAGAGCATTTCCTTTTTCTGGTAATAAAGTACCTTCAAATATTTAAACTGTTGGAAAATTTTATTTATGAATTTTAAGAGCAGTGAAAATGACATGAAACATTTTACATTAAGAAAATCATCATGATGCACATAAACTATTCTATTTTTTAAATTTAAAAAATGAAAAACATCTATTTCAAGGTTATGTTTTTAATCTCTGAGAGTTTACAATTTAGTCTGTTGTACCATGTGAAGAAAAGGTAGGAAAGAAGTTCTTTTAATAGGAATAATTTACTTGACTGGCCTGACATGAGTATTTTATTGCCCACAATTTAGAAAATAAGGTAAGTGTATTTGATTGGATCAAGAATCTAATTCAAGTCCCAGGATGAGTTTCTGGAGAAATAGTGAATAGTAGTTGAATTAACTTTCAGCCAGATTTTCCATATTATCTTCTCATAAGGCAGCCTTAATTTTCTTCAGTTTGATGTCCTTTTTTGGGGGAGTGTACACAAAAACTAGTCTCATATATGTACTTTTAAAAACCTTTGAATAGCTGCTTAGTTTTAACTGAATTTGCCAATAAGAATTGCAGCTGATTGGTGTGCTGGTGGTATTGTCCCATCCCCTTTTTGAAGAGAAGGAATTATAATGGCTTTTGAGTAGTCTTGATATTTCTACAATAAGCTTCCAGCTGTTTATCTTAGAAATACATCATGACATTCAATTACAGATTTCATTTAGAAATGGAGATGGTATAATCCTGGCATCCTTTAATATAGAAAATCATTTTGAAGTTGAGATATATGTGAAACATTTTCTCCCCCCATTAACTTACATTTTTAAAATAGGGCAGGGTTTTTTTTTTTTTAAAACCATTAGATAGATGCTTTAGGGTCTTCCAATCTTAGGGATTATGTTGTTCCTTGGCTCTTTCTGCCTATTTCCTATTGCCTATATCCCAGACTCTGTGTCATGATTATCATGTGTACATTGGGATCATTTTTTCCCTCTGTCCCTTGTCTACATGCTCACACACACACACCCCACATCACATATTATATATACACATGCATTATTTAGCTAGTGGGTAGGTATCTCTAGATCCTAGGGCAACTTCTGCCCCACAGTGCCTGTGTCCTCTTCCCATTGGCAATCAACATCCATTTGGATGTTTCATGTATCATGGAGAGTCACTCTGTCCATTTGAATATAGAAGAGATAACCAAAATAAGAAACATTTGTGGTCTAGGGAATTGTATTGGAAATATTAAAGCAATGGAGTTGGGGGGTAGACAACATTAGGAAGATCCTCAAAAAAGTCGTGAGGTAAATGATTCCTCGTTTGCCAGAACTTAGAGACTTTAGGCTGTTGGAGTAGTAGTCTGGAACCTAGTAGGACTAGAATAATCTTTGTTCTGAGATTTGATCCCGTGACTCTGCAGGCTTTTTCTCTGCATGGCCTTGATTTTGGGTAGTGAGGAAAAGAGGCCAGTCTTTCGGTATTTCTGGTTGTTGCTGAATGTGCTGCTTTTCGTAGTAGACTGGTACAGTGGAATCTCTAGCATAGACGCCTTTCTGGCATATGGATGGTGAGATTCTATTTTGAGTGAATTGAAAGCTAGAGCACACGTTTGAAGAATCATGCTTTTTAAGATTTCTTTGAGAGGAGCCTATAATTTTTATAACTTTAGTAAATAAGGTAACATTTTTGGAGCTTTTGAAAGACGTGTCATTTCCTTGGTGTAGGTGCTTCCTCAACACACAGACATTGTTCTGCCTGAAAAAAAATTAATCTAATAGCTGACATCCTTATCATTAGCCTTCATGGCCTTAAGCTGGTCCTGAGAAGGCAGACACAGAATTGGCAGCTGCATCAGTACTTGAAGCCTTTCCAATGCCCTGATGCAAAAGCATTCAGGCTCATCCCAGTGTCTCAAGGATGCATTGGATGATGAAGGGAACAGAGGCTCAGGTAACAAACACCAGATGAATTCCTTGAGTATCAATTAATTTAACTTTCTTAAATTCAGTAGATTGGGATACATGTAATGAAACAACCTCATTAAAATAAGCTGTTTCTATTGTTAGTTTCAAAAACTCACTAATTTTGGTCATATGAATGGTCTATTATGCAAATAAACAACAGCATCAACAACAACAAAAAACCCTTTCATGCTAGATTAGGTAGTTAAGTCAGTGGGAATCAATGCATTTTGATAATTTAGTAACTTTGAGGTATTCATTCTTTCCTTAAGGTGATAAGTATAATTACTTACGTTTGTCTTGTCAGATTCTACTCTTTGGTGCCAGAGAATATAATGCCCTGCATAGCCATAGAGAGAAAAAATATATAGTTCATTTGTTGCTTCTGAAGGCAATGTATGTTGTCTGGTCCCTGAATCTGGGCTTTGAAAATCTGGCCTCCCCCTCCCCCTTGCCAACCAGGAAATTAGAGTGATTGCTTCCCTAATTCTGCAAAAGGTTGAAAATTTAACATGCCTATATTTTAGTCTTAAAATGCAGAAATGTGAATCTAATGAATTGGGGTTAATCAATTAGAAAAGTCATTTTGAATATCTTATTTGGGAAGATAATTAATATGGCAGTAGTATCAAGGTTAGAGGGGTTGCTTATTTTATTTAGCTTTGTTCTCTTCAGATATGGAGATATACTGAACTTTTCCTCAAAATAGAAGATAAGAGGAAACAATTATGTAAAAAGCACCATGACAAGCCGTGTTTAAATAAGCAAAAGAGAAAAATTTAAATGGAATGCTTTTGAATTTAATTGAAAAAAATGCCATGACATTTTGGTCCCCTATCTTTGATATTAAGAAAAATCTCAAATGTTATCATCAAAGTCTGTGCTCTTCCTTCCTCCTTATTTTCTGTCACATAACTTCCAAAATCTTAAGCAATCTTTAAGCTATTTGTTTTCTTTATCCCCAAGAAGCATGGTGTGGTAGAAAGAACATTAGAAAAGTTGAGATGTAAGGATTATACTTCTGGCTCTGCTACTAACTGGCTGTGTGATCATGGGCAAATCAGTTGACCAGTTGGCCCTCAATGTGTTTGTTAAATGATGGAGGATGGGGGTTGCACTAGGTGGTCCCTTCCTGACCTGAGATTCTATTTTCATGGTACTAAGTTTAAAAAATCAAAAGCAAAGCCCAGAATTGGGAATGTAAAGTGAAAGTCATCTAAGGCTTCTAGAAATTCTACTTACCTCTGTTCCTCTTCCCTGTACTTCTCTATGAGTCTGTTATTCAGAAATAAGCTGTCACATTAAAGTCTTTTCACATGAGGCACTGTAGCAGTTATAATGCAACATTCTTTGACCAGTCTTCCTTTCAAATCCCTAAATTTGGGGTTGAACAGAAGAAATTAATTGTTCTTTTTAGGTGTCATTAATGTTGAAATAGTAATTAAATCTTAGGGAAGATGAGTAAAGTCTCAGACTTTTTTTCCCCATCTCTGGAGGATTTTGACCAGAATATTATTGCAGTGGTGACTCGTGATACTTCCCTTACTAGCACAGTGTCACATGCAGAGTTGCACTGACCTGTAGTAATCGGAAACTGTTGTTTCTGTAGGAAACAATGTCTGCTGGAAGTGCTAATGGGCACTGATGTGTGGGAATGTGCACCTGTTCTCACAGTCATATGAAAGGTACTGTAATGCGTGTCACCACTGTGTTTACTGCTGCTCTGAGGCTTTGCATACACATGCTGTAAAAATGCATTCAAAGACGATGGCAGTAACAAGCCAAGCTTTCTTAAGCACATGGGGGAAAAAATAGAAGACTGAACAGTTTGCTAAATGTGTGTTTTGCAGGTTGGACAATCTGCTCAATATGGCTTATGGAGTAAAGAGGTAATGAAGAATCGCATTAGGTTCATAATATTCATAATTGTCCCCACCCTAATTGGATTAGTTTGCATTTAATTTTGGAGAAAGAGGTTACCTTTATTTCTTTCTTTCTTTATTTGTCCATAAGGTTTGTGTTGGGTTTTATTTTGCATGTTCAACTGAATGAAATGCTTCTTTTGAAGCATATCTGATTGAAGGGAAGTTTTCATACCATTGGATGCCACTGAGTCTTCAAAAAACAAACAAAAAAAAAACACCATTATTTGTTATGTATTGCATTGCGGCGGCGTAGCATGTTTGTTTGTGGGTTTTAAAAACTGCTTAATTCATCCATCAGCTCTAAAATGTTCATGGCTGTTGTGGGTAATAGGGTTCAACACTGAGTCTGGCAACCATTCACTTAGCAATTTACGATTCAAAATTACCTCTACTGTATAGCATGTTATTGCAAGCTACAGATTATCTTTTGTTCAGCAACTTCAGTATTTGTGTGTATGTGTGTGTTGGGGTTGAGGGCAGAGGAAGTTGGGGAGATGGCTAAGAACTTTGAGGGTTGGGTTGTAAGGAGGAAAACAGGGGAGATGACTGTAACCAGCTTCCTTTCTTGTTCTCGCTTTTGTTTCCTGATTTGTTTAGTAGGTTTTCTCCAATGACCATTGATGGAATGACCAGTTTGGCTGGAATTAATATCCCAGGGCATGCAGGAACAGGGTGGTGTATTTTTGTGTACAACTTGGCACCGGACGCAGATGAGAGTATCCTGTGGCAAATGTTTGGGCCCTTTGGAGCTGTCACCAACGTGAAGGTCATCCGTGACTTTAACACCAATAAATGCAAAGGTTTTGGATTTGTGACTATGACAAACTATGATGAGGCCGCCATGGCAATAGCTAGCCTGAATGGATATCGCCTGGGAGACAGAGTATTGCAGGTGTCCTTTAAAACAAACAAAACGCACAAAGCCTAATGAGTTTATTGTCCTCAGTCCGTTTATATATGAAAACTATACAACAAAGGCAAGTTAAGAGAAACTTTATACATTAGTAAATGTCTTTGTAAGTCAGTGTTGAGATGGGGATAAAATGACTACTTAGCATCCTAAGAAATATGTGAGTTTTTTATTGCTAGTATTTGAATTAAAACTTCTTAATATCTTTATGTTTGAATATGGACAAGAGGTACAGGGTTTTTACCTGTCACATTGCATTCTATTGCCTTCTTTGAAGAAGGTGGACCTTTTAAAGTGTTTCAGCTAAGGGAAGAAGTTTCTTTTCTTTTACATAACTGCCTTGAACATGTGAGTAAATATTGAGGCTTTGTGTTGTAACCCTTAAGTTGATTGTGTTCCTTTCTGTTCTTTTCCCAGTTTGCTTTGTGTTTGGTTTACATTTAATGCATTTCTGTTATGTCTGTTCAAGAAAAAAAAAAGTATTTTGAAGTTTACATTTTATTTATAAAGTTTAAAACAGTATTTATTTTGTAATTATGATTTGGGTTGGGGAAGGGGGGGCTACATTATAAACGCTTATTGTAAGAATACTGGAGAACTTTTCGTAAAGCAGTACCTTGCCAAAGAGATAAGAGCCTCTTTGATGTGGGTTTAAAAAAAGCATCTATTTTTATAAAAAAGAAAATTTGGAGAAACTTTTTACTGGTCCTGGAACAAATATTTTGACTTGAATACTTTGAGAAATCTCTTCATATGACACCTAGTGAGCTTTTAAAACTTACCAGGAAATTTGCAGTGGTTGGAAAATTTAGAAAGATTTATGACATAGGAAAATAACTTTGGAGATCTTTGTATTAAAGAAGTAGAATCAATGGAAACACTGTTGGTTTCATTTTTGTAATCATCAGTGGAGCATCTGATCAACCTGGTTATTATGTGATAAGTGGCTCACGTTGATTTGTGATTTTGAAACAAATAAAAATTTACAAAAAAGAATATATAAGAGCAGGCAAGAAATTTAAATTACCAAGAGATGGGGGAAAAAATCTGTTCTTCCTAAAGAATTCCCTTCAGATAGAGCTCATGGTGTTTAGTGATGTACTTGCAGTATTGTTTGAAGAATTGTTTTGTCTTAAGAAAAAAAAAAAAAGAAAGACGTTGCACACGATTTGTACTGCGACAAATCATCAGACGTGATCTGGGTTGGAAATGTTTGAAGGTGTTTTGAAAGTTATGTCCAAGGCTAACACCTGAGCTTTGTGTAATGTAAATAAGACCTTGTGTTTATGAACCTTTCAGCTAATTTGGTTTTGTTTTTGTTTTTTTTTTTCTTCCTTACATGCCAAGTGATGTTCAGGTTTTGAATGTTTTTGTATCCGTTTTTTTTTTTCCTTTGTAAATGGCATTAACATGGTTACTTGAGGTCTTGCTTATTCATTTCTGTTGTCCTGGGGACTTGAATTTACAGTGCATCAGATTTGTTGCTGATTTTGTCTGTAGATAGTCTAGCTTCAGCTATTTATGGTGATGCTACATTTTTGTTTATAAATATGTTTGTGGTAAAAAAAAAATGAGTATAACCATAGGTTTTGAACAAATTTCCTTACATTTTTCATACAAAAATCATAAATACCTGTATGCTATTGAAATTTAACTTTGTATGATGCTTAAACCACTATTTGGGGAAATAATAAAATAAGTCTTTACCATGTATGGAAGAAATTTTAAAAATACGAAATATTTTCTGATTAGCATCTAGCTTATAATAAATTTTCAAAAAAGCTGAGGGCAAAATGCCTTCTCCAGGATGCACTGACAACTCTATAGTTACGTCCTGCTTTTTGTATAAACTGAGATGCTCATATGCTTCCCCTTAGAACAAGCAATGTGCTATGCATAACATAGTTGTACACTATCATTGCAGTTGCTTTGAGTTTTTATTTTTTATTTAAATTGTAGTTATAAAATTTTCAGTATAGTACAGTACATATACTGTGAAGCGCGTGCTAAAGTGAATAAGCGGGTTTTCATGCTGACCCACTCAATGCTATTCAGAAATCAATTGGCTTAGCACTTTCTCATATCCTTAGGTGCATTTAGATGATCAAAGTTAACCTTCCGCATTAAAAGAAAAAAAACTTAAAAAAAAACCACATGTATATACTTTTAAAAAAAAATAAGATTTCCCACATGGGAAAACAGTAGCTACATGCTTCTTTCCTATACTATTGTAGCAAACCAAGGCATTGATGAGAAGGCATGTAAATTGTGCTTCACTTTACAGTGTTTATCAGAGCACTTAATAAAATGTAAGGCTGGTATTTATTTGAAGTTGTACAGTATGACTTAATTCACATCTGTTGGAATAGAAAATATATTCTGTTGAGTATTTAAGAGGCTGTACATGTTTTCTTTTGTGTTTGAATCCTTTGTACTTTTTCATGTTCAGTACATCAATAAACAAAGTTGAAGGGAAAGAACAGTGTGGTGAGTAGGTCTTTAAACGCAACTGGTGGGTGAGGGGGTGTTTTCTCAAATTTTGAGAAAGTATGATCCCAAAAGTTTATTTTAAAAGCAGTATCATCAAATGTGAGATTCTCAGATGTCTCCAAGGCAAGTGGTTTAAATGAAACATGGAAAAGAAAATTGAATTTGACCCTCTGACTAGTAATTTCCTAAGTATCAACAAGTGGATAGTTTTATAAGAGCACACACCATCATGACCTAGTAAAACCATCTGTAGAAATGTAACACTGTTGCAATGATGATTTCATGTATTAATATTTCATTCTATAGCAGAATTCATTTTACTGCTTAAAAGGGGAACAACGTGCTGTTTGCTTTAGTGAGGGTAAGACAAATTATACACTTCAGAAGTTGAGCTTTAATTGACCTGCAGAAGTAGGGTTTTATCTTTTCTTTTATTTTTAATATTGGTCTTAGTAAAGTGGCTTAGTTTGAGATTGTTACCAACTTTTCTAAATTGAGAGCCCATCTTTAGAAGAACCAGTGCCACACCTTCCCCCATTCATATCAAGGATTAGTTATATTTTGCACATGGATGAAAATTGTGATACTAAGATTTCAAATTTATTTTTAATTTTTATTGCATAATCACCACTCCTATTAAAAATACATCTTGAATGCCTTTTTCGGGGGATGTTTTCCCTTTAGAATTGAGAAAATTTGGTTTCATAATTAAGGATTATAATCAAATCTGTGTATTAGCAGATTTAATTTTGTTGTAGCATTCTCCTTAGTAAACCATTTTCATATCATTGGACTTTAGTAAAGCCCCCTTTGGCAGTAGTCAAAGATTCTAGCTAAGTGATATGATTATCTCCCCTCCAACGTGGAGCTAATTACCTAACATTTAATTCTTCTGCTTTTATCACCTAAATCTAATAATAAAATTTTCTAGTGTTAATTTCTTCCATTTCATTTTCTTGTCCTTGTAATTGATCAATATTTTGATGAATTATTCAATCAGACCTTGGGAAATGTATCACACAGTAAAGAATTGAAGAATTAACCACTAGAGAAAGGGTTCTAATCCCTCCCCTCATCCCAATAGCTTGTGTTTAGGCTGTCCTCATTCCAATAAATTAGCAAATTTTTTTTTAAAAACAGGGTACAAATTTGTTACCTTAATTAATTAGAATATTTCATTCTTATCTAGTGGTCAACCCAAATTTTAAAAAGTAAACATTTCAAGTTTATTTTCCAAGTGTAGCTAAACTAACTTTAGAACTTTCTTGTTTTTATTGTTATAACAACATAAAATGGGTGTTGCAGATTTTTTCCAATTTAGTTTCTACTTTTAAAAAAAAGGCTTGAAAGTAAGCCTTAAAATGCAAATAGCTTAACATTCTGAAATTTGCCCAGATTTTTAATAGGCTGTGTCTATAAAGGGCTTCCTTAGTGATGTATACAAGCCTTACACGTATTGGGTTAGAGCAGTAATTTACCTGTTTTGTTTTGCTTTTGTCTTTCTAAAAATTTTGATTTAAATATATTAAAAATGGAAGCAACTAGAATTGCTGAAGACTAGAAAATATGGATACATGCATATTAAGGGGCTTAAATATGGAGAGAATATGTCCATGTGTTCTTCATTCAACTAACAGGTATTCATAATGACAGCATTCTTGCAAATGTCAGCAGTTTCTGTTTTTTGCTCACAACAGATCACTGTAAGGTAGGGGTAGGACAGGGAAATCCAGAATCACCCCCCAAAAGAGGACCATTACTCTTTACATTTGAAAAAATGAAGTGTTATTTTAGAATATATCTCTAATATTTAGAAGTCAACCTTGCCAAAATATCCATTCATAAAAACTAGAAATGGAAATCAGTGGTTTGTCCAGTTGTATGTATTAAGATAGAGCAATAGGTCAAATTCTATAACACATGTCCATTTATTTCTGAACGTTGTTTCACTTCAAAGTTAGAGGTGAGTCATTGTCCTTTTCTTTCCTAAGTTAAAGTATATAGATCTGAATAACAGTATGCCACTGAAAAACAGGTTTGGATTGATCTGAGATTTCCTGGTGCATCCTCATTGATCTTCTAGCCTGGTATCAGTATTAGGAGTTATTAGTGTGAGCTTGCGACAAGCTTAAGATTTAGTTAAATCAAATAGCTATTCTAAACCAAATAACCAGTGTGGCATCAAATATAACATAAAGCCCTATTTATTCAGAATATTTAGAAATGGAGAAGGAAATGGCAAACCACTCCAGTATCTTTGTCAAGAAAACCCCAAAAGGGATCACAAAGAGTCAGACGTGATTGTAAATGACTAAACAAAATTTAGTTATTTATTTATTTATTAGCTAGGCAATGGGGTGAAATGACTTTCCCAGCGAGTAAGTGTCAAATGTCTGAGGCCGTATTTGAACTCAGGTCCTCCTGACTCCAGGACCAGTGCTCTGTCCACTGCACCACCTAGCTGCCCCCAAACAACAAAATTTATTCAGAATGATTATTTGGGAAATAGGCTAGCCAAATTAATCTGAGATCAACAGAGAGAGAGAGAGAGTGTGTGTGTGTGTGTGTGTGTGTGTAAACACAATAGCATAGATATATGGAATGTCTCAAAAGTCTTATTGCAGTTTAAAATTTGAATGGTTTTAATAAACTTGAAATTTCAGTAAGACTGTGTAGGGTACAGAGACTCTTATCAATAAATGGGAGACTCAGATATTAACAAAAAGGAAGTTTTCTTTATTAGCTTTCTGGAGAAAGGGCACCCTCTGTCTGCCTAACGTGGTTCTGCTGGGAGAGTGCAAGGGCGTTCTCAGCAAAGCAAGATTCTATAGACCCTAACCGCAACTCCTCCTCCCTGACCCACTTCTTCTCAGCTCATTGGTGCAAGCTTTGAGGGCAAAATCTATTCTTGGAAAGTCTACCCCAGCAACAGAGAACAAACAAAACAAACAGTTGCCTAGAGACAAAAAAAAAAAAGGGCAGGAAAACAGTTTGGGGGGGGTTATTCCTCCTTGCTACGTGCCTAAAAACAAGTTTGAGAAGGGGGAGAGGTCCGGTAAAGTATATGATGTGTTAAGAAGCATGTTTCCTTATAAGGTCAACTGGCTGCAAATATTTCAATGGAGTAAGAAACGATTAAATCTTTCAGGAGGCTTCACTCCTGAGAGATCCTCAGAGATCATCTCTCACAAGACTTTTGGAACACTCTGCATGATCATCTATATGTGTGCCAGACATTGTGCTAAGTACTTTATAATTACATCATTTGGTCCTCACAACAACCCTGCAAGATAGATAGGTGCTGTTATTATCCCCATTTTATAGATAAAGAAATTGAGACAAACAGGGGCTAAGTGAATTGTCCAGGGTCACCTAGCCAAAAAGTGTCTAAAGCTGAATTTGAATTTAGGTCTTTTGGACTCCACACCCATCACTCTATTAACTGTACCATCTAACGGTTCCATGGGAAAATTGTTATTCTGGGTATATCTTAGACACACACACGCATACATACTTCAGGAGGTTGGGTGGTCTGTAATCTCACTGATGTAGGTACTTAAAAACAAATCACAACCACTCTTTCCTGTGTAATTCTTGTCCATATTCTCTCATCATTTCTCCAGGTGATCTGACCAAAATGTTATATTCTTTCTAGAGTTTTTTTTTTTTTTAATCCATTTTGTGAGTATATGTTAAATACTCACTTTGCAATTTTGTGGTCTTAGAGACTTGCTTGGGGAATTAACTTGTCTAGAGTTACACAGCCAGTATTTCTCAGAAGAGGGACTTTAACCTAGGGTTTCTTTACTCTTAATACTCTTATCAACTATACTGCCCACTATCTCTTGGTACAGTTCATGAGGTATCACATATAACATTGTTATCTGTTTAGTCTGTATCAATGATTTCATCTATGTAAGAAATTACTTAAAAATTTTCTCTTCCAATTCAGATCAGTAAATCACCTGTAATTGATACCCAACTCCTTCATTTTGCTGATGAGGAAATTGAGTCCCAGACACTTGCCTGCGTTCACAAGGTGACTGGCAAATGAAAGAGCTGATACTTGAACCAACTAGCTGGCTTTAAATGTAGCCTACTTTTTATTGTACCACACTGATCATCTTTAGAAAGTTGCCTGCAGGTACTGAAAGGCTGTGACTTGCCCATAGCCCCACAGCTGATAGGAGTTAAAATTTGAACATATATCTTCCTGATTCCAATGCTTGCCTCTCTATCCACTATGCCATGCTTCCTTCTATAACTTAAGTATAAATAGATGCATATATATGATGGTTTCAAAGTACTAATACTGTAATAATAAAATACACTTACTTCTAAAACTATACCATTTTAATCCCTTATTTACCCAATAGGAATTTTAAGACCTTTCCATGCCTCAGTGTTAGAACTATAAACTTTAGTTTTCATAATAGAATACTATAGATATAAAAAGTATGAAAGATTGGGATGAATATATTCTGACATTATGCCAGATCCTAGAAGTGGCTATAAAATGAGACCTTTAATTTTTCTTTTAACAGAGAGAGGAAGGATATGTGTGTGTATGTGTGTATATAAAGAAAAATCTTAATTGAGTTTTCTGGTTTTCTGAATTCTAGATAATTTGGGACTCTGTACGTGAAAAAAATAAACTAAAAGGGATTTATGACTTAAGTTAAATTTTTGATATTGTCCTTCCTTCCCATTGCTGCTACATTTTCACTGTGGAGATTATATCCCAAATCAAAGGTTACCAGGGGCTTACATATGCTGGTATAGAGAGAACACAACCCTCCTGTATAATACAAGAGATGTTTCTGGATGATGAGCTTTGTATTAGGTAGCAACATTTCTTCCCCCACCCAACCATGTATTGCTCTCAGTGCTTTCACTTTCTTCAGACCAAGTGATTTAAAATCATAATGATAAAGTTTTCCTATTTAGCATTTATATAGTTCCTGGTGCCTTAGCATATAAGTACACTATATTATTATTCATTTTTGTTATTTTCTTATTCAGACTTCTCAAGCATAACTCACACAGAAGCTGTGGGGAAATTGTAAAACCTAAATGTTTCTCATTCATTTTCAGTATCATAGACTTAGGTTTTCCCAACATTATGCACTCCATACACACACATTTTATTTTATTTTTTGGAATCTAGGAAAATAGCTATTCTTTACCTTTAGATGAGAAATTATGCAACAGGGAGAAGAGGAAAATTTTCAGCCAGAATTTCTTTGGAAAATAGACCACAATGGTCATAATTATTTCATGGGCTGTTGGTGGAAAGTGGTCTGTGCTCATCTACAATTCTACTAAAAGATGGTTCAGGGTTTCTGTGGTTTGTTGCTATGAAGACACATCCCTGCATGATACTATACCTGTTTCTGAAGTCATCAATCCCCTCTGGGGACCCTTGTGAGGTTGAGAAAACTATCCTGTTCCAACTTGCTTCCTTTATTATGACTCCTTCATTGTACAGAAGAGGAAACAAACTGGTTATGTGATTTATCCCAAGTCATAAAGGTCTTTTGAATACAGATATTCTGACTCCATATGCATTACTCTTTTCAAGAGAGTATCCTGCCTCACTATTGTATTCATGCTTTAATTGACAGAGGATTCTTACCTTGTCCTGGATCTAAGGGCAAATATGTATTTTTTTTCTTTATCTAAATCAAATTTTCATTACTTTGGCATGGAAGTATAATGAACTTCTTTTTAGAAAGCTATGGCTTAGAAATTTTAACTGAAGTGATAGCTTTGACTCTTCATTTTTTACCATGAACATTTCCAAACAGAAATTTTTATTTGACTTTAGTTCTCATGGATTTAAAATAATTTGGCTATGGACAAGGCCTCCAATAGCATCTAGTCCAGCCTTTTCCCTTTATTTTATAGTTGAAGAAACTGAGGCCCAGAGAGGTTGTAATTTGCTCAAGATTTTACCAGTAAGTGCCTTTTTCCCCCCTACTGCTACACCAACACTGAAATACTAAAAGTAAGAGGTGCTTATGTTCCTAAACCTTCTGCCCTTTGGTTTTTTGTTACAGTCAGAGTTCTGAAACTTGCTAGATGCCTAAGTCATCAAAGGCTCATTACAGGTAAGTTCATCTTGTGTTTGTCATGGTTATTACCTAGCACTTAGCATCAAGAGTTGAAGGACACATCTCATGATGAGGGATGGGGGAAATTAAAAGCTCATTTTTACTTAATTTTCAGGGTCTTAAAATGATGGACTTTTAAGAGGTGGAAATAGACTAGTTTATTAAATTGTGTGAATTGACATTTAATGCATTTTCTCATTAAACTTTGTGAATCATAACTTTTATAGTTGCCATATTCAAACTCCTATTGTTTTTTAAAATAGTATTAAGGTGCCATTTATTTTTTATGCTGACTCTAGGGAAGCCTGCACTAAAAACAAAATAAGTGGCCAGTACTAAAAAAAATAAGAGAAAGTTCCTTCTTTGGTGTTGTGTGTTGTAATAAGATGTTGCCATTGAAAGACAGAGAAAAGATTTTTTGGGCTTAATTATTGTCATTATCCAGATGTAGCCAAAACAATTTAGTTATACTTTTCACTGAGAGCTTCTTGGCAACATACTCTTTATCATAGCTGAAAAATTGACTCCAGAGTCCTCACAAGTAAATCTCAGCCAGTTCAAGATTTCATGAACTCTATTTTTACCTCAGAAGGCTCATTTTATTTTTGCTTTATCATACATATCCCAAATGAGAAACACTTAAATTCTCTGTAATATGTGTAATGTGCCATTAAGACAATAGTAACAAATGGGTCAAGGGTGAAGTCCAAAGGGGTCAGTAGTTTTCATCTAAATGAGAAAAGACAAGGGAATGTAGTGAGTGGGTTTACTGTCAGAGAACCTACTTACTGACAATATGACTTTGGGCAAACCACTTAACCTCTTCTGGCCTCAATTTCCTTCTCTGTAAAAAGAGAAAATCCTGTAACAATTTCCCTGAGGTCCCGAAATGCTCATCTTCTATGTCTCCGAAGTCAGAATTTTTTTGGGTGTTTTTGGGGTTTTTTTTGGAGAGGAGGGGCTTTACTTTGCTTTTCTTACTGTACGGGAAGATGGAATTTGGCAACCCTGTCCACAATGGTGAGTGATAACAATTTTTCCTGTCTCCATGGGGGAGGGTAGCCATTACTAATAGCCAACTCTTTTCTCATCTTATCTTTGTTCTGTCCTATGCTACAGTAAGGTTAACAGCATTCTGCCACTGAATGAGGGAAGAGGAAGAGATGATGATCCAAATTATGGGTGAGTAATTTCTCCTTCCTCCTTGCTTCATAGGGTCTCTGATTGCAGTGATATTCTTTGAGGGTCTCAGTAAATAGTATCTCCTTATGTGCATGTACTCAGAAAAGTGTCTGATGGTAGAGAGCACTTTGCAAAAGATTGATGAAACTGAAAGACACTCATTATCGTGCACCTGGATCCTCCTGTGACATCACAGGCAGGCCATAAATGGCTGTCTAGAAGGAGCCACAGCCCCATTTTCCCCTTTTCTTAACAATGACACACAGATTGGACTTGTTCTCTATTCAAGCTTCCTTATGAGTAAATGTCTATTTTTATGGTTGAACTGCACTTTAAAAATAGCACCAATCAGTGTGACTCTCTTCTCCATATGTTAAAAGTTGTGCACAAGTTAAAATTCCTCAGATGTTTTAAATCCTTCTACACTTGGGGTACATTTCATTTTCTATCTGGAAGTTTTGAATTTCAAGAATTTCCTTTTTTTTTTTTTTTCTAAAAGTGGCTATTTTAGTGTTTGGTACCCCCAAGTTACCCACCCCTCCCCAAGAAAAGGAAAAGAAAAAAAAAACCCTGTCACTTGAGATCTCTTTGCCATTAATAATTTTTTTTTAATTAACCAAGGCTTGAGATGGCTGACTGAAAATTCCATTAATATTTGGCGAGTTACAGTTTTCATCCTGTAGTGATTGTTTATTTTTGTTGCTGGGAGCAATTAGCTAGAACAGTCACAGTTGCAGCTGTTAGATACTATAAGCTCCAGCAGAGATTACCAGAGGCCTTGTGCACATTTAGAATCTCTATTTGGATTTGTTTTAATGGATGATTCTTTGGATGACACTGTACTAGCTGCTGTTATTTGATCTTGATTGCATTGTACGTTTGATTTGGTGCATCAGCATGACATATTAAGCATTGTAGCTGAGATACTCAGCAGTCTTGTTGAATCCTAAGCAGATGAGTCTGACCTGGGCTTGAAATAACCTGCACAGGTCCTTGCTGTCTGCCTTATGCATGTGACTCATCCAAGGCATTTACACTGTTAACTCATAAATAATTTTTATTATTTTTCTTAAATTTGTTGCATCCTCTTTAGATTGTTTTTTTTTTTAACTTGCTGGGAGTATTGTTGAATCAAATCAGTTGTTGATTGTGTGATATGTAGATATAGATATATAGATAAATATTTCAACTTGCATTTTTCCCCTTTTGGATATAAACTCTTTGAAGGCAAGAACTGCTTCATTCTTGCCTTTGAGTTCTCTCAGTCAAGTCCCTGGCACACAGATAGATTCTCAAATGGACCTATGACCTCATTGATTTGAATGTTTCTTCTCTTCCAGAGAGCTATCCCTTCTAACAAAAAATAAAAAAAGGAAAAAATACAGTTCAGAACAAAAAACACTTGCCAGCATATAAGATTCATTGTATGCAATATACATAGACTAGATAATAATGCATCATTCGTTTTCTTCTGTCCCCTTCAGCCTTTCACCACCCTTCTTGTTGAAATTGTATTCTAATAGAGGCAAACAACTTCCATAGGTTTCAGTTGCAAGTCATATAGAAAGGTCCTGAGGTTATAATGGCAAAGCAGATAACAATATATCTTCTTAAGTATCATTTTATTGATAAAACCACATCCATTTCTGATGTTGGACCATTTGACAGTTTTTTCAAGAACTATGTTGCCTAAGATTTTCTTGTATCCTTGGTATATTACACATAATTGTTTTTATTATTGTCATTTGTTTAGCCGAATCCAACTCTTGGTGACCCCATTTTGGGTTTTCTTGACAAAGGTACTAGAGTGGTTTGCCATTTCCTATTCCAGCTCATTTTACAGATAGGGAAACTGAGGCAAACAAGATTAAGTGACTTGCCCAGGATCACACAGCTAAGTCAGTGTCTGAGGCCCTATTTGAACTCAGGAAGATGAGTCTTCCTGACTTCAGAGCCAACACTCTACTCCACCTAGTTGCTCCAATTTGCACATAGTAAGCACTTAAATTTATTGAAATTATTATTTATTTATTCATTCATTTATTCAGTAATGAGGAAAGTCTGCCAGGTTTAGTCCATAATTTTTTATTTCTCCGATTTAAGTTTCTTATATCCTTATGCCCTTTTGTTCTTTTCTATTCCTTAATGATCCCTTTGCTTCTCCTCTTATGCCTCCTACAATATTTAGCATAGTGGTTGGCACATATTTGGCACTTAATAAATGCATGTTGATTTGACTTCTGTTTCTTTTTTAAGTTAAAAAAGATACCTTTTTTTTCCTGTTATTTAAAGTGTTAACAGGTCATTATTCTGCTCACATCCACTTTTTTTTGTTTGGGGTTTTTCTTGCTTTCTTTTTTTTCTTTTTCTTTTCGTTTTCTTAGGAATGCTTCAAAGCCTCTTTTGTTGAGCCTCTATCTTTTTTCTTGATGTCTTGGCACAAGTTTGCAGGTTATGTTAGGGTTGTTGCTTGTTTTGCTTTGCTTTTTGAAATATGTTATTTTTGTTCTTTTCTGCTACTTCTCACGTCTAAAGACCGATATGTCTTTCAGATTTTGTTGCCTTTGCATTTGAAGGCCTTCTGACCACTTGCAAAATTCATCGTTTGTTATTAATATGTTTAAGGTTAACTTCTTTATTATCTTAGAGTTTGAAGCGTGGTTTTACTGCCTTTATGCACGTATGCTCTTTCTCCTCCCTGAAGTCCCCTTCTCTATTCTCTCAAAAAGTGCTTTGCTGTCTGTCTTTATTCATTCTGGGTATTTTTCTGGTATTATGATTTCTTACATTATGGTAGGCATTCATATAGAAAGAGAGTAATGATTATTTTAATCTTTGTAACTTTATCCCTAACACTTAGTACAATGTTGGCCCATGTAGTATGTGCTTAATAAATGCTTTTTAATTCATTTTATTTATTGTTGTGTTCAGGTTTTTTGAACCTTAAATTGCCTTTGTACACCCTGTCTTCAAGGACAACCATTTTGGCTTATGTAGACTTCATATAGTTTAGCGTTGTTTTGCTTCTCTTTTGCCAGCTTTTTCTCCACTCTGGTATTTTATTTCTGAATCTATTAAATGTCATTCACTTCCTTAGACTCCAACATGGATTTTTTTTAATCTGCTAGTTGATTTTTTTCAATCTGTATTGAGAGCTCTATGTTCTGATCTATGTCGTTCTTAATTTATTTTATGGATTTTATTTATTTCTTGAATCATTATAGAGTTTCTTATTGGCCCACTCTCCCAAGAAGGAATTCACAGGATTCTGTATTTTATCAGGTATTGTTTCACTTTCCTTTATAACATTTGTATAAGAGATTTCTTTGAAACTCATTCTTTTTTTTTTTTTTTTTTTTGCTAATTTTAGGATCCTTCCTGTTGATTGATCTACTTGTAATTTGGACTTCTATTTAGGTTTTTCTCTTGAAATCTGGCTTTCAAATTTTGTATTTCCCTTTTCTGATTCTTTTGCTGACAAGAAAGGCAGGGCAGCAAGGCTGAGTTAGCTTGCTTCCATTGGGAGTTACTGAGTTTGTTTGCTTGGGCCCCTCCTTGAATACTTTCAAGATATGGCATTTTTTTTAATACATTTTTAAATATGATACTCAAAGGAGAAAAAACTCACCCAAGCTGGGTTTCAGTCTATTTTGCTTTAGGCTTGGCACAGCCACATGCTAGTGTCTCCACTCCAGTTCTTTCAGGATTCTTTTCCTTTCCTTATGAGACTGGGCTAATAACTCATTGGTGCTTTATGCAGAGTAGGGAGTGGGGCAGTGTGTTTTGAGCAATATCTGCAGTCTTGGAGATCCCTGATATAAGGTCACTGCTGTCAACAGGCAATCACAGCTTCACAAAACTTAGGTGAGAACTAGGTTTATTACAAGAGATATGAAAGTGCATATGGAACTCAAAGAGTTCACAGTCCATACAGAAGCTTGCATTTTTATAATAGGAAAAAAGGAAGGAGGAGATACCAGAAATCTCTACCTAAAAGGGAATGGCATGGGAGACGGAATGGTGCAACATGTGGGAAAAGGATAAAAGCCCTCCCAAATGTGAGGAGCAAGGCAAAGGCAAATTCGTTTCCTTTGGGGACTGCTAGACTGTGAAGATAGGATGGTTGCTTATCTACATGGATCTTAGCTGCACAAGCAGTTTTCTCAGCCTGGAGCAGACTGACTGGCATCTGTCTTGACTCCTAAAGACACACAGGGAGTCCAGTTTGGAATGAAAACAATAAATCATGTCAGCTGTGGGGGGGGGGGGTAGGGGGGGGGGGGCATTTGTCCTTGACACATTCAGGGTCTCCTGCATGCTCTGTCTAAAGCGTTTCTGGAAAGTAAAGCAACTCAAGGAGACAAGTTAGGGGGCCCTTAATAGTCCTTAATACTCTCTAGTCAGAATGCAGCACTTTTTACCACTTGCCCTTCTTCAGTTATATGAGGCTAGGCAGGGGTAGGGAAAGGAGGATGAGTTCTGGTATAGTCTCTCGAGCAGAGAAGTAGGAAGTGATCCCCTTGAAGTGGCCCCAGCTCCAACTTGAGTATTAGCTTGTCCTCCTTCAATAGGAGATGGAGTCTGGTGGGAGAGTAGTGCTGAGTGAGCACTTTAATGATTAGAGTTTTCCTGTGTTAACAGTTTACTTTGTTCTTGTCTTGTGGGTTCACTTAAAGCCATTTAATATCTGGTATAAAATTAATTTTTAGAGGGTTGGAGATTTAAAAGGGTCTAGAAAAAGTGATGAGTCCTCCATCTTGCTGGTCACATCTTCTGTTGCACATTTTGCTGATAACACATTTTGCTTTCATTTTTAAAAAATTTCTTCTGTGTTATACTGCAGCCTGCTTCAAACAATTAAGCATTAATTAAGTTCCTACTATCAGGCATTCTGCTGAGTGGTGGTCATATAAATACAAAGACTCAAATATTCCCTACTCTCAAAGGGCTTACCATCTGTCATCCACAATGCACCTCAACTTTGCTCTCTGTATGATGTTCGTTTTCCTTTCTTTAGCACATAACAGGCTCTTAATAAGTATCTGCAAAGAGTCTGTAAGAGTCTAGAGCTTTGATGGCAGGTAAGAGCATGGAATCGTGTGTTTGTACAGGTGTGTTATGCAATCAGCCTGTTATATATAGAAATAATCAACTTGCTTTCTGCCCTGGGTTTTATTAAGGAAGCCAATTAAGTGCTGTTCAGCTCTTGGAAGTAACTACTATCCTAAAATATTTCCACATTTATTTTGTGAAAGTAGGAATGAATGCTTAATTTTTTGATGCATTTTTATTGCTCTACTAGTCCACCTTCTTGGAAGAGGATGTGATGATTGGTTTGTTTCTATTAAAGAAATATAGCTTGCTATTTATTCTTACTTATTCATAAGACTTGTTTAAAGGGTGGTTTTTTAATAAAACTTAAATTATCAGAATTTTTCACCTGATCTTTATGAAGAAATGAAACATTTTTGGAGAGGGAGGAAAAAAAAACTAAAGGATTCTGGCAGCTTCATTCATATTTTAGGAAGGGGCATCAATAAACTGTAGACTCTTGTGAGGACATTGACTACTCTCAGGATCCTTCAAGCCCTGATGACCAGAGTCAACTGACCTGACTAAAACATTCCTGAGAGAATAGTGTTTTCAGAAGGTGATGTAACTCAGCCTAACGCTTTGGACTGCTTATAGCAGTTGAGTTCATAAGATTTCCTCAGGCAGACACATAGCAGAGAAACATAAATACAGACACACAGGTAAATCCACCAGAAATACAACACTGATCTTTCCCAATGCAGTCTCACACTTGTCGCTCTCATTCTCTTCCTTCCCCTCCACTCCCTTCTTCTAATCACTTTGCAACTGTTTGATAGGGGACCAAACTGAGGAAAACAATCCCAGAGATTCTGGTTCTTTCTGCTTTAACAGGCTGCCTATAGGCAACCTCAAAATGGAAGAGAGACTTTTCCTCCTTTGGGTTAGTATAAGAGCTTAATAAATATTTGTTGATTGAGTAGGTTGCTGCTGCAATTCAGCCTTATGGATCCACTAAGTAGCCTCCTGTGCCTAACTTTGGTAGCCACATTCACACTGTTGGAGGAAATAGAAAGAGTGACCTTTAGTGTTCTTTAGTGGAGAGGTCAGGTGGGGGTAGTTACTGTCTAGTCCCCACAAATATTTCTACCCTTTTTTTGCCTTAATAGTTTCTATATAAATCAAAATTTTGTAGAGCTTGACTTATTACTTTCCTTTCTAATTTTCTCTTATCCATATTTCTGTAACTCATCTTTCTCGTGTTTCTGTTGGAAAGCTGTAAAGGCCTTGCCATCTATTCTTACTTCTCTCTGACCTTGTGTGAATGATGAATTGTTGACCCTTGCCCCACCTTCTTTGTCCATTTTCTCTCCATTCAGGGTAGAGGGCTGAATCTGTCTTATAGTCTGGTGTACTTCTTAATTCCTGTACTCAAGACCTCTTGCAGTAAGGCTATTTTTTTTTAAGCTACATCTTGGGACCTCTCTCTGGTCCCTACTTCTATAGTGGAATCCTAACTTTGATGATGGAGGTCTGTCTCATGCCACATCTACTTCTATGAAACTTAACTGTGGAAAATGCATTATTCTTATTGGGGGGCGGTGTTTGTATGTGTATTTATGGGTGCTGTTCTATTCACTGTACCATTGGACAAGATGATTAGGTCCACTGCACCAAAAACATAGGCCTTAATGGGCCTGGTTCATCTACATCTTCCATGATAGTGATGATATGTGCCTACCTAAACAGAACTGATTTATGCCTTATGAGGGGTTCTTTTCTTGTATCTCATTTTCTGGATCACAAGCAATAACAGATACTAGATGATCGGATGACACACCCAGAGCACAGTCCATGTCAAGAAAGGTGTCATCAATCCTGTTATAGATTACTGGTTTCCTGCTGCAGAGCTTCAAGTGTCTCAGTCTCCCAACTCCCCTTGGTCATAAACCTAAACATTTTTCTACTCTTTTAATGAATCCTTGATTTGGACAAGCTTACCTGTTAGAACATCTGGATAATGATGGGGAGGGATTTCCTATTAGTTGCTCTTGGAACTCTTTATGGGGCACATCTTAAAAACTTCTGTTTGCATTACTTTCCCCAGCTTCAAATGGATATGATACAATATAATTTATCAGGTAAACAAAGGGCTAACTTCCCTGCTTTATGCCTTACACCAAAGCTACATTCTCTCATTTCACAACAATGGACAAACAACCTGGAACTCAGCCTTGGAACCCTGGTAATCCACGCCTTCCTCCATCTTTCCATATTCTGCCTTGGAAGGGCCTTCCTTCTTGCACAAAGGTCACAACCCAAAATTCTGGAGGGTATTACTGAAAGAATAAATTTCTTAGCAACTAGAAGGGAAAGGGTTGATTGAGCCAACATAGCTTCATCAAGAACAGGTCATTCCAGACTGTCCTTGCTTCTCTTTTTCACAGGATTACTAAGCATGTTGACTAAGGGAATATTGTAAAATATATTTTACCTAGATTTCTACAGAACATTTGACCACAATTCTTTTGCTCTCCTTGGTGACAGGATGGAATGCCTCAAGAGGAACGATTATTTTGTTGTTGTTGTTTTTTTTTCTTCTAAGCGCCTCTCATGGTGCCTGGTAATTAATGTATTAGGTGCTTAATAAATGCTTGTTGATTGATTGCAATATAAGAGAGGCAGGTGCAGGCTTGTAAGGAAACACTTCCTTACAATTGATAGCTTTCCAAAAGCAGGCTGGCTTAGGACATAATAGAGACCTTTGAGCAAAGGCTAAATGACCCCATATTGGGGTTTTTGACCAGGCATTGATTGAACTAGATGACCTTTCAGGTCCTTTCCTGCTCTGATTCAGATTCAGTGTAGTAGTGTTATATTTCCTAATTTCCACGTGACTGTTGCTACCTGGGCCTGATCTGATTGAAAAAAATTACATAGCTGAGTTGAAAAGATAGTTGACATTGCCCAAGGAAAGGTAATATCCTACTGTTTCCACAAAATGGACAGGGATAAAATCATAGATTCAGACAACAGTGGCTCTGTTATTACAGCAGGCTTAAGGAGTGGGGATGAGGTGCTGTGAACATAATGAGTCCAGGGCATTTCTTTTAAGGATAGGACCTCACAGTCAGCACATTTTGCTATTACAATTGCTCCTCTAAGTTCTATTCTGTTCCAGACCTACAATATGTCAGGCAAAAGGGAAGCTGACTTCATAGCATGTTGGGTTTCTGTGACCTCTGACACAAGTACTTCTAAGAGAACTGGCAAGGGCTCAAAAGATGATGTCAGGTTTAACGTTACACTTCTCTTATGACAGAGTTGTTAACCAGCCTTTCAATGATCCTTTGGATTTGAGATTTCAGGAGATTTATAGCACATCCCAATGCATAACATTTCCCCAGAGACACACATAATATTGCATTAATACCAACACAGTCATAGCAACCTAGGTGAATCCAGATATCTAAGTGCAATGAAGAGATCTTACCTGAGTTTCTTGTTCTTAATGCCTTTTAACATGCAGTGTTCTAAAACTGCAGTACTATAATCAGCCAGGCTAAATAAAACAGCACAGAGGGTTCTGTCTCTCCTTGCTTTTTTATACTGCATATAGACATCCTTGCAGTATAAGAGAGATGTGCCTTAGTTAGAACTGTTGGCCACAGCTGCTGTTTTTCTGCCTAACAGATGAGCTGCATCACCTTCTTAATTAGAGTTACATCTAGTTTGGTGAAATGACTCAAAACCATATCCCATGAGGATCATTTGAAGAAACTGGGGATATTTAACTTGGAGAAGAGAAGACACCAGAAGGGTGTGTTATAGCTATCTTCAGATACTTGAAGGATCCTTATGTAGAAGAGATTAAATTTGTTTTGCTTGGCCCCAGAAGGTAGAATGAGAACCATTGGGTGGAAGTCAGAGAGGCAAATTTCAGTTCAATATGAGCAAAACCTTTCCAGAGCTGTCTAAATTTGGAATTCTACTTATAGAAAATTTCATGTAACAGACTAAGTGCCTCTCTTTTGGCTGCTGTCTAAATTACTGGAAGAAGCAATGAATTCTCCATGTCACACCTTCAAATGAAGGATTTGTAGAGGGATATTATGGAAGAAATTTCTATTTCAAATATGTTTTGGATTGGATGCCTTCTAAAGATTTCAGAAAACTCCAAGATTCTGTGATGCTTAATATTGACTAGAAGGATTGTTTTTATGCTGATGCTAATAATAGCTGACATTCATATACATACATATGTTAAAGATTACGAAGTACTTTACATGTTGTTTTATCCTTAAACCTGTGAGATAGGTGTTCTTCCTGCCCCCCCCCCAGCCCCCATTTTGTGTTGTAACCAATATGTCACTCTCCCAAATATGACCTGGACTACACTGTCAGGAAAACAGTGAACCCCACTTTTCTCTGTGAAGAAGAACCGACAACCCACTAAAGGAAATCTTTGATATGAGCAAAGGTTTCATACTGGTATACAAGTACAACTGTGACATTTAAACATCAGTTTTTGGTTGGAAATGTAACACCTCAAGCTCTGAAAGGAAATTAATCTTTTTTTTTCTTTTTTTAAATTGCTTTGGTCTAATGATAGCTTAGCATTTAAAGCCCTTCACAATTTAACTCTAAATTGCCTTTTCTAGCTTATTACACTTTATTGCATTTTGCAAAATGTATTAGAATGCAGTTCCAAATTGCACTATTTGATGTTCCCTAATCTTGGTATTCTATCTCCAGCTTCCAAGACTTTGTATCTCCCATACCTAGAATGTACTCCTTCCTTACGCTATCCATTTAGAATCCCAAGTTTCTTCAAGGCCAAATTCATGGACCATCTCCTATAGGAAACCTTTAGTGATCCCCCTTTTTTATTAGTGTTCTGTCTTACAGTTTTATGTATATACATATCTGTTGACATGTGTATCTCCTCAGGAAAATGTGAGTACCTTGAGGATAGTGACTTTTTCATTTTAGAAATTGAGAATTAGAAGGGAACTCAGCAGCCATGTCATCCAATCCAATACATAAAAGAAATTTCCCAAATTAACATACTTGATAAGTAGTCATCTAACCTCTGTTTAAAGACCTCCAAAGAAGGGGAACCCCACCATTTCTCCATGTAACTCATCTCGCTTTTGGACAGCTCTAATTCTTAGGAAGTTTTCCTTTATATCATACCTAAATTTGTCCCTTTTCAGCTTCCACCACTGGTTCCTGGTTCAGCTTTATGGAACCAAAGAGAATAAGTCCTTCTTCACATGACTGCCCTTTAAATACTTAAAGACCTCCCTTGAGTCTTCTCTTCTCTAAGGTAAACATCCCTGGTTATTTCAACCAATCCCTTCACCATCCTGGTTTCTTCGACTGGATGCTTTCCAGCTCTTTGATATCCTTGTTACATCATGGTGCTCAGAACTGAATGTAGTTCTAGATGAGGTCTGATGAGGGAAGAGTACAGTAGGACTGTCACCTCTTTATTTCTTAATGCAATGGCCTTCAGTGTAGCCTAAGATGATACTGTTTTTTTTTCTTTTTTATGATTTCCACATCACACTGATGACTCCAATTGAGCTTGCTATTCACTAAAACTCCCAGATATTTTTCAAAATAACTCCCATTTATCCATGTCTCTCCCATCTTATGTTTACCAAGTTTGTTTTGTTTTCTATCCAAGTACAAGACTTCACAGTTATTTATTCTAATTGAATTTTGTGTTATTAGATTCAGCCCAGTGTTCTAGCCTGTCAGGATCATTTTTGGTATCTTGATTCTGCCATCCTTCCCAATCTAACATCATTTACAAACTTGAAGAGTACATCATCTATTCCCTTGTCCAAATCATTGATAGTGTTGTTAAAAACAGCTCATGATCGTATCTCTAGTTACTTCATTGGAAGCCCCCTGTCTTACTGACATAGAACCATTAACAGCTGTTCTTTGAGTCCAGCCAACCAACTAGTTCTGAATCTGACTGTGTTATTGTGTAGTCCACATCATCTCTATAAGAATAAAGCTTTATCATAGCTTTATGAAAAAATTTTGCTAATGCTTTAGTGAAGTATAGCCATAGTATTCTCCTCATCTACTAGTATAGGAAGCCTGTCAGAAAAAGGACATGAGGTTAGTTTGGCATGACTTGTTCTTGATGGAAGCCATAATGTCTCTATATATTACTGCTTTTCTTTTCAAGTATTGGCCAACCATCTCGTTAATGACACATTGTAGAATTCCCTTCCTGCACCACCATTCCACTCTCTCTAATCTAAGTCAGGCTTACTGGTCTATAGTTGGGAAACTATTCCTTTCCCTTTTTAGAGGACCAGGGCAACATTTTCCATCATCTTCCATTATATTTCAAATATAACTAAATGACCCAACCTTTGAAGACCTGAGGCTATAGTTCGTTTTCCTAGCTGCTAATATAGAGCCTTATAACAGAATACTGGAATGGAAGAAGAGGTCTTAAAATTGATTCTATGCTATGACTCCTACATGGAAAAATGTCCTGGAATTACATGGTGGTACTCCATTTTATATACTTAATGATTTGTGGGACTCAAGGTTCTTAGGTTTCAGTCAAAAATTTTATCCCATTTACTCTCATACTAAAAATGTACAAGGAAACCAAACTCATTCCCTTTAAAACTTTGTCAGTCATCTCACAAAATATGTGCTATTGGCATGAAGGGAGTGCCTTGAATATAACCTGGTGTAAAGGAAAGAGCTCTGGCTCTGGAATCATAGTCCCTGGGTTTAAATCTGTTGCCCTGTATGTGACTAATATAAGCCATTTAGCTTTTCTAGGCCTCAGTTTACTCATGTGTAAAATGAGATGGTTTGACCATTTTAGTCCTGAGGTCCTTTGCAGTTATAGGTATATGATCCCACAATCCAATGAGTGAAGTAAATATATCTCTTCTGATAGAAAAACAACCTAAAGGAAATGATGTCTTAGTGAGGGATTAGTTATCTTTTCTCCTCTCATGAAAGCTATCTATACATATTCCTTTCACTCAATTCTATACTTTCCACAACTTCATTCAGTGGAAACTGCCCTTTTCAAAGTTAATAGTGATCTAATTATAAAATCTACTGGCCTTTTCTCAATCCTCATCCTTCTTGACTTCTCTGCAGCTTTTGAAACTTCCAGTCACCCTCTTCTCCTTGATATTCTCTCCCCTTGAATTTTCTTTGACTTTATTCTTTCCCAGTTCTCCTATCTGTCAAACCATTCCCCCTTAGTCTCCTTTGCTAGATCTTCATTGAGATTATACTCGGTAACTTTGGGTGTCATTGACTCTATCCTGGGCACTTTTCTGTTTTCCTATATATTTCACTTGATGATCTCATCAACTCCCATGGTTTCAGCTACCTGATCTATACAGTACATCCAGCCCTTACCTCTTACTTGAACTCAAGATTCAGATCATCTAACTTTTGAGTATCACAAACTGAATGTCCTACAGATGTCTCAAACTTAAGTATTTCTGAAACAGATCTCATGATCTTTTCCCTCCAACCCTTTCATCTTCTGAACTTTCCTATTATTGTTGAGGATACCACCATTTTCCTAGTCACCCAGGTTCACAGTCTTGATGTTATCTTCAGCCCACCTCTACAGTCTCTTGCCAAGGTTTCTCAAGTCTATTTTTACAATATCTCTCCAAGTTCCCTTTTTTTCACTCACACAGTCACTATTCTGGTGTAGGCCTTCATTCCTGTACTATTGCTATAGCCTTCTGAATGGTTTCCCTGTGTCAAATCTTTCCCCTGTCCAATCCAACCTCCACTCAGTTACCCCAATTGATTTTCATAGAAGTCATGCCTGATCTTGTCACCTTCATACTAAAAAAAATTCCGGTGGTGATTCTCTGTTACCTCTTGGATCACATATAAAATCTTTTGTTTCATATTTAAAGCCCTTCTCAACCTAACCCTTTTTTACTTCTTCAATCCTCTTAAACTTTATTTCTCTCCATGGCCTTTGTAAGATCTAGCTATAGTTAGTCAACAAGCATTTATTAAACACTTTCTGTGTGGCAAGCACTGTTCTAAGCACTGAAAGAAAGGCAAAAGACAGTTTCTGCTCTCAAGGAGCTCTATCCTTGGATATGACATTACATCTCCTGACAATATGCCTTTTTATGTACTCCATACCATGTACCAGAGGTAGCTAAGTAGCACAGTGGATAGGGCTTCACTTTACTTATCCAAGAAATGAGACAGCTGAACTAGATTAAGGGTTCTTGACATTTTGGTGTATCTTGAACCCTTTTGGCATTCTAGTGAAGCCTATAGACCTTTTCTCAGAATATTTTTAAATGCATATAATAAAATATATAGGATTGCAAAGGAAACCTATTACACCAAAGTACAGTTACCAAAATATTTTTGAAAACAAGTTCATGGATTCCAGGTTAAGGAACGTCTGAACTAGATAACTGTTAAGATTCCTTCTGAGTCTAAGTACTCTAAAGTTTGAGGGGTTGCTAACTTTGCTTTATCAGAAGTTAGGGTTAATTACGCTGATCCGGGTTTCATTTGATCTTATAATTGACTTTATCAGCAAGGCAGAATGTATTACTAATAAATTGTGTATGGTGTTTTTTTTTTTCCTTAAGTGTCTTAAGTTGTTTGGTCAGTTATCAAAATGTACTCTCTTAATTTGACTGCTTTGACTGATTTCCAGAAGAAACATGAAAAAGATATTATATAGGCTGTGGAATGTGGGTCAGCAAAATCTTTTAAATCTCATTGCACTGTCTGCTTTGAGAATGCAGTCCTTTTCTAAGTGTAGAGGCTTTACTTGAGTTGCGGATAGGAATAGTGAAAGTATTTCTCAGATGAAATGTGAATGTGCTATCACTGAATGAGTGAGGCTAAAGCAGAATTCTAAAGGTAAAATACCTTTAGTCTTATTTCTCAGGTAGTGATGGGAGAGTAGTATTTGGCAAAGCTCTCTTGGATTTGTGTGAGTTGTTATGCCCATGACTGAATTTTTATGATGTGCACCACTCTGACTCTGTTGAGGATGTATGTTTGCGAAAAGAGAAAGCACCCTTTCTTCCATGAGTCTTCTTTTAAGAATGTTAGATTCAATAAATCAGTCAAAAACCATTTATCCAGCACCTACTAAGAACCAGAGAAAGCTATACAAGGAAAGAAATGAAACATTCTCCCTGCCTTAAGATTTTGTTGGGGGACACAACATGTACCTAATAAGTACATGCAAAACGTAAAAATAAAAACAGGGTAAATTCTTTAGAGGAGCATCCTAGCACCTGAGAATCAAGAAATGCTTGATGTAAAAGATGGTATTGAGCAAAGTTGTGAAGGTAGTAAGATTCTGAAAGGCAGAGGTGAGATGAGAGTGCTTTATAGGTGTGTGTTTGGGAGAGGGTGGAGTTGATGCAAAGGCACAGAGAGACAATATTATGTGTGAAGAATGAGTGAAATCAAAAGCCTTAATTGAGCACTTACTATGTGCCAGGCCAAGGACAGTTTTCTGAACTGTAGGGTATGGGAAAGGATTTAATGAAGAGTAAGGGCAAAAAGGTAAGTTAGGGCCAGATTGTGACAGACTTTCAAAGCTGCACAGAGGAACTTGTTTTTAATCTTACAGGCAATAGGAGGCCAGTGGAGTTTATTAAATGGAGGAATGATGTGATCATAACCTGAACTTGGGAATTATTTTGACAGCTGTACATAAGATGGGTTGGAGGGGAGACAGACTTGAGCTAGGGATGCTAATTAGGAGGCTATTGAAGTAGCCCAGGCAAGAGATGAGGCCCTGGATTAGGGTGATGGCTGAGTATGAAGAAGGGGTTGTAATGGAAAGATAGAATAGACATAGAAATGACAAAGATTTGATACCTGACTGGATATGGAGCAAGTGAAGAAAATGAAGGGAAAAGTGAGGAGTCAAGGCTAATACTAAAGCTGTGATCTGACCCTTAAGAGAACTAAGGAAGTTCAGAAGAGAGGTGGATTTGTGTGAGTAGGGTGGGCAGATAACGAGTTCAGTTTTGCACGTACTGAGTTGGAGTTGTCTATAGCACATCCCATTTGAAATATTCATTAAGCAGGCTGAGATAGATGAATGAAATTCATTGTGCTGTAATGGATAGAGTGCTGGATTTACAGTCAGGAAGTTCTAGGTTTAAACCCTATCTCAGTCACTAGGTTTGTGATATGGACAAGTCCCTTAACCTTTCTGGTGTTCAGTTTCTTTATAAAGTGAGAAGATTGTACTGAATGATGTCTTAGGTTCCTTTCAACTCTAGATCTCTGATCTTAGGATCCTGTGAGAGACTAGGACTAGGTACTCAAGGTGTCCCCAAAATTCTATCAAAGCTTAAAACTGCACTAAGATTTTTGGGACACCTTTTATAGATTTTTACTATTACCACCACCACCACCACTTAGCTTTTATATAACACTTTAAAGTTTGCCAAATGCTTTACATATTTGATCTCATTTGATCCTCACGACAATCCTGGGTAGTAGGTGCTATTATCACCATTTTAGAGATGAGGAAACAGACAGAGGTTAAATGACTTGATTAGGGTCACACATCTAGTAAGAGTCTCTCTGAAGCAGAATTGGATAGTCTGATTCTACCAGTAGGCCAAAGTTTAGGTCTAAAGGGATTCCTCAATATAATTGTGGTGAATTTAGTATTCATTTTGTGAATTCTTCGGTAAATACAGGCAGGTACAGTATAAAGAGTTTACCATCTATACGGATTGATCCTGAAAGTAAGATTCGGCATTTGACAATTTCCTATTCATCTGCACCATTGAAAGCACAGACCCAGACTCTCTCATTCCTGCCCCCAGTGAAAGAGGAGAGAGAAGGAAAAGATAGACAGATATGGGAAGAAGAATTATCGAGTGATTTATATGAGGCCAGAATTAGAAATACAACCCCCCCCAAAATAAATTGAGACAAGAACTTAAATCCATCTTTCTAAGCTCAAATATATATCTGTATGTGTGTGTGTATGATTAAGCCATGGGGAGCATGCAAGGTTGAATGAAAACAGTCTCCTAAATCTGAATGAAAAGTCTCTAATCTCTCAAAAAGTAGAAAAATAAAGGCAACTTTAATCTGAAAGAGCTTTTACTTTTTTTGGTTGTTCTTGAGTAAGGTGACATGCAGATTCCCCTCTGCTTTCTTTGTGAAGAAAATTCTTATCTGCACAGTTTCTCTGTTGGTTTTGTGTTGGCTGAATACTTTGTAATTATTTTCACTGCAAGAGTTTGGTATAAATACCTTCATTTTGCAGCTGAGGAAACTCAGGTGAAGGAGAATTAACCGATTTAACCAGGCACCTAGCAGATGTAAGATTAGAACCTACAGACCCCCAGGTACCAGGCTGTGATTCAAACCACTGAACAACACAGATGAAAGGGAGAGAGTATTAAGATACCTTTAGTAATAGTACACACTATCTGTATTGAATTACAGATAAACTTAAAACATGGATTTTATGTCTTTTCTAAAGGTTTTTTTTTCTCTTAATAGCAAATAAATTTAATTCCGTAATTATAGTACTGGGAAGCTATTGTTTGACAGAAGGCAGGATACAGACAGAATTAGAGTGAAGGGCTAAGCCAAAGGCAGATGGTAAACTTCTTAAGGATAGAGACTTTGTTGTGTTTTTCTTATATTCTGATCATCCAGCACAGACCCTTCCATATTAGGTACTTAAATATTTGTTGGGTTAGCTTGCAAATCATATATCACCAGAGCTTAGAGATCATCTAATTTAGCACTATCATTTTATATGCCAAGAAACTTGGGCCCCGAGAGGTACATTGAATTTTTAAGGTTACATAGCTAAAAATAAATGGCAGTCAAAACTAGAAACCATTTCAGTTTGTACTTTCTGATGTGGGCATAGTCTGAACAGTACAAACAATTGAGCCTACAATAATTTAGCCTCAGTTTAAACTAGGAAGTCCAGTAGCTGGAAACCTAGTATGCATGAGGAGAAGGAATGTTAATGGAAAGGGTACATCTGCCCACCTAATTTTCCTAATGGTGTGTTTGTTGGTTGGTAGGGTGCTTATCGGTCAGTCAGTAAATCAACACAAATTTATTCAGCATTTATGTATTTGGCACTGTGCTAAGTTCTGAGGATACCCAGAGAGAAAAAAGAAAAGAAAAATTTATGTAGATTATATATGTTATTCCTGATATTCTATATGTATTTCTATACATTATATATTAATTTGGATTCTGTAAAGTTTTATATACATAATTGTATGTTTCTAAAGTTCTATATTTTATGTATTTGTATAGACTATAGATATAAGTGTGTATATATACATATATGTTTGTAATATGTATATATGTGTACATATCACGCAAAATACCTACAAATTAGATGCAAAGTAAACAGAGGGGGAAACCACTAGCATCTGGGGGGATTGGGAAAGGATTCCTACAGAAGGTAGCCCTTGAGCTGAATTTTGAAGAAAGTCAGAGATTGAGGCAGAGCTGGAAAGGAAGAGCTTACCAGACGTGGGGGACAACCCAGTTGTAGCAACAGCAAGTAATTAAGTATGGCATGTGAAGAGAGGAATGATACGGAAGAAGACTGGAAGGATATGAAGGGGCCACATTGCAAAGGACTTTAAATGCCAATTGGAGGAGCAGTAATAGTGAACCACTGGAGTTTGAGTAGGGAAAATTGACATGTTTCTGACCTACACTTTGGCAAAAATCATTTTGGTTAATGTATGGAGGACATGTTGGAATGGGGGAAAGACTTGATATTAGGACCAAATAGGAGGCTGTTGGAATAGTTCAGGCAAAAGAGTGATGAAAGCCTGAACTAGGGTGGTGGCTATGTGAATGTAGAGAAGGGGGTATCTATAAGAGATGCTTTGGAGACAGAAACAAGATTTGGGAACTGGTTTTGTATATGGGGTAAATTATAATGAGAAGATAATAATACCAAGATTGTGAAGCTAGGTGACTAGTGCCTTTGACAGTAATAGAAGAGAGGTGGGTTTGGGCCTGGGGAGATAATGAATTGTTTTGGACGTGTTAAGTTTAATATTCCTACAGGTTATCTAATTGGAAATATCTAACAGGGAGTGATATGGGACTCCAACTCAGGAGAAAAACTAGGGTTTGATATTTAGATCTGGTAGTTATCTGCATAGAGATGATCATTGAACCCAAAGGAGCTAATGACATCACCGAGAGAGAGAGAGAGAAAAGGAGATAAAGGCTCAGCATGACTTGATTGAAGATTTAGCAGAGAAGACTAAGGGGTGATCAGATTAGGTATGAGGAAAAAACGAGACAGTAGTAGGCTCATGAAAATCCAGAGTGGAGGAAGTATCTAAAATAAGAAGGTGGTCAACAATGTCAGATGCTGAAGATTGAGAAGAACTCTTTGTATCTGACAATTAACTTGGAAATTTTGGAGAGAGGAATTTCACTGGAATGATAAGGTTAGAATTCAGATTGCAGGGGCTTGAGAAGAGAACAAGGGGAGAGGAAGTGATGGTACTGAGTCGAGACAGTTTTTTCAAGGAGTTAAGATGAGAAGGGGAAGAGAGAGATGTAGGATGATAGCTAGCAGGTATAGTGGAATCTAATGGAGATTTTTTTTTGAGGAAGGAGGAAAGTTGGACATGTTTGTAAGCAGCAGAGAAAGATCCAATAGATAAGGAGAGATTGAAGATGAGAGAGAGAATGAGAATGAATTGATAGTGGAGTCAATCTGCTGGAAAAGATGGGATGAAGATTATGTCTAGAGGGGTTGGCCTTGGCAAGTGGTAGGGCCACCTTTTTCATTATAGATTGGATTCAAGAAAGATGATGAAGTGGGGTGTGTGTGTGTGTGTGTGTGTGTGTATGTGGGGAAGACTGGTCAGTAGGCACAGTCCTTGAAGCATATGCACTATTGATCATGCCTGCTTTTAATTGAAAGAATCCATGGATAGGAATGGTGTGTTGAGTGGGAAAGAATCAACTAAAGAATGGTAGAAAGATTGTATTGCTGCAGTGAAGGCCAGTTGAGATTAGATAACATAAATTTGTAGTACATCCAGTTATCACAGTTTTATGAACTCTTTCAATTCCAGTAGCATATAAGTAGAAATGAAGGAGGTGGATGGTGTAGAGTTACCTAGGGTTGAGGCTTTTGGTGAGGCATGAATAGCGATAGGAAAATGGAACAAGGAATATGACTGTAGACAATGATGAAGAGTTGAATTAGTTTGCCAACGAGTGAAGATTGGTGAAGTAAGAAAGTATAGCCAGCACACACTTCACTTTTATCTGTTGAGTGTCCCATTTGACTGAATAGGAGGCAGCCTTCTCATGACCTATGTGACCTTAGAAAGTCACTTAACCTTCTGGGTAACTTTCTATATCCTATGAAGTTACGAAAGTTGTAGTCTCTAAAATAACTTCCTTAGTATGCATACTATGGTTTTCAAATGTTCATATCATGTTTAAATTTTTTAAAGCAGCTTTAATGAGCTACAGAAATAATGCATCCTTTGAGAAAGACTGCATTCATAGCAAGGAGTGATTTGCCTTTATTAAAGAAAGACATTTGAAATTTAGTGTGGGAATAGAGATGACATGTTAATAGTTATACACACAGCTACTGTAAATCATCATGGGAATCTCTTCCTGATAAAGGTGTAAGAAGTGCAGAGTAGATTGAAAGTGAATTAACATTATCCTAAAAATTAAACCATTACAATTTATAAAGTTTTCACATAAATAAGAGCTGCTAACAATAGATGGTTTTAAAACAAATGTGGCTGATGAATTGACATGTTCTGAGGTATGTAGCTTTTTTTTGCAGCTAAATGGATCTGATTATATGGTGTCTTTGTTGCCTCTCCATATGTATCCTGGTATTTCTCTACATAAGCTCAGGATTGATGAATATTCTTGGTCTGGACTTGTGATTTCAGCAGTGCAGGGAACTCCTGATTTTGCAAACTCTCTGCACTATTGACATTCAGCAACTCATCCATAAGCAGTCTTAGATTTCCTTGGGATGTTAAGAAGTTAAGTGCCTTATCTATGATCACACAGCTAATATATGTCTGAATTGTGATTTGAACCCAGGTCTTCTTTACTTTAAGACCTGCTTTCTATTCATAATGCTACACTGCCTCTCATCTGTATCATATGGTATATGTGTTGTGTTTGTATATGTATACACACATATATACATACACCCTGTAAAATACCAGGGATAGAGACTAGATCTGTATTTCATTGATATAGGGAACTCCCTCTAATAATGGCACCCTAGGATACTAGGAGATCATAACTTTCCCATTATTTCACAACCAGTATATGTCAAGAGATAGAGCATAATCCCAGGTTTTCCTGGAGGCCAGCTCTCTATCTAGTCTGCCACATAGTCTCTCATATAAAGTATAAAATGACTTAAAAATCACATAATCTGAGTTAGAAGTAACCCCTACACACAAGTAATTTGTGCCTGTAATGTACACAACAGTGACCATCCAACCTTTGCTTGAAGACATCTGGGGGGGTGGGGAGAACCTACCACATCTTAAGACAGGCAGCCTACTCCACTCTGGACAGCTTTAATTGTTCAGGAGTGTTCTCCGACATCAAACCTAATTTGTCTCTCTGCAGTTTCCACCTGTGGTTCCTGTTTCTACCTTCTGGGATCAAACAGAACAAGTCAAATCTTTCTTCTGCATGAAAGCCCTTCACATACTTGAAGGCCATCATAATGTCCCTGTAAGTCTTCTCTTGTCTAGGATAAACATCCCTAGATCCTTTAACCCATCCTCATATAACTGAGGTTTGATGAGAGCAGAGTGCACTGAGAGTATTATTTCTTTATTCTTGGAAACTGTGGTCCTCTTAATTCAACCTAAAATTGCATTAGCTTTTTGAATGCTGCATCACACTGCTGATTCATACTGAGCATGCAGTATACCAAAACCCCCAGTTTTTTTTTCTTCTGCCAAATGCCATGAGTTACTTAAATTTACCTAACATTTTTTTTTTTTTTTTTACCTCATACACAAAAAAGTACTGTAAGCTAAGTTCTGGAGGAGATATACCAAGAAATAAGACAAGCTATGCTGTCAAAGAACTTACAGTTTAGTAGAGGAGCATCTATACCTATACTGTAATATAATGTAGAACCTAAGTGCGTAATAGATTTACACAACACTGAGAGTTTCCAAGAGAGAAGGATCAGTATCTAATTGTGATCTGCACTGGTTGTGTGAAGGCTTTGGGAATGACCTTGAATTGAATAAACTGGGTTGTGATAGGTAGGATTTTAATGGCAGAATTTAATGACAAGGACATGTGACATTGCAGGTATAGAACAAAGGTGTTTTTTTTGTTTTATTTTGTTTTTGCTAGGCAATGGTAAGGTTAAGTAACTTGCCCAGGGGTCACACAGCTAGTGAGTATCAAGTATCTGAGGTCACATTTGAACTCAGGTCTTCCTGACTCCAAGGCCGGGGCTCTATCCACTACACCACCTAGCTGCCCCTTTTTTCTTTCTTTCTTTTTTTTTTTATTATTTTACAGAACAAAGTCAAAAAACAGTCTGTAGGAAAAATAGAAGATAAGTGTGTGGGACAGTGAGAAATCCAATTTGGTGGGATTATAGATTAAATAAAGATGTAAAAGGATTAGATGAGATGAGAAACATGATACAGTGGACATAGCGCCAATGCCTCTGCATTGTAGGATGGGGGTTAAAAATAAAAAAGTTAAACTAGGAGAGTGAAGGCATTGGCTCTACCTTTACGGCTGCTTTGCTTTGTAACTCCAGGCACAGAAATGGCATATCATATTCAATATAATTTTCATCATCTGAAAAATATGGATATTTGCCATGCCTACCATCATTAAGGATCAGTTAATGAAGAAGTATTGATTAAGTGCCTACTGTATTGTTGTTGTTCACTCATTTCGGTTTTGTCCAACTCTGTGCCCCCATTTGGAGTTTTCTTGGCAAAGATACTGGAGTGGTTTGCCATTTCCTTCTCCAGTTCATTTTACAGATGAAAAAACTGAGGCAAACCAGGGTTAAGTGACATGCCCAAGGTCACACAGCTAGGAAGTTTCTGAGGCTAGATTTAAACTTCTACAAAGTTTAGACATCAGGAAGATGAGTCTTCCTGACTCCAGGGCTGGCCCTCTATCCATTATACCACCTAGCTGTCAGGGTAATCCAAATTTAAATGTGAAATAGCCTCCCCTTTCAAAGAGCTAAGATTCTATTGAAGTTGGGAAATGGATTAGGAAGGGTGGAGATAAATGTTTACAGATAAGTAAAAACGTATATACATACAAAAATACACATTGATTTTTGTAGGGAGTGCCAACAACTAGGAGGAATCGGGAAAGACCTTTTGAAGGAAGTTGCATTTGAACTGAGCTATGAAGGAAGAAAAAAGGATCTGAAGAAGCAGAGGGAAATCCTATGTAAGGACATTATAGGGTAAAATAATATCCCACAAAAGAAGGGAGGAAGAAGGACCACAGAACTCCTAGAGCTAAGAAATAAATTTAAGGGTTTTTTTTGTTTTGTTTTTAAGGTTAGCTGAGCGCTCTGAGGAGGAAGCAGCTGCTTGCCCTTCACGCAAAGATAAAGTAGATTCATAGATGTTGTCAGGGGAGGTTTCAGCCAGTAAGGGTCAGAGGAAGAAGGGAAAAATAGTGTTGATTGGTGACTCCCTGAGGCAACTATTTGATGACCTGTTAGCAGCAATAGGGAAATCTGCTGTCTTCACACAGTGTGTATCCAAAATTTGACAGAGAACTTTCCCAGATTTGTCAGAAGGGTCGACTACTACCCACTTTTCTTGATTCATGTGAGTACAAAGTATTCTACCAGAAGGAACCTAGAAATCGGTGCCAAATATTGTGAAGTCTTGGTTAAGAAACTGAAGAAAATAGGTCCACAAGTGTTCTTTTTGTCACTCACATCCATTGAAGGCAAGAAATGCAAAGAGAAAAGCAGTTTGAGGAATGAATGGTAAGTTAAAAAGATGATGTCTGAGAGTGGAACTTTAATATCTACCATGACAAAATATAGGAATGATACACTGTGCCGGTCGGGCTGTGTACTCTCCTTCTAACAGGAGCAGGCTGCCAGGGTCATACTCACCAGTCCTCGGAGCCCACCCGGATAAACACAGAGACGAGCCGATCAGGAGGTGCAAGCACTCGAACTTTATTCAGAGACAATCACAGCAAGGCCAAGCAGGAAAGCAAGAGCAGGAGCAAGAGAGTGAGCTCTGATCCCACCACCCCTTATATACCTTCCTAGCCCCTCCTCCTCAGCCCACCTACTAGTGATTGGTTGTAGGAACAGATACCAGAAGGGGATGTCTGGGGTTAGCACTGCACCAAGGGAGAGGACGTGACAAAGGAAGCTAGGCCCAGATACCGGAAGGAGGTGTCTGGGGTTAGCGCTGCACAAAGGGAGAGGACGTGACAAAGGAGGCTAGGCCCAGATACCAGAAGGAGACATCTGGGGTTAGTGCTGCACCTAGGGAGAGGACTAGACAAAGGGAGCTCGTTCTCTGCCATCCCACTCCCATGTGGCACAGCCCCCTGCCTCAGGAGCACATGCTCCGGCTACTTCCTTGTATCCTGTTCCTACCCCAGTTCACCACAACTCCACATGGCACAGCCCCCTGCCTCGGGAGCGTGAGCTCCGGTTACTTCCCCGTATCTTGTCCCTGCCCCATCTTGCCACAACCCCCACGTGGCACGTAGCCAACATCAGACAATCCCTCACAATACACTCCTGGCCAAGGATAGAATGTACCTAGTAAGGGCTTGGGAAGAATATATTTGTCTGTTTTCTTGCAAATCTAATCAAAAGAGATTTAAACTGAAAGGGAATGGGAAAGGGGAAAATTGCTTATGTATATCTATTAAGCTAGATTCCATGGAGAGCAGTCACAAGCAAGTACCAGAAGTATCCAGAAGTTCACGAGACAAAAATCCAAGAATGGATTTAGTAATGAAATTCTTAACCTTTGTATCTCTATACAAATTGAAGAAGCTTGGTGGCACATTGGATAGAACCCTGATCCTGGAGTCAGTAAAACCTGATCCGGCCTCAGATATTTACTATCTATGGGATGCTGGACAAGTCACTTAACCTCTTTTTGCTTCAGTTTGCCCATCTATAAAATGTAGATAATAATAGCACATAGCACCCAGTGCTGTTGTGAGGATCAAATGAGATAATTTTAAAGTGTTTGGCATGTAGTAAGCACTATACAAATGTTAGCTATTATTATTAGCATTGTTATTCTTATTATTAAATGCACAAAATATAGATAATAAGTGAGATGAACAAAATGTACTAATTAAAGGAAGCAAATTTGACTTAAATAGGTATCATTGAGACTTGGCTATAGAACAATATGAAATACTCAAAGAATTGGAGGAAGTGAAGGATTGGGGCATGGCAGAGAAACATTGTAGATTAAGAAGATAAGCTCATGTAAGAAAATCTAGGAACTGGAGAAGGGAAGCATGGCACAGAACATTTGGAAGCAAAGGTCAATGGAGGCAGAAAGAAAAGTAATATTTTCATTACTGTTATACCTACACAGAAAAAGGAAATATACGAAACCAGGAAACATGTCACAAGCCTGACATATAGATAGAATACCTTAGTGATGGGGGACTTCAGTTATCTGAACACATGCTTGAATTCTTAATGCCAAAAGCAGAGCAGTTAATATATAATTTTTACTTACTTGAATAATAATACCTTTAAAAGGTGGAGAAACCAATACAGGAATACTATATTTAGGATGTTATTCTCATTAAGAAGGAGGAACTGATGAATTGGAAAAGATAAGAACCTTGGTGAGGACAGAAGCAGGATGTGAAAAGACTGCTCCTTCTTAGAGTTTCTTATATAGAGAAGAAGAGGAGACCTGAAAATAGTTTTGACATGCACTCTGGTTTTCAGGGGGTAGATTTCAAAGTGTTCAGAAAGGATAGGCAGGATCTCGTGACATAAAATTCTACAGAGGAAGTGCACCCAGAAAGAGTTGGAATCTCTCAAGAATAGAATTTTTGAAGACACAGACAAAATTCCAATAAGTAGAAAAAATAGGAATGATCTGAAGAGAACAATGTGGACACATGAGAAATTTACCAATCAACTTAGACACATAACGAAGATGGAAACAGAAGCAGTCAACAAAAGAGGAATATAAAAGTAATGCTTCACACTTCGAGAATAGCTTCAGGAGGGCTAACGTTCAACAGAAACTTTGGCAAGGAAAGCAGAGAAGAACAAAAGTGACAATTAGCAATATTGAGAAAATAGGATCAAGGAAGGGACAGGACCTGTCCTCAGGATAGATGGGATTATGATTTCTGATGACATAAAGCAATTCTGCTCAGTTTTGCTTCAGAAAGAATGATCTTCGAAATGAAGAAAACAAAATAAAAAATTCATGAAAGGCACTGGATAGTTAAGTAAACAGTGAGAGAGTATTTCTTTGCCTTTGAGTTCAGGTCACTTATACCAGAAGAACTCTTCATCCTCGGGAGCATAACAAACTTTGGATATCATTGTTGAGCCATATAAGGTCAAGTATCCCGATTTTCCATGAAGGACTAAAATGGAATCTGTAGACAACCAAGTTAGCTTAATTTTTGTTATTGACAAAATTTTTGGAAGTATGATTTAAGATACACTTAGTGGACATTTCTAAAAGTGAGCAATGATCACACAGAGTCAGCATATGGCTTCGTTAACGAGATTATTTCCTTTTTTTGACAAGGTTAATACCATAGATATAGTTGACCTAGATTTTAGCTAATTATTTAATAATTAACTGTCTTGGTGATCTTGTGAAGTGGATGGACAGATGTTGGCTAGACAGTTGTATAGTTAGATGGTTAAGATTTGGTTGAATGACCCAACTTTAAGAACTAATCATTAATTTTTTTAAATGGAGCAACTAGGTGGTGTAGTGTAGTGCCAGGCCTGGAACCAGGAAGACATCTTTCTGAGTTCACATCCAGCCTCAGACAACTTAGTAGCTGTGTGACCCTGGACAAGTCACTTAACCCTGTTGGTCTCAGTTTCCTCATTTGTAAAATGAACTGGAGAAGAAAATGGCAAATTATTCCAATATACTTGCCAAGAAAGTCCCAAATGGTATCACAAAGAGACAGACACAACTCAAGAACAAAATTAATATTTTTATGTCAGCTTGACATGAGGTCTCCTGTGGAGTGCCCCAGGGATCTATGCTGGCCCTGTGCTGTTTCACATTTTTATCAGTAACTTGAATAAAGGCATGGATGTCATGCTTATCAGATTTACATTCAACACAAAACTAGCAGGGATAGCTAACACACTGGATGAGAGTCAGTATTCAAAAGTGTCTTGACAAGCCTACAATATGGTAGGGAATCTGGTATGACAAATTCCATAGGAATAAATGTCAAGTATTGTGCTGGCATTTAAAAAATCAGTTTCACAAGTACAAGAAGGGGAAGGTGTAGTTAGATAACATTTTACCTTAAAAAGATCTGGCGGTTTTAGTGGATTTCAAAGGCTCTATGAATAAATGGTGTGATATGGTAGCCTCCCAAAAGTTAATGCAACATGGGCTACATTAATAGAGGCATAGGAGTCCAGGTCCCCTTCTATTCTACCTTAGTCAGCCTATACTTGGAGCCTTGTATTCTGTTCTGGGTACCATGTTTTAGGAAAGACATCATTAAACTGGAGAGTGTCCTGAGGAAAGAATCGGGATGATGAAGTTCATGCCATATAATTGAAGGAAATGGTGATGTTTGGAATGGAGAAAAAGTGACATGGGACAGAGGGCATATAATAGCTGTCTTTGTGTATTTGAAAAGTTATATGGGTAACAAACATATTTATAGCAGCACTTTTTGTGGTGGTAAAGAATTGGATGTTGAGGTGATGCCCATCAGTTGGGGAATGGCTGAACAAATTGTGGTATATGAATGTAATGGAATACTGTTCTTCTATAAGAAATGATAAGAAGGCAGATTTCAGAAAAACCTGGAAAGACCTGCATGAACTGATGCTGAGTGAAGTAAGCAGAACAGGGAAACATTGTATACAGTAACAGTAACATTGTGCGATGATCCACTATGATAGTCTTAACTCTTCTTAGCAATACAGTGATCCAAACAATTCCATAAGACTCACAATGGAAAATGCTGTCCACATGCAGAGAAAGAACTATGGAGTCTGAATGCAGATCAAAGCATACTATTTTCACTTTTGTTGTTGTTGTTGTTGTTTCTTCCTTTTTTTTTTCTTTTTCTTTAGTTCTTTTTTTTTCTTTTTCTTTTGTGGTTTTCTCCTTTTGTTCTGATTCTTCTTTCACAATATGACTAATGTTGAAATAAGATTAATATGATTGTACATGTATAACCTATGTCACATTGCTATTTTGGGGAGGGGGAGGGAAGGAAGGAAGGGAGAAACATTTGCAACTCAAAATCTTATAAAAGTGAATGTTGAAAGCTATCTTTACATGTAATTGGAAAAAATATTAAGGGGGGGGGAAAATGTCATATGGAAGAGGGATTTGGCTTGTTCTGCACAGTAACAGAACTAGGAGCAAAGGAAATTGAAAATAGGAAAAATTTATGCTCAACATAAAAGCTTTCTAACAGGTAGTGTTATTTCAAAATGAAATAGGTTGCCTTTGAAGGAAGTGAGTTCACTTTCATTGAAAAAGGGTCTTTAAGCAATACTGGGTGTTACAGAGTCAATTATTTTTCAGGTTTGGGTTCTACTAGGTGCCCAATATGGATCCTTCCAATTCTGAAATCCTATGAGTCTTTGAAAATTTTGTCCCAGACATTTTTTCAGTTCTGATATTCTGTTGTCTTATTACTTCCCCCACCCAACAAAAATCAGTACTTAACTGACAAGCTGGCCATTAATCTCCTTTTTCAAGTTTCTAGTTAATATAGTTGTACCTATCAGCAGTGATTCCCGCTATATTGGGTTAAAGGCCCATTTATTCTTCTGTACAGTTCTAGCACCTCTGATGTCTGGTAAACAAACCTGAAACATAGCACTCACTCCGGAGACTTCTAAATCATGAAGTTTGTCTTTTCTTTCTTATGTGATACAAAGGTAGGTGTTTATAAAATGAAGATATAAGTAATATGGTCAGAATGAAAACTTGGTCTGGGTTATAGCTTGAGCAGTGAGCTATAGCCTGGATCTTTTGTGACACTGCCCCAGGGCAGTGACATTGAGAAATTAACCATGCCAAAAGACCAATTTTTAAAGCTTTTTTTTTTCCCCCTACAATAAGCCAATGTTGATCCGCCACTGCAGTTACCAACTATATTTTTTCCTGATAATAGAAAAAAATCAGTAGTTTCATTGTTAATAGTAGGTCACCTTTCGGCCCCTGATTTACCTAATTCAATTTTAGGAAAATGGAGTTTTGTTTGCCTACTCAGTTAAAATTCTTTTTTGGTTTTCCATTGGTTATCAAAATCTCTGCTTATGAAATGTAACAGTCGCTCACTTTTATGTAGTTAGAGGCAGCTAGGTGACATAGTGGATAGAGCTCTGAACCTGAAGTCAGAAAGATCTGATTTCAAATCCAACCACAAACCTATATAGCTATGCAATCCTGGGCAAGTCACTTAACTTGTGTCTGCCTCAGTTTCCTCAACTGTAAAATGAGGATAATGATAGCATCTATTTCACAAGGTTCTTGTGAGGATAAAATGAGATGTAAAGATTTTTAAAGTGTTCAGCACAGTGCCTGGCACATGTTAGGTGCTATATAAGTAAATATTCCCTCTCCCATCCCTGTTGTAGTACCTCCATTAAGGTTTACAAGGGCTTTAAGAATATGTGTTGGGGCAGCTAGGTGGTGCAGTGGATAGAGCAGTGACCCTGGAGTCAGGAGGACCTGAGTTCAAATCCAGCCTCAGACACGTAACACTCACTATCTGTGTGACTCTGGGCAAGTAACTTAACTCCAATTGCCTCACCAAAAAATAAATAAATAAATAGATAAATAAAAAGAATATGTGTTGATATTTGGAGTTCCCAGTGACTTTGTGTTCATATTAAAATAATGTTCTTACTCATTGTGAACCTGTATTCAGTCAAGAAGAAATACTTCTTAAGCACCTACAATGGGTCCAAGATTGGGCTAAACACTGGGTTCTGATAAAAGTGAAATAGCCCTCAATGAATTTACATCCCTTGGGGGCAGGGCAGGAAGGAGATAGCATGTGCATATGAATGTACAAACTATACACAAAGTAAATTAGAGGTAATTTTGGGAGGAGTCTTTACTTACTGTAACACATTCTGTTGAGAGGGTTACAGGACTAATAAAGATCTCTTCTAAGAATTTTGCATCATATATAAGTGAAAGTGGATAATAGAGCATCATGTGGTGTTTGAACATTTTTTTTTTTATTTTGGGCAAAGGACAAGTATGACATTACTTTTAAAATCCTGCAATATTTTATTTCAATTCATTAAGCATTTATTAAGTGCCTCATACGTGCCAGGCACATAATAAATGCTGGAGACACAAAGACAAAAATGAAATAGCCTCTGCTCCCAAGAAGCGTACATTCTATTGTGTCTCTCATACCAGTCCTCATCATTCCGTTTTTCAGCAGCATCCTATTTTGGGATTTCATTTTCTCTCCACACCATTAGCCTTCTTCCTTACTGTCCTTTTTGCCTCTATCCTTCATGTTCCTCTCAGTATAAACTTCCTAATGTAGTGATCTAATGAGACCATATCATTATCCTCTTCAAAAACCTTCCCGAATAAAATTCCTCATCCTGTAATTCAAGGCCCTCTACAACATGGTTCCAACCTATTATATTTGATTTTATCCTGTTTCTCCCTTTGACATATTCTACATTCCAGCAAAACTGGACTCTTTCTAGCTGTAGTCATCCTCCCACCTCAATATGAGCAAAATTTTATGGCAGATTTTTCTTGTGTATCTGTATCTGCCTGTTAAAATTCCTCTCTTTCTTCAAGGTCCCACTTGTGTCATATTCATCTCGAAGCTTTTCTTAACTCGTTCTTTCCTTCCCAGGATGGAAGTGTTCTCTCCCTTCTCAGACTTCTCATAACACTTTGCCTTGGACCTGTTCCTTGCTCTGTCCACATTTTCCCTAGTCATTTGAGTACCTTTGCTTCTCACACCCATATTAGATTGTAAGGTTTTGATAGCAAGATCTGTTTGGGTATCTTGTGTCCCCATTATCTGGCACAATACCTTTCATGTGGAGGCAGGTAGGTGGTACAGTGGATAAGTTCCAGATACGGAGGCAGGAAGACCTGAGTTTGAGTCTTGCCTTAGACACTGGCTAAGTCACTTAGCCCCTATCTCAGCCTCAGTTTCATCATTTATGGAATGGGGATGATAAGAGTACCTACCTCACAAGAAAGGAAAGAAGCAAGCCTTTCTTTAGCACCGACTATGTTCCAGGCACTGTGCTAAGAGCTTTACAAATATCATCATCTCATTTAATCCTCACTAATCTGTACTATTATTTTTTCCCATTTTACAGTTGAGAAAACTGAGGTAGATATAGATTAAGTGACTTGCCCAGGGTCACATAGCTAGTAAGTGTCTGAAGCCAGATTTGAATCCAGACCTTCTTGACTCCAGGGCTACCATTCTGTCTACTGTGCCATCTGCTTCTAGGCAGTTTCACGAAATTGTAAGGTAAAATAAGATAATATTTCTAAAGCACTTTGCAAACATTAAAGTGTTATATTAATACTGTTAGTAGTGGTAGTACTAAATGTTTGTTTAAATGCTACTAGTATGACTAGAAAAAGAAAATACTGACAGCTTACAACCATCATACACAACACTGTTGAGATCATTTTATTTATCTCCTTTATCCATGTGTGGCCTTCAGAGAGGAGAACTTGAAGATAAGTCAAAGAAAATAATTAAAGTGATTAGAAATTGGGGCGGGGGAGTGCTTAAGAAAGTCAAAAGCAGTTTGAATTGCTTTTGCCTTTTTACTGTTAGAGTTTTTCTGTCATCCAAAATAACCTTATATCATTGTAAAATTAAAGTACTAAAACAATTTAAGAGTTTTGGAAAGTACAACCTTAATAAGTTACAGAAATAAAGCATTATTTGAAATGGGCTACAATTCCAACAAGGGGTAACTTGCTTTGTTCAGGCTCATTTGGAATAAAGCATATGAAAGAGCTTTGGGGAAAAAAAAAAGCACTTTTTAGATATATAGTAATGTTGCCATCTTTATTAAATTGATTAATCAGTAAGTATTTCTTAAACATTTGCTATGTGCCAGGCACTGTACTTGGATTCATTTGAACGTTAGGGATAACAATTATTCAGAGATTCTGAGTTGCTACTTTCTGTATCCAGTGGAAATATGAGAGGGGATGGGATTATTTTCACTCTTTCCTCCACAGCTACCTCCTCTACAACTCCTTCATTCAAACTGTCTGTCCATTATGCCTTTTCCTCCCCTCCAAAATCCACTGTCCCCTCCTTGACCATTCCCTCTTCCTCCCACCCGAATTGTACAACAATGAACCATTATTAAAGTCAACTTTGCTGTGGCACCTGGGTACTCCCTTATGACCCCACTTTCAATCCCTATTAACTTCCAAACTGAAGTGTCCACTTACCACCACTGATTTCCCTTTAGAATATAAGCTCATAAGGCCAAGAATTATTGCTGAGCACATATTAGTACTTAATAAATGCTGCTTTAATTTGTGTATGTAGACTTTTTTGTAATGAGACAAATGATTGCTAGCAATCAGAATGACTTTATGTAACTCACATTAATAATATATTGTGGTTATGTAACCACAGTAATAACCCACATTATGTCATGATCTGACACCCCTACAAGAGAGGTCCTACAAGCCCTACCTCCATTTTATTGATGATGAAACTGATGCTCAGACAGGGTAAGTGGATCACCTAGGGTCACATAGATAATAAGTATTAGATTTGAAAACTTAAACTCAGGTCTTCTGTCTCATAATTATTTTTGATTGTTGTTATATCACATTTCTGAAAGTATTATTCTGAAGTTAGTCCTGCAAGTTGTTTACAAAGAGTATGGTACTGTAGGATGGTTTATGTGTGGCTTTCCTCTGAGTTAGGGGAAATTGATTAATTTGGTCTCTCCAGGGCTTTTCCTGCCCACATAGTCTAGAATTTGTTGGAGAAGGCCGTGACTTTAGGTAGGAGAAAGTTGTGACATCCAAATATGCTATCAAAAATATAACAGTACAGTGGCTTGTATTATTTAGTGGCTAAAGAAAAAGGGGAACAAAATGGAGGCAGTGTGGTATGGTGCAAAGAGCACTAGATTTGGAAACAGAAGATCTATCTGGTTCCTATCTGTGGCATTACCAGTGTGACTTTGGGCAAGTCATTTATCCTTGCTGCGCCTAGGTTGCCTTATCTATAAAATGAGAGGATTTGACTAGATTCTCAGAGGTTCCTCCCAGTCCTAGATCTATGAGCCTGTCAATGAAAGCAAATTTGGTTCTTCAGGTCTAAAGCACTAATGCCCCCAGTTTTGCATTATACATGAAAATGAATTCACAAGAAAGGCTGAAGAAGTTGCTATTGATATCTGTCCATCTCAGATATTACAAGACCTTTTCCTTCAAGGGAAAGGCCTATAAAATATGTCATGACTTCTCTTCTTCACATTCCCTTCCTCACATAATATATGGTGCCTATAATCCGTCTTAGAATGAAACATATTGGGAAGGGGAAATTCTATTATATTTGTACTAAATACCCAATATTCCCAAATTTAATTTTGCGAAGGAGAAATTGAAGTCTGCTTTTTCACCAGCTGGACAGTCATTCCTTTTTAATGTTCTGATTATACTGGTGGAAAGGTTGGTGGATTGGAAAACCATAAACCCTTTGTACCCTTGCTCTTGTCTTGGCTTCTGCACACATCATCTGCTTTCACACTGTATTGTAGTTTTAATCGGTATAATTTCCTTCTCTCACAGGAGGTAATTTCTTTTATGGAAGGTAATTTTTAGTCTTACCATAGAAGGGAAGTTTGGAGAGCAATTTCCAGTTTGAGGGGACCTATGCCTAGACATTTGTGAACTTTGCAGATGTGTCTTTTCATGGCAGAATATAAAAGCACAGGGAAAGTTATTTTGCTTACAAGTTGTGACTCAGTGAAACCCTAGGGTATGGCTGTGATCCATATATGTATATTCCATCCCCTTTCTCTGTCATTGTATCTGCTCAATACTGGCTCAGTAACTTTTTTGTAAGTCCCTGTCTTAATGGTGTGTTTACAGGGGTTGGAAAGCTCTCCTTGGCCCTGCTGTGATTCCCTCGGGCTTCTAAGGGAGAACAGATGGTTGAACGAAACTCAGAGCCACCCCTGTACCTAATGATGAAAAATGACCAGCCTCCTGGCAAATGAGGTTCATAACCAATGTGCCTTTTAATCCTGATAAACAGAAATTTGAAACAAGAAGGGGATAAAATCTAAATGGGAACACTTCACGAGTCATTGCAGTTTTATTTGCATACGAAGCACTTAGTGAAAGGCCAGCCGAAACAGTTTCTGCATATACACTTTATCAGGTGTACTGTCATGACCACATGAACTGCAGTGGCCTTGAGGGGAATTCACCTAGGTCCTTTCTCTGTTGGGCAATATCAAATGCAGGTTTGTCTTAAGAGTGGAGTCAGGGATTGAATTTATCCTTGCTTGCCATAGGATGTTAAGGCAAAAACTAAATTATAATTTCCTTTTGCAGAAAATACAAATTTGAGATCTAATGGTACACTTGTTTTTCCCTTGACTATTTTGGAGGTACTCAGCATCTTTCCTAAAGTCTTCTTCCTTACTGTGGAATAGAGGGGTTGCTTGGGTTTTCAAAGGCCATGCCAGTGGACTGCAAGCTCTGCTGAGTTCTCCCAAGCTGAAAATACTTAAAGAATTGGAGTAGCAATGGTCTCTTAACTAGTTAACCAGTCCAGATAACTTTGGAAAGGTTCATTGCTAGAAAGCAGGTAATAATATATTACCAGGTAATGATATATTTTTAAGCCAGTGCAACTCATGGAACCCTCTAAGTCATGAAGGAGTTGTTAATTTATATCTGCAGAGGATTCACACAGATTAAATGTCTTCAAAAGATCTGTGTAGTTCAAATATTGATAATTGGGTAAAGTGAAATTAACTAGTATCACACAGTTTCCCTTTTTATTCTCTGTATGTAAGTCTTCCTGAATTATGACCATTGTCATAGAATGTCACCATAAAAGATAGTGTTGGAAAGTCTACTGACAGTTTTTCCTGGTCAAGGAGACTTTATGCCGGGGAATTTAAAGTGATCCCACAAGAGGCCTTGGCAAAAGGCTCCCTTGGCCTTAATTTACCAACAGCTTGTGTCCCAGTAAACTGATACCTATGCCTTGTTCCCCATAAGTAGGTGTATGTTTTCATTACCTCTGAACAAATCAAAATACAAAGAAAGCGTGGAAAGAGCACTAGATTAAGGAATCACAAGATTTACATTTGAATCCCAGCTCTGATGCTACTAGCTATTTGATCTTGACTTTAGTTGATTCATTTATTATTGGGGTGTGTGTGTGTGTGTGTGTGTGTGTGTGTGTTTGTTTTTGGCTAGATAAATGGAGTTAAGTGACTTGCCCAGGGTCACACAGCTAGTAAGTGTTATGTGTCTGAGGCTGGATTTGAACTCAGGTCCTCCTGACTCCAGAGCCAGTTCTCTATCCACTGCGCCATCTAGCTGCCCCGTAGTTGATTCATTTATAAAATAGTGATCATAAATTAGGGAAAGGATTGAATTGTGAGGGAAGGTACAGCAACCATGATTTCATTGTATAAGAAATTCCCAGTGGGAAAACTGTCTAAACTTTACCTCCGAGTTGCCTGGAGGCACTGTTCTGTAAGACATAGGGTTACACAACCAATGTGTCAGAGATGACACTTGGGCCCTAAGTCTTCTTGACCCTCTATCCTCAGTAATACTTGGACTACCTAACTTCATCAAACTGTTATGTGGGGAAGGGCATTAAAAACCTTAATATGTTGTATAAATATGAATTATTTGCATGTGATGACATTTTAAAAGATATTCAGTTGGTCACTGATTATACAGAGTATTTCAAAAGTCTTAGTATAATTTCAAGCTATTACAACTTAGAAGATGAAAAGGAATGCAACTGGCCTTTAAATATATACAAGATGTCCCCAAATTCTTTGTAGTTTTGAGCATTAATAGCTTAAATCCCCTCCATGTACTCTGTGACTCAGTGACATTGATCTTCTTGCTGTTCCTTGAACAAAACACTGCATGTACAACTGTGCGGTTTAGCTGGCTGTTCCCTCTATCTAGGACTCTCTCTTCTCATCTCATCCTGGTTTTCCTAGCTTTCATCAAGTCTCAGCTGAAGTCCCACCTTCTGTAACAAGCCTTTCCTCTTTAATCTTAGTCTCTTTCCTCTGAGATTACCCCCAATTTATCCTGTATCTATTTTGTGCAAGTGCTGGTAAGATGCAGGTCTGATCATGTTAGTCACCCCACTGTTTAATAAAAACTAATAGCTCCCTATTACCTTCAAGATCAAATATAAAATCCTGTTTGGCTTTCAGAGTCCTTCATAAAGCTTTGTTATTACATTTTTTTACATGTTGTCTCCTATTCGAAAGTGAGCTCCTTAAAAGTAGTAACTGGTTTTTCCTTTCTTTTTTATCCCCAGGATTTAGCACAGTGCCTGGCACGTAGTAGGTACTCAATAAATGTTTGTTGATTTGACTGTGATTTCTTCTTGTTCTTGAATTCCTCCTTCTAGTGCACTGGGAAAAAGAAACCAAAGTGAAGGAATGCAGGTAAAAAAATGCAGCTGACCTGTAAATGTATATAGGGTATGCCCTTTTAACCTTCTGTCTTGTACTTCAGATAGCTCCTGTGTCATCTCCTATTTATCATTTAAAGGATTTTCAAAGTGAGGGGAAAAGGAGTTCTTTTTGACTCTCAACAAATGGAGAATGCCCTTGACTCTGGCCTATTCACTTTCCAGTACAGGAGACAACATGCACACAACTATGCACAAACAACATATATAGAGGATAAGTTGTGTAGTCTCAGAAGACACTGTGATTGAAAGGGTTTGGGAAATGCTTTTTATAGAAGGTGAGACTTCAGCTCACCTTCAGCTAAGACTTGAAGGAAGCCAGGGAAATCAGGAGGGGAAGATGAAAAGAGAATTCTAGATATGGGGGACAACTGATGAAAATGCACAGCTGGGAGATCAGATGTTTTGTTCAAGTTACAGCAAGGAGGATGATATCACTGGGTCAGAGTATATAGAGGAGAGAAAAGTTTAAGAAGACTGGAAAGGTAGGAGGGAGCCAGGTTATGAAGGGTTTAAAAGCCAAACGGAGGATTTTATATTTGATCTGGGAGGTAATAGAGAGGCTTTGGTGTTTATTGAACAGTGAGGTGGCTGACATGGTCAGACCTGCATTTTAGGAAGATCAATTTGACAATTGAGTGAAAGATGATGGATGCATTCTCCTTCTACCTGTTCTCCCCTGACCAATGTTTTCCACCAGACTTTCTCTCCATCCTAACATTGTGGTATGCTTAAGCAACTGGATTGTCATAAAATGTTACCCTATTCATGCTGATAGTTCTTGATACTCTTTGTACCTGGCGAGGGTAACATCAATGAAAGTGACAAACAGTGCCTAGGAGAAGGGGAAAGAAAGGTGGGAAGGGAAGTACATGGTGAGTGACAGGGATCATTTTGATATCCTTTTGGGGAATTGAAAAGATGTCTTCATTTCCCACAGAGGTGAAGTTTACTAGATTAACAGCAGCTAAAACGCATTGGAACTATGTCCTTGGGCCTATACTAGATACCCATTTGCTTCCAGATGTAATTCAAGGTATTGATTTTATAAAGTCCTTTGCCTCTTTTTTTAGTGGAATCTTTCCCTAATATGTATGTATGTATGTGTATTTATACGTATACATACACATATACACACTTTTAAACTCTTGTATCATATTTTCTCCTATAGCACTCAGCACAAATGTTGAGTATTTAATAAGTATTTAAGAAACAATTGATATTCTATTTTTGTAGCACAGTTTAAATATTTTCATGGACTTTCTTAATGTCCTGTTTGGGTCCCTTGCTGAAGTATAAAGGTGACCCTGGATTCACAAAGGCTATAAGAAACAGAACATCACTTGTAAAAGGTACTGTGAAACCTAGTTAAGTCTAGAAAGGCTTATCATCAAAAGGTTAACCACTAGATGATGATTTTTTTTCAGGTGTAACAACTCATGAAAACCATTTACAGAGGTGCTCTGGTCTGCCCTAGTGGAGAGTGATGAAACTGATGAGACTACCTATCCTTTGGAAGTGTTGAACATAAAAAATCGGAAGCTATTTTTGCAGATAGTGCTTTCCCTTCAGACTACTGAAAAAAAGGTGACTCCAGGGTTGTTCATCAGGTTCATAAATTGCCCCACCAAAAGGTTTTGGACCTCTTAATCCTTATAAAAATTCAGGACAATGTACTGTCGCTTGAAAAGAAAAAGAGTAATTCCCAGGTTGTATCCATTATGGTATTACAGTATTTACTCATATTTCCCCCACTATATAACTGTCCTTCCTCTCTAGCCCACATCTGAGCACATGAAATGTTTTGAGGAGGAAAATCTAGAGAAAAAAGTGATTTCTCAAATAATAATTTCCCCCAACGATTTTTGTATCTGCTTTGAAATAGCAGCTGGGTTGTTCACGGAGGTTTCTATAAGTAAAACCTTCAGAGCAGATAAAAGATTGGATTTTTAGAGTTTCTGGTGTATGAGGAAAGACTAAGGAGTTTCTTCTCACCCTCTATTCACCTCTGACTCTCTAAGCTGCCTCTTCCCCTCTTTCCCTTCTTAACTTTATTTCCTTCCTACTTTTGGGTTACCAGTACAAGGATGGTGGTTCTCTATTTATTTTCAACACTGTGAGACGATGGGAACAATAACCCGGGGTTGTACGTTGTTAATTACCCAGTCAGCTAAGAAGGACCATGCTACTACTTCAACTGATCATTAATCTTTGAGATTTCTTCTCTACCCCTTAGGAAAGAAAGCTGACTTTACTCAGAGTTACATGGTAGTCAGTAACTTGAAAGGAAAGCCCAAATGTTGTTCTACTTTTCATTTATGCACATATCCTCCCTCTCTTGCCATCTCTGTCATGATCATATACAATGATAACTTAGCTAGAAAAAACCCTTTGCTTTAAACACAGAGGAATTGCTGGAGAGAAAAAATATATGTTAGAATGCCTACACTCTATGAGTTCTATAGAATTTAGAGACAAAAGCCCAAAACTTTCATTTCACAATGGGAACTGAGTCCCAGAGAGGGAAAGTTTAGGTAGATTTTGCCATAGTTTGTGTATAATTCTGAGTTACTGTCTTTTAATAAACAATGCTAAGACTCTCAGAAATTACTGAAGAATAGTCTGGCTCTTTTTTTTTTTTTAACATATCTGGAATGTTAGAGTGGCAGGCCATAGAGCACACATGCATACATAATTTTTCCCCTTTTCTCATATTTCCCTCCCCCACCAACCCGTGGTGTGGGGGATGAATTTATCATGGAGTAAAAGGAAAATAAAGTTACGAATAAGTATTGCTGCTTCTGCCCATACAAATAAAAAGCTCATTGGACTGGGGTTTTGAAGACTTGAGACTGAGACCTTGCTCTGAGCCTCAGTTTTTCATCTGTAAAAGGAGCAAAGCCATACTTGTATCACTGACCTCTTAGGGCTATTACAATGGTTGAATAAGATAACATGTAAAAGTGGTTTAGCTATAATTATTTCTATGCAATTTTAGAGTAGGTTGGTCTATTGATACTCCTAGCATAGGGGAGCATACAGCAGCTCAGTTAGGGCTCTACCACCTCTAGTGGTGGTGTGACTGAGTAGTGGAGGGTATCCTCTCTAGTCTAAGGAGATAATCCTTTACATAGGATTTTCCAGTGAAGAATCTGGCATAGCATCTGTCACATCACTGGTGGGGTGATAATATCAGGGAGCATACACAATTAGCAAGAGAGGTGGGGAGGGAGAAGAATTCTAAAAATTAACCAGAAAGGCCTACTCAGGATAAAGAAGGTAGAATTATAATTATGCCACATCAGCAGACTTGCTGAAGAATTTTAGTAGCCTGTTCTAACTAGATCTTGGTCTGGTTTAAACCTTAAGTAAGCATACCAGAAAAAAAGTAGGACCATAGACTCCTCTGGCCATTCAATTATTCATTTTGTTATAAAAATGCAAGCTTTTGTTTTCTTTTTTCTTTTCCTTTTAGGGGGAGCAACATGTAATGGAAAGAACACTGGTTTTAAAGACTCAGAAGACTTTTGAGTCTTGGCTCTGCCATCTACTAGCTCTGTGGCCTTGGGAAAACCTCTTTGAACTTTGGTTTCCTCATCTATACTAATAATACTTTACTTACATATCTCATAGAATTAAAGCCAAAAGAACTATAGTATTTTAAAAATAGTATTCAAAAATGTTATAGAAATATGATTTTTGTTGTTTTATTTTTATAATTATGTCATTTACTGCCCACACAACAATAGTAACAAATACCTTGCTTGGTTTTCCTCACCTCTGTTTATAATAATATTTTACTTTCAAGTGAGAATGGAGTAATTTTTGTCATGAAGAAAAAAAAAAACTACTTTGAGGAGGAACAGAAACATCCAGTCCCTCATTTAGGAATTTTAGTTCCTAGTAGTTCACCCATAATAGCATTGGTACTCAAGGATAAAGCTTGAGATGTTTTGGTGGCATTTTAGCATGTCAATATCTGGAGTTCTCTCTTTGTAACACAGGAATTCCTCCTTGCCAGTTAAACTACCTTGAATAGCAAAGGTAATCCTAAGGAATCCTCATTGCTCAGATGGATCACGGACAGGTTTCCAAAATTAGTCCAGCACACAGGCTTTACTCTGATGGATTAGGTGCTCTACCCCTCTCTGAGGACCATCTGTCTCATGGGCGCAAGGAAAATAGGCATCTGTTCAGATCTGCAGGACTGCCACCTGGAGATCTTCCCATGTAGTGTTTTCATATGCAGGGTTGATTATCTTTGTGCCCCAAAGTAGTTTAAAGTTCCAGGGCTCTCGTTATAATAACTAAATAAAAGTATTTTTTTTTGCTTCTGAGCTGGGGTTTGTGGTAAAATGACTGATGAAAATTCAGTCTGTTAAGACCATAGTAATTAAGTGCATGTGGATATTTGGGAGGGAGGGTTCTGTATTGCAGTGGACCAAAAGCCCTCAACAGTTTAACCTTAGTCCTATAAGGTGTGTTTTATGCCTCAATGGCTTTAATGAGGATTTGTAGTTTTGCAGCACTTGATTTCATTATGATCTAACAAGTGTCTCTAGCAGAGGATATTGTATGGTGCCACATATAGAGACATGGTACCTTGATGTTAAGCGCTAATTGTCTTGCAGAAAATACAAAGTAGAGCCATATTTGCTGATGTAAGCCTCGTTTGGCCACTCCACTGGCTTTCACACGATATTCTGTGCTATGGCTCTTCACAGCATAGACCTGGGACTAACCTTAGAGTTCATCCTTAAGAGTCCAAACCCTACTCTTTACAGGTGAGTAAAAGAAGGAAGAGAGAGAGAAGGGAGACAGAGAATAAATGTGTAAGGGACTTATATCCATGCAGCAATAGATTTAGAGTTGGTAAGGGACCTTAAAGTTCATCTTGCCCAGCTCTCTCATTTTTTCAGATGAGGAACTGAGGCCCAGAGAGATTTAAATAACTTATCCAAGTTCACACAGGTAGTGACAGAGATGGGATTTGAAGTAAGGTATTTTTTGTCCAAATCCAAGAGTCTTCCCACTATACGATGACTTTGCCTAGTTATTGGCAGGACTAGGATCCATATCTCTGGGTTCCTAATCTAGTGCTGTTTGAATTATGCCATTAAGCTTCTCAAACCAGGACTTCCTGAAAAGATTGCAGTTGTGTTGCCCATGTTTGATTGCTGTTTGATTTATCACTTCTATGCCTCCTATCAACACTGTTGTTCTCAGCTAAGAAAATAAGGTTCTTGAGTTGGAACCTTTTTGGTCTGAAATCTCATAATTTACAGTGAAATTATTTGTTTGAAGCTTCCCCCCTTTCTCATTACTGCCACAAAGAGCATCAACTGAGCAAAGATAGTATAGATGTGATAGATTAAAATAGATCTGGAATTGATGTAGTCATGATGATGACTTCATAGTTGGTTCTTGCCTTATCATTGGGGTATTAGAGGTACATCTTAGATCCTTCCCAGCCAGACCGACAACTCTCTAAACTTAATAAATTTAAATAAGCATAACAAACTTAGTGTTGTTGACAAGATAGAGTATGAACAATTAATCAGTGAAACAATACTATGTTCTCTTGCATAACCTCTCTCTCCCAATATTTTAATTCTACAATGGGAAAGGTATAGGAGATTATGGGAGCTGTGGCATTCTGGTCAATCACCCAATCACCCTTGTTATCCTCAGTTGAGGGGAAAAATTTTTAAGCAGTAAATTATAATGGAGAGAATATACCTTTGTGATCAAGAAGCCTACAGGAAGAGTATAATTTTTAAAAGGATTGAAAGCGAGTGTTTACATTTAAGATGCCCTTCAAGATTTAAGTTTGAGAGTTAAACATCTTTGATCCAAGAGGGAAAAGAACCAGCAGTGCCAGCTCAATGCTAACATCTCCCCGTAGGGTTGAAAGGTATATTAAAACCTCAAATGCTCACAGAAACTACCATTCACTTAATCCTCTGGCTGAGTATATTCTTTACTCTAGGCAGAGCTCAGTGCTAGAGGGCCTATGTGAGATAAGGAGAAATTAGAGAAGTAAGGGGAAAGGCAAGTGGATTGGGTTAGAGGAGCAACTATGGGCTAATTTGACCCCTTCTCCCACTCCAGCCATATGGGAGTAGAGTTGTTTGCTGTGGCATGGACAGAGCATACTTTGCTTTGTGAAAAGTGTCCTCTAATTGAAGAAATATATTATGAAAAAAAATATTTTAAGGAAGCAATTGCTGCACTCTTCTTCCAACTGTGAATCTGATTGATGTTCCTCAAGTCCCCAAAGAGACTCTGCTAGCAGCTATGGTTGTCATCTCAATGCAGAAAAAATATAAAAGTCAACAGGAAAAATTATGTGGGGGAAACAGAACAAACAAGCAAAAAACACCATTTTTTTTCTTTTCAAAATTAGGGGGAGAGAAGGGAATAAGTATTGGGAGGTTAGGAATATGTGAATGTGTACGGTAATATCAATTTGTTGTGTTGTGATTGATACTGAATTTATGTTATCTAATGAAGTTTCTCTAACTCTGATATTGGTCATGGATAGAACTGATAATAATACAGTGATAATAATAGCACTTATATAGCTCTAAGGTTTGCAAAGCAATTTATAAATATTGTTTCATTTGATCCTCACAACTCTGGCAGGTAGATGCTATTTTTATCCCTATTTTATAGATGAAGAAACCAAGGCAGACAGGTTAAGTTATTTGCCTAGGGTCACATAGCTAGCAAGTGCCAAGACTGGATTTGAACTTAGATCTGCCTGACTCCAGGACTCATGCTGTGCACACTGTACTAACCAGATGCCAACAGGTGCCACTGGCACTTGATTTATGGGCTAACTGATTTGCATCAAATTTTTCCTGTTACATGAAGTTTGTTTGAAAATAGTTTAGGGTTAGCTAGGTGGCACAACGGATAGAGCTCCAGACCTGGAGTCAGAAAGACTTTAGTTCAAATTCAGCCTCACATACTTAGTAGCAGGGTGACCCTGAGCAAGTTACTTAATCTCTATTTGCCTCAGTTTCCTCATTGGTAAAATGGGGATAATAATCTCCATTGCAGGATTGTTGTGAGGACCAAATGCGATAATAATTGTAAAGCCCTAGCACATAGGAAATCCTGTATGTTAGTTATTATTATTATCATTAGTATTGTTGTAATTTCAATGGGTATTATTTCCCAAATATTTGTAATAAGGAACCACAGAATGTTAGAGTTGGAATGGACCTGAAAGGTTATCTAATTTCATGATGAGTAAGTCGTGGCCTACAAAGGTTCAGGGATGGGGAACCTGTGGCCTGCAGACCACATGTGGCCCTTTCGGTCATCAGAGCATGGCCCTTTGACTAAATCCAAACTTCACAGAACAAGTCCTCTTAATAAAAGGATTTGTTCTGTAAAACTTGGGGACTCAGTCAAAAAGTCGCACCCAGGGACCTAGAAGGCTACATGTGGCCTTGAGCCCCAGGTTCCCTACCCCTGGTTAGATGATATGCTTAAGGTCCTACAAGAATCTAGTGTTTCTGGTCAAGGGCTTTCATGGCACTGAGGAATTGCTTGCAAGTTAACTAGCAAATGAGACAATACATCCACTATAGGTTAGAAAGATTGTGCTTTTAGATTATTTTTTTTCTATTTCTGGCAGAGAAAGGAAGGGACAAGGGAATAATTATTTTATAGCACCTACTATGTGCCAAGCACATAATCGCTAAGTGCTTCTACAAATATTATTTCATTTGATCCTCACAATAATCCTGGGAGGTAGGTGCTATTATTATCTCACCCCTGCTTCTAACTACAGTCTCCCAATGTGGCCTCTTCTGGCCTAGGCAATGCATTTTTAAATGAGGTGATAATAAGGATTTCAGAAAGCATTGCACCACAGTCTCCATAGAAAGGGGATCTGAAAAGGGGAGCCATTGCTTCCCCTTTGTTTAGTCTATGAAATGCTATCCACACTGAGTTTAATCACCTCTGACTCAAATATGAGATGAGATTACCTTATCTGGGAAGAACTGCTATGTTGGGCAATGAATTGGAAAGCAGTATAAGAACCCAAACAGTCAGTTATGTGGCCACATTTCAATCAGGTCCTGCCCTAAACTTTGACTCAAATTGGTGACTCTTTAAGCCTCTTGAACCTATTTTCTGTGGATCCACAATGAACTAAATATTCTTTTGTATTCTTTTGCACTTGTGAAAAAATGTTCATATAGGCCCACCAAAGTGTATTTTTAAGGCAGTCTAAATCTTTGGAAGAGTAAGTAGATATGAGACACTATATATGGCTTCTTATCTGCTTTGGAATGAAACCACCTGGCATAGGCGACCTTGGACAGATGAATCAAGCAAATTTCAGACAGTGGACAATAAAATAATGCTCTGTCTCCCTCTTCTTCCTCCCTCCCTTTACTCTCTCTCTCTCTCTCTCTCTCTCTCTCTCTCTCTCTCTCTCTCT
>NW_020954610.1:30953779-30996115 GCF_900497805.2 Vombatus ursinus
GTGGGTGTACTGGATAAAATTCCAAAACTAACTGTAAACTTAAGGGCAAATCATGTTAAGTTTGAGGTAAAACTGAAAGAGCCCCAGAGAGGAAGTCAGGAGAGACCCAACTTCAGATCCTTCCTCTGACACTTAAGCCATGTATCTGTCCATGAGTAAGCCTTTTTTAGCTTCAGGTTCCTCATGTGTGAAATGGGAATAAAATCTCAAGGTTGTTAAGATGATCAAATGAAATATGCATGGAACACTTTGCAAACCCATAAGGTAATATACAAAAGTCAGTTTTGTAATAGTAATTATTATTTACTATAATAGTAAAAGTTATCATTATTATTACTACTACCACCACCAATAAAGGCCCCAGATATATGATTTCATCTATGAAATCCCAGGTGAGGGAATTCCTTCTACTAAAGCAGGTGGTGCCTTTGCAGCTATGTGTGGTCTTTAGAGAGTTGCTGAGAATACTAAGAGGTATATGCCAGAGGTTAGACCTAAACCCAAATCATCATGACTCTGAGGCCACTCTCTATCTGTGCCTCTCTAGTGTTATTGTATATGGAACATATTATTGAATGAATGAAATAGCATTTATTAAGCACTTACTTTGTGCCAAGCATTATGCTAAGCTCTGGAGACTAAAAAACGAGTCCTTACCCTCAAGGGCCTTACATTCTAAGAGGAAAGGAGGTAAACACATTCAGGAGAGTAGTGTCCAGGGGGCACTGTGGTTTTTGTTAAGTAATCAAATCAGTACCACCCTTTTCCCTGGAAAGTATGTGGGAGTTTACTTTCCCAGTGGGATTTTTTCAGTATCCATGTGACTCCCCAAACCAGAACTCTTCTCTGGCAAGACTCCACCATACAATTTGTCTCTTTCTATTAGAAGTTAAGCTCCTTGAGGATACGAACTGCTTCACTTTTGATTTTTTGTATCCCCAGCATTTAATATAGTAAATGACATATATGTGTTTAATAAATGATGTTTCATTTATCCATTAATCGCTGGAATAATTACATAACCTCCAACTTAAAAGCACAATAATAAAACTTTGTAGCTGTCTACCTTCAGATTATAGTATGTCTTTGAGAATAAATTCAATCTAAATTTCTCTTTGCCTTATCTTCTTTCCCCACCCCTTCATACCCACCAGCTGAAATGGACAAAAATTGGACATAGATTTTTTTCCCCAAGCATCCTGAAAACTAACATAGCACAAGCATATTGAAATCAAATGTTTTTGTGTTTTTAATCCACAAAGGCAGTTTGATATTATAATAAAGCTCTCACAGTTGAGTGCCACTGATTTTGTATGTTCTTGAAAATGATTCATGATTAAAACCTCCCTTTTTACAAGCAGCTGCCCCCCACTGTGCTCTACAGAGAATAATAAGCTACCATACACAGAAATATTAAGATAGTACTTAGACCATTAGAATTTTAACCACTTCACATGGCTGAGGCACGGAAACCTTTTCAGCAGAATTGCTTTTCATTTCAAAATTGGTAATGCAGCCTAAGCTTGGCTGAGCACTCTTCTTGTGGCCCAGCTGCTTCTTTGGGTGCAGGATAGAACTTAACTGTAATTTGTTGTGACTGATCCCTAATGCAAGTGTTAACAGTGGCTACTTGCCATGTGTAAGAAAGTAAGACTAAGTGTTGTTTATCCAGACAAAAAGTGATACCAAAATGAGCCTGGGAGGTGTGATTCTAATTTGCACCTCTGTTTCATTTGCCCACAAGAACTACGTTTCTTTGTCATTATTTCTGAATATTTAGTGACAGGAGAACTGAAAAAAAAAAGATATACTGCTTACTGGTTTTTATCCTTACCAGTTTTGTACAGCCCCCTTACTCCATCCATTCATGCTTTTTCCAGAACATGCTGTAGGCTTCAGGGGAAAGAGGCTCCTACTCCAGCTGTTTCTGCTTGAAAGGAACTATCAGGCTAACAATGCAAATTTGGCTTTTCAAATTTAGTTAGAAATGTGTTGATTTGACTGTGACTCTTTTTCAGCCCCTGAACAATATTTTCCATTTCATAGCCGAGAGTACTGGGGAGGAAAGAGAAACAAAAGCTGGTGGAATAGCTTGGCTATTTTCAAACAGCCTGTTCTAATTGTTATAATGAGCATCTCTCATTATACCCCGTCAGCTTTTGTGAAGGTGACAACACAGCTCCTGCCCGTTTATGGTCCATGTCAGCCACAAAGGCAAAACATCTTTGCCATCTCTAGTATAGACTACTTTTTAAAAATAGCCTGAGTATAATGGAGTGGTTTTTCAGTAGGAAGTGATTAGTTCTATTAATAGCCTTATCATTATTTCTCCTCATGGCTTTCAACTTTAAACCATCTTATCATGAGAACAACTAAAGTATAAACCCAGAAAATAAAGGATGTTTACGTTCACGTAGAGCCCAGAGTCTTTTACCTAACTCAGTTGAGGAGAGAGGAGTAGTCTTGCCTACCTAATCTCAAACCAACCATCAGAGTCTTTACTCATCAAATATCTTATAATGGTTGTCCCCCATAAGTTTGCTGATTAGGAAGGAGTGCCAAATCCTGTTTGTAGGCTCTCAGGCAATTGAGACATTTCCTCTTTTCTAAGAATTATCATGTGTTGTGAAAAGACAGCTTTAGGCAACACCCGATCGATTCATGCCCAGCCTTCCCTATGTGACTTTTAGCAATATCTTACAAATACGCAGTTTGATTCTAATAAATAGCTGATGAAAGGGATTCAATATGAACTGGAGTACATTGTTTTGTAAAAATGAGGGACTGGAAGATGCATCCATAGTGAATCAAAAACAGCCCCAGCCTCACAGGCCAGCACTTAATCACTTTACAGTGTGACTCACACAATTGGTTTTCTTACTGTCATATGACAGACATCACCAAACATTATATCTGAAAGCTGCAAAACAAAACATTCTGCCCCCACTAAAATTTGTTTGAGCTGGGAAAGAGTAATGTCTATAGTCTTGCTCTGGTAGTGGTTTTGACGCTTATACCTTCAGTTGCTATGTGAGAGGAATTCAATTTAAGGAAAAATGCCCACATTTAAAACAATTGTGAAAGAAGGATCTTTTGCAAGATTTCTTTTCCAGGCAGAGTTATGGAACTCACCATTTCCCAGTGTGACCAATTTGTGATTGGGGCAAGGGTAGAAATGATAGCATTTTTATTTCTAAAATTTAAACTATATAAAATTAACCTTCTAGACCATGAATAAAATGGATCACACACTAGAGAGAAAAGATGAATCCTTTTTTAGCATATATAGAGGGACAAATAATTATTTTGATACTTTGAAAGAGCTATAATTTCGTCTGTATGGACACTGTGCAACTCATAGGATAGTCAAGTCAGTAAACATTTATTAATCACTTCCTAAGTTCCAGGCACTGTGCTAAGTACTGGGAATACCAAAAATAAAAAAAATTAAAAATTAAAAAAAAAGGTAAAAGACAGTTGCTGCCCTCAAGGAACTCACAATCAAATGTGAGAGACAAGAAGGAAAACAAATATGTACAAACAAGCTATGTTGAGAATAAAAAGGAAATAAAAGAGGGAAGGCATTAGAATTAAGAGAGGTTGGAAAAGGCTTGCTTTGGGAATTTAGTTGGAAATGAAAGGAAGCCATAGGCAGGATGAGGAGGGAGAGCATTCTGAAAATGTAAAAATACCCGGAGCTGAAAGGTAGTGTCTTGTTAATGGAATAGCCAATGTCACTGACTGGAAGAATGGTGTTAGAGAATTGCTGGGGAAAGGGAAGGACTTGGAGGATAGATGACTTAACCAGGACACAAAACCAATGCGTTCAAAGGTAGAATTTGAACCAAAATCTCTCTGGCTAGGAAACCAGCATGCTACCTCTCCACGGTGTTTCCCATTCTTGGTTATCGTATCATATTGTTGACTCATCTTGACCTTTTAGGCTAGTAAAATCTTCAGATCTTTTTCAGATTTTGCTGTTTAGCCACACCTCCCTCGTCCTGTTCTTGTGAAGCTGCTTTTCTTAACCCAAGTATAAGACTTTTATCCCTATTAAATTTCATCATTTCATTTCCTTCTCTTTACCCTCTCCCAGAGGTCATAGGCTAGAAATATATCATCAACCTAGCTAAGGCTACCCAGTTTCGGAACCATATTATCCACATCCATCCTTTGCGATAGCAATAAAAAAACTAACTGTTGTATGAGGAAGTAAGCTTCCCAATGGTAGCTTCTTAACCCTATTTTGAGTTAACCATGTTAATGCTTAGATAATTAAGAGTGGATTATTTTTCATTTCCCTTTATATTCCTCTGTAGTAAACTAGCACTCTTATGGAAACATTTCTGTAGTAGTTTGCCCCTAGAGTGAGATAAAAATGACTATGAATTATGGTGTCATAAAGAATAATTTTTATTTGTTTAGACAATTCCTTAATGAAGAGGATTCCATTCCCTATAGGAGGATCATAAATAAAGCAAACGAAAGATGTTTGGTGCCTCCTTAAGAAGAATGCAAATTGTAAGGTCAATTAGAGGAACTCAGTCATTTGAGAAGCATTTCTTAAGTATTTCCTGTGTGTGAAAAGAATCCCTGCCCTCAAGAAACTTCCTTTTTTTGTGGGGTAGATAGCATGTACTTGGTGTACATATTAGGTTCTCCTTTTTGAATTTTATAGTTTTATCATAACATTTATTTAGAGCCAGAAAAAACCTTAGAAGTCATCTAGTCCAGTCCTCTCATTTTAAAGTAGCAACAAGGTGATACAGGAGGTAGAGGGCTATGTCTAGAGTCCAGAAGACCTGAGTTCAAATTTGACCTCAAACACTTTACCTGCTGTGTGATCTGGGGCAAGTCACTTAACCACTGTCTGCCTCAATTTACTCAACTGCAAAATGGGGTTAATAATAGCAACTTACTTCTTAGGGTTGCTGTCAGGATCAGATGAGATAATATTTGTAAAGTACTTAGCACGATGCCTGACCTGTATTATTAGGTGCTTAGTAAATGCTTCTTTTTCTTGCTTTCATTCTTTACAGAAGAGGAAATTGAAGCCAAAGAGGGTTAAGTGACTTTCCCAAGGCCACACAGGTAGAAAATGACAAAGTCAAGATTTGAACCCAGGTTCTTTGACTCTAAATCCAGCATACTTTCCACTGACCCCACTTTCTACACTATGGTACTGAAGGCAGCCGTCATCTATCTTATCTCTAGGCTTTTGAGGGAGGAAATAAACAAATAATTCTGTATTCAGAGTTTTCAGTCTCACCCTGGCTACCCGCATGTCACAAAGGGCAGTAGAAATGCTCTGGGCATACATTTCTACTGAGTTTTCTGATTTCATACTGAAAGTAGCATTAAGCTAGTTCTATGTTCACTTTGTAAATGTAGCACCACATCTATTTCCTATAGCATTAGAACTTTCTCCAGTGACCAATTAAGGCTGCTTCATATGAAGCAAAGAGATTATAGAGATAATGAGTGATCACAAACCAAGCCTCTTGCTATGAGAACATTTGATATATTTCATCTCTCATATAGGAGGGGCCAGTCAGGCAGGTGTCTTAAGGAAAAACAAACAACAAAACTTCGGGTGACTTGAAGCTAGGATAATAAGTCTGAAAAAAGAATGATATGTTAATGATAATCAGCGTGGTCCCCTTTTCCCTTCTTTTTTTAATTGAAATGTACCAGAAATTTGGCTCCAGATTTGATTTAGCTATTGGGCACAGGAGGGTTTAAGAATTCTGTGACCACTATCAAACATCAGGTCTGTGGCTTACTTAACTACTTCAGTGTGTCTGTAGCCACATCAGCATAGGTTGTAACCCATCCACACCTACTCATCTGTGCTCTTTTGTCTTCCATGGAGGATCCATCCATCCAGTTTTTGGTTGGTTGGTTTGTTTTTTGACATTTCATGAGTGCTAATAGAACCTTCAGTCTATTGATGACTACCCTTTCCAATCTCCATGTGATCATCACATTTCCTGTTCTCATCATACATTTGTTTTTTGATGTCCTGTATGCTAGGTATTGCATATAGGTCATGATTAGAAATGGGCAACTAGGTGGCACAGTGCATAGAGCACTGGGCCTGAAGTCAAGAAGACCCATCTTCCTGAGTTCAAATCTGACCTCAGATACTTTCTAGCTTTAAGACCCTGGGCAAGTTACTTAACCCCATTTGCCTCAGTTTCCTCATCTATAAAATAGAGAAGGAAATGGCGAACCACTTCAGTATCTTTGCCAAGAAAACCTCAAATGGTGTCACAGAAGAGTCAGACTCAACTGAACAGCAACAACAAACATGATTAGAAATAGGTTTGCTGCATCTTACTTATATCCATCATGCCTTGCAACTTTACTTCCTTGGAGATGGTAGTGTTCTATAGTTAGCAAAAATACAAGATCAATGATTGTATAACAAGAAGCATTTTACTATTGAAAGAAAATCATCAGTATCCAATCTCAGGAATGCCCCTTCCCTTGGTCACCTCATAGTTTGGTGAAGTAATTTTATTTGTTAAGGAAATTCTCAACAAATGAGAAATCCTCTGCTGACAAATTAGAGAAAAGAATTTTAGGATCTTCCAGTTCTTTCTCCTAGCGTTCTTAACATTTTTTTGTTCTAGATGCCTTTGATAGTTGTTGAAGCCTATAGACCCTCCTCTTAGAATAATGCTTTTAAGCACATAAAATAAAACACACAGAATTACAAAGCAAACTAATTATATAGAAATACAGTTTGCAAAATATTTAAAAACCAAAGAAATTCATAGACCTCTAGTTTTGAACTCTTATTCTAGACTCGGAGTGTAGAAGGTATTCCACAGTCACTCCACATTGGCAATTATAATTGAAACTGTGAACTGGATACATTTCTAATTTTCAATCACACAATATTGGCTTTGTGATTCTGTTCAAGTCACTTCTTAGTGTCCTAGGCTTTCTTTTTTTTTCATTTATTTTTAAAAATTTCACCAATTACATATAAAAACAATGTTTAACATTCATTTTTAAAACTTTTCAGTTCCAAGTTTTCTCCCTTCTCCCTCTCTACCCCCCTCACTGAGAAGGCAAGCAGTTTGATATAGGTTGTACATGGGTAGTCATGCGAAACATATCCATAATAGTCAACGTTGTGAAAGAAAACATAGACAAAAAAACTCAAGAAAAATAGAGGAAGTAAAAAAAATCTATACTTCAATCGGTGTTCAGACATCATCAGTTCTTTCTCTGGGGATGGATAGCATTCTTCATTTCTTTCAGAGTTGTTTTGGATCATTGTATTGCTGTGAATAGCTAAGTCGTTCACAGCTGATCATCTTACAATAATGCTGTTATTTGTACACAGTACATTTCACTTTGCATCAGCCCATACAAGTCTTTCCAGGTTTTTCTGAGAGCATCCTGCTCATCATTCATTGTACTATAGTAGTATTCCATCATAATCGCATACCATAACTTGTTCAGCCATTCCCCAGTTGATGGGCATCCCCTCAATTTCTAATTCTTTGCCCCCAGAAATGAACTGCTGTAAATATTTTTGTACATATAGGTCCTTTTCCTTTATGTTTTTTTAAATCTCTTTTGGGGTACAAAACTAGTAGTGGTACTGCTAGGTCAAAGGGTATGCATGGTTTTATAGCTCTTTGAGCATATTTCCAAATTTCTCTATAGAATGGTTGAATCAGTTCACAACTCCACCAATAGTGCATTAATGTCTTATTTTTCCTACATCCCCTCCAATATTTGTCATTTACCTTTTCTGTTCTATTGGCCAATCTAATAGGTAGGAAGTAGTATCTCAGAATTGTTTTTAATTTGCATTTCTCCAATCAATAGTGAGAGTATTTTTTTTCAATATGGCTATAGATAACTTTATATCAATTGGGAAGTGGCTCTTATTTTTATAAATTTGACTCAGTTCCCTATATGTTTGAATAATGAGGACTTTATCAGAAAAACTTGCTTCAAATTTTTTTCACAGTTGCTATTGCTAACTGTTCCCTCCATCCTATTCCCCGCCAGTTTATTCTGTTCTCTCTCTCCTTTCACCCTATCCCTCCTCAAAAATGTTTTGCTTCTGACTACCCCTTCCCAAATCTGCCCTCCCTTCTATCACCCACCCCATTCTTTTATCCCCTTCCCCTCCTACTTTCCTGTAGGGTGAGATAGATTTCTATACCCAATTAAATGTGTATTATATTCCCTTGTTCAGCCAGTTTTGATGAGAGTAAGGTTCACTCACTCCTCCTCACCTCCCCGTTCTTCTCCTACACTGTAAAAACTTTTTCTTGCCTTTTTTATGTGAGATAATTTACCCCATTCTACCTCTGCCTTTCCCTTTCTCTCAGTATATTCCTTTCTCTCATCCCTTAATTTTATTTTTTTAAGATATCATGCCTTCATATTCAACTCACCCCTGTACTGTCTGTCTACATATATTCCTTCTAACTGCCCTAATAAAAGAGGAAAGTTTTATGAGTTACAAATATCATCTTCCCATGTAAGAACATAAACAGTTTAAAATTATTAAATTCCTTATGACTTACCTTTTCGGTTTACCTTTTTTTTTTTTTAATTTCTCTTGAGTCTTGTATTTGAAAGTCAAATTTTCTGTTGCACTCTGGTCTTTTCATCAAGAATGCTTGAAGATCCTCTGTCTAATTGAACATCCATTTTTTTCCCCTGAAGGATTATACGCAGTTTTGCTGGATAGGTGATTCTTGATTGTAATCCAATTTCTTTTGTCCTTCAGAATATCATATTCCAAGCCCTCCCATCCTTTAATGTAGAAGCTGCCAATCTTGTGTTATCCTGATTGTGGCTCCACCATACTTGAATTGTTTCTTTCTGGCTGCTTGCAATATTTTCTCCTTGACCTGGGAACTTTGAAATTTGACTGTAATGTTCCTGGCAGTTTTCAGTTTGGGATCTCTTTCAGGAGGTGCTTAGTGGATTCTTTCGATTTCTATTTTACCCTCTGGTTCTAGAATGATGGGGCAGTTTTTCTTGATGATTTCTTGAAATATTATGTCTAGGTTCTTTTTTTTGATCATGACTTTCAGGTAGTCCAGTAATTTTTAAATTACCTCTCCTGGATAAATTTTCTAGGTCAGCTGTTTTTTCAATGAAATATTTCACATTGTCTTCCATTTTTTTCGTTCTTTTGGTTTTGTTTTATTGTTTCTTGATTTCTCATAAAGTCATTAGCTTCCACTTGCTCCATTCTAATTTTTAAGGAATTATTTTCTTTGGTGAACTTTTATACCTCCTTTTCCATTTGGCCAATTCTGCTTTTTAAGGCATTCTTCTCCTCATTGGCCTTTTGGTTCTCTTTTACCATTTGGCCTAATTTGTTTTTTTTAAGGTGTTACTTTTTTCAATATTTTTTGTGTCTCATTTACCAAGCTGTTAACTTATTTTTCGTGATTTTCTTGCATCACTCTTGTTTCTCTTCCCAGTTTTTCCTCTACCTCTCTTACTTGGTTATCAAAATCCTTTTTGAGCTCTTCCATGGCCTGAGACCAATTTGTGTTTTTCCTTAGAGGCTTTTTAATGTTGGAACTTGCACTTTATTATCTTCTTCTGAGTGTGTGTTTTGATCTTCCTTGTCACTATAGTAACTTTCTGTAGTCAGATTTTTCCCATTGTTTGCTTATTTCCCCCACCTATTACTTGACTTTTTAACTCTTTTTCTAAAGTAGCGCTCTGCTTCCAGTATGGAGGGCACACTGTCCCAGGCTTCAGGGGTTTTGTGCAGCTGTTTTAAGAAATACTCCTAGGGATCTATAAGTTTTCAGTTCTTCCAAGTTGGTATGATCTAAGGAGAGGTGTTTACTTCTCTCCTGGCCTGTGCTCTGGTCTATGAGTGGACCACACGAATTCTTTTCTCCCCTGGAACTGTGAGGAGGGTTCCCTTTCTACTGCAGCCACATTCTCTGCTATACTAGTGCTTCTCCCTCCCCTGGCACTGCCACCCGGGACTGTGACCGGGTCTGAATATGGGCAAAGCAACAAAGTCCAGCCTCAGTACTAGCAAAAAGACTCCTATAATTGCCTTCTGACCTGTTCCCCTGTCCATGGACTGAGAGCTCCAGAAGCAGCCACTGCTGCTGCCACTTCCACTGCTGATTCAAGTCACTCCCAAGGCCTGTTCCTTGTTTCCTGGGCTTGTGGCTGTGCTGCACAGCCTGTGCTGGACTGCCCTCCCCTCTCACCCAGGGGCAACAGACCTTTCCTGCTGACACCTCTAAGTTGTCTTTTGCATCTGTGGGCTGAGAGTTCTGGAAACCACCACAGCTGCCAGTGATTCAGTTGCCCCAAGGCCTGCTCTGGGTTTACTTGGGTCTGGTCTGTTGCTGGTGTGGCCTGCTCCTCTCTCACCCTGGTGCAACAGACCTTTCCTGCTAACCTTCCAAGTTGTCTTTGGTTGGCAATTTGTTTCACTCCATCTTTTTGTGGATTATGCTGCTCTAGAATTTATTTAAGAGTCGTTTTAAAAGATATTTGGAGGGTTTGGGGGGAGAGCTTCAGGTGAATACCTGCCTTTATTCCACCATCTTGGCTGTGAAGAGCAGATACTGATCTAATTGGGAATTCCCTATACAATGAGATCATAGTCTCCATTCAATAATTGTGGGAGACCACCTTTGCATTTAGAAGTTATTGTACCTCTACTCTCCATGACAACTTCCCAAAAGTTACCTGTGGAATTTACTTGTGACAGCCACTAAAAAATGTGTTTTTTGATCAGTTGGGAAGGCCACATCATAATTTGAGAGAATATTTGGAGAGATCCTTTTATAAGATGTATATTCTTCATTGATTTACTCTTATCGAAATAGGAGCCAGAATCCTACTATCAGGAAGGTATATTATAGCTGATAGTGTGAAATAGCATAAATGGGGCTTAGGCCTTAAGCATACAGCCAAAGGCACAAGGTTATCCTAGTAAGCCAGTCCCACATTAGAATATAGTAAAGATTATATCTCTTGATATTTTACATAATACTTAATCTAGTAGCTAATTTTTTTTACTTCTGTTTATTCTCTTAATCTTCATGCCTTAAAAGGGAAATCTCATTTAAAAAAAAACCACATTGATCTTGTGACTGGCATTATATACACAAAGAGACTTGACTGAATTTAAAGCTTATTAACTACCTATACCTAGAGATTAATAGATTGGTGTCAGAAGGAAAGTCTCAAGTTAAGTGGTGTACATCTCTGTCCTTGACCCTATTCTGTTTACTGTTATAATTATTTCATTAAAGGCATAAATGATAGACATACTTTAATACTTTCCCCACACTTTTTCATTGTTGGTAGACAACAAGTTGTCCAGATTTTAAATTGATTGTCATGCAAGTATTTTCCATAGAATAATTCATTTAGAACTTGAGGAGAACCTTAAGAATCATCTAATCAAATTCATTTTGTAGACATGAAAAGTGAAGCAAAGAGAGGTTAGATAACTTGGGTATCTTAGTAGAGTGGTTATGAAGAAGCAACATAGAATTATCAGAAAACTGCTGGACTTGCCTTCTGGAAATTTTGAGTTGAATTTCCTCCTTTGGTACTTATTGGCTATATGGCAACCTCCCTAGTTCTCAATTTCCACATCTTTAAAATAATAGCTAGCATAATACCTAGCATTTATATAGAGCTTTAAGGTTTGCAAACACTTTATTAATGTAACTGATTTGATCTTCACAATATCCCTTGTCAAGGTAGGTGCTATTATTATTCCCATGTACAAATGAGGAAAGCATGGTATAGAAGTTAAATAACCTGACCAGCATCACATAGTTAATATATATATATCTGAAGCAAGATTTGAACTCGGGTCTTCGTGACTCAAAGTCTTATGCTCTATCCACTGTTCTACAGAGTTGTTGTAAGACTCAGATGAGAAAATATATGTAAAGTGTTTTACAAACTTTAAAAAGCCACATCAGTGTCATCTATTATTCTTATTATTTTCATTGTTATTATTATGACTTGAAAGGCAGTGTGGTGTAGTAGATAGAAAGCCAGCCTCAGTGCCAGAAAAACCAGGGTTCATGTCCCACCTCTGACACACACTGGCTGTGTTATCCTGGACAAATCACGTAATTTCTCAGTGATGTGTCCAACTCTCTAAGACTCTAACTTCTAGAGAAAATGATGACCTGTTGCAGCAAAGGAAGTTTTTCACTGGGAGCTCTCTATGCCAGAGAAATCACAGGATTATTCCTTATAATCTATCCTATTGTTGTTGTTGTTGTTATTCAGTCGTATCCAATTATTTGTGACCCCATTTGGGGTTTTCTTGGCAAAGATACTAGAGTGGTTTGCCATTTCTTTCTCTGGCTCATTTTTTACAGATGGGGAAACTGAGGCAAATAGTGTTAAGTGACTTGCTCAGGGTTGCACAGCTAGTAAGTGTCTGAGGCCAGATTTGAACTCAGGAAGATGAGTCTTTCTGACTCCAGGCCTAGCACTCTATCCATTGCACCACCTATCTTCCCCCTATCCTATTATTACCACCACCCAGAACCACACAAGGTGTAAATAGCAGAGCCAGGATTTGAATCCTGGTTCTCTGAGCCTCTGTCTTACAATTTTTCCTCTGCCTAACATGCTGAAGGCTTTCTTCATGTTATTGTATATTGGAAGCACCAGTGTTCCACTCAGGCTGTCAACATATAAATGTCTCTAAGTTCAATCTGAGAATCATTATTAAGACACCATGCTAGGGCTGGAACTGGGATTGAGATAGGACTAGAACTGTCATTTCATTGACATAGGGAATTTTAACTCCTTCTACCAATTCAGAACAGCAATTTCTATGCAGCTTATAGTCTTAGGGAGTCACTGAAAGAACACAGAGATTAGGTGACTTGCTGAGGGTCACACAGCCAATAAGAGTCAGATGTAGGATTTGAACCCAGATCTTTCTGATTCCAAGACCAGATCTCTCTCCACCATAGCATGCTATTTATAAAAATCGTCGGGACTATGGCCACAAAAAATGAAACCATTGTCACTCTTGAGCTTCCATTTGAAGCTTCCATAAAGCTTCTACTCACTACATAAATAGGCCACGTGATTTTCTGGTCATGTTTTGGCCATGATCATGTTCTTTGTGTTAACTATTTTGTGTATAAGTCATAACTGATGCTATTCTACAGTCTAAATATGCTACTAAACATTGGCCCATTGTTCATTGGATTATTTATAATTTTTGACTCTTCTGAGGTTGTAATATTCCGTGGTTCAAAACCATATGGTGAACTTGCCTTCAGATGACAAATGTATAAGCTATTGACTGACTCCTTCCTATTCGAAGCCTTTCAGATTTAGTGGAACCTTGTAGAATATGCACTTCACCTTCATCACTCACCTTCAGTCACATCAGAGTAGGATCACATCAAATGAAATAGGCATGATTGAAACATAGAGAACTCTGGAACCTTCTCAACTAAACAGTTTGACCAGAGTTGCTGAAAAAGGAACAAGATGGACTAGTTTATCTTTGTCTCTTGTACATCTTCCTAGAGAAAGTGTAAGAGATAATGAAATGGCAAAAAGGCAGACATCGATAAGCAAAATAAACCATGGACCTGGGTGATCAATAAAGTAGTCGTTAGGCTCTGGATTATCGAGAATTGCCTGACTTCATAAAATCATGCAATGCTAAGAGCTAAAAAGGAATTTAAGAATCCTGTAATGTCCTGTATATACATACCTTGAACATTCAGCCTAAATTTCACTTAATTACAGTTTAATTGAGTGACAAATCAGAAAGACCCTGAAAGGGCAGGCAGCCAAAGGAAGCTTTCTCTTAGTAGCTTTTGTTTCTTCCCTATTGGATGAATGCATCAAATAAATATAAATAAATTTTATAAATAAAAGTAAACTTTTGTTTCTTCCATATTAGATTAATTCAATGAATAAATATAAATAAACTGGTACCTTTTGTTTTTAAATTATAAAAACCAAAACTAGATTTTTTTCCTATATAGCAGCTTTCTTCCAAAGAGCTGCAAGTGAATCTCAGACATGTAGATAAAAGCCTAGAATTCCCACTATTCTCACTTATATTATGTTCTTATGTCCAGTCATATTTGTTATTCCAAAAGAAACTGGCAATTTTCTAAGAAGATTTTTTTTAATGTCAGCGGTTGTGTGCTGGTTGAGGCTATTTTTCTGCCAAATGAAAGAATGTGGAAAATAGAAATCAGAACAGATAGTGCCTTAACATGTACATGTGCATTGTTTCATAAGATGGTTTGAAGAAACTCTGCAGGAGAATGCCATAATGGTCACCAAACAGTTGTTAGATGGCAATAAAATAATATCTTCATTAAAGGAACTGGGGGAACCAGTTCTTTTACCACCTTGTTAGTCTCCTTTCCAGTCCTTCAGAACCACTGTGATTCTAAAAGATAATGGAAACAGCATAGACTTATATAAGTGCTTGGCAGAAGGGACATGTGGGGTATGAACTTATCTGTAGGGCATACAGAAGGAAAAGGGTGAAAGCACCATTCTAGAGCACTAGTATGTTCTTCATTATTCTTTGCACTTGTCATATGGTCTGTGTTGATGAATTCATAATTTCATCAATGTAGGTACTTTCTCCAACAATTAAGATAAAAGCTTCTCTACTCTTGATTTGTTTTTTAGTCTTGTGCCATTCTTGTCAATGACTTTCCATGAATCCTTTATAGTATGGGTTTTTAATTTGGGATTTATGACCTTGTTTTTCAAAATATTTTGATAACTGTATTTCACTGTAATTATGTTCTTTTGTAATCCTATGTATTTTATTTTATGCATTTAAGAGCATTACTTGCAGAAGGGGTCCATAGGCTTGGCCAAACTTCCAGAAGAATCCATGGTACAAAAAAAGATTAAGAATCCATGCTCCGTAGACAATATTTCCGATGAACTGAAAACTTCCCTCTGTTTCTACTAATAGTTAATATATTATGTCTCAGTATTCAAGTAGCACTAAAGAGATCCATCTTTTTATTGTTCTTATTTTCACTGCGTGATTGGCCTACCTGATTTTCTGGTTATACATTTTCTCAGTAATATATTCCTTCTTCTTGTATGCAAGTCATTGATAACACATGGCAGGCTATCTACATCCACCATGCCGATTTTCATTTCCCTTGTAATTACTTATAATTTCAATTCTTCCAAAATTTTGGTTTTCCATTAATTTTGGCCATAGGGCATCACTAGGAAAAAATTGACTTTAAAGAGATTGGGCTTTTGGATCAGTGATCAGTTTGGTAAAATAGAAAGTCCTTGTACAGTTTGACAAGTAAGATCCTGCCTCATTGCTTCTTCCTACTATATTCTAGGCCTAAGTCACTGTCCATAAATCCCACCTGGCTAAGATAGCAGAGGTACACAGAGATCAATATCTAGATCTATGGTGTCCAAAATAGTGTGCACACATCCTAGGAGTATGCAGAATGATCCTTTGGGACACAGAAAGAAAATATTAGAACATTTATATTTTTATCTAAAAAAGAAAAGAAAAAAGCTTTGCAAACATTTAATGTGTGGATCAACACCAGTGCCCTCTCTTGATCTGTATGCTAGATACGTACGTATGGGTCACTTACATTTTAAAGGTATCTCCTCTGCAGAGGAGCTGGCAAGGACATCTTCACTCATGATTTCATTGTCTTGTGACATTGCAGTTTGCGTATTTCAAAAGATCACTTGCTCTCGAATCAGAAGACCTGAATTCTAATCCTACCTTGGATGACTGCTACTTTTGTGATCTTGGTCATGTAACTTAATGTTCTGTGCCCCAAGTTTCCTAAACTATAAAAGAGTATATTGAAATAGATGACTTCTGAAGTCCCTTCCAACTCTGGATCTATAGTCTAATGATCCTATTCCTTATGAATTATTTTATCTAGTTTTAAATAAATTTGCCCTCCTAAAATAGACATGTGACTTTCAAAGATTCCTAAAAAAGAAATTGGGCAACTAGGTGGTACAGTGAATAGAGCACTGGGCTTGGAATCAGGAAGACTCATCTTCACGAATTTAAGTCTAGTCTCAGACACTTAGTAGCTGTGTGACCCTGGGCAAGTTTCTTAACGCTGTTTGCCGCAATTTCTCATCTCTAAAATGAGCAGGAGAAAGAAATGGCAGACTATTCCAGTATCTTTGCCAAGAAAACCTCAAATGGGATCATAAAGAGTCAGACATGATTGAAATCAACTGAACTACAATAAAAAGAAACCACATTTTGAAGATAATACTAATAATGAGAAGATAAGCAAATAAAAAAGTTGCAGAGCTAAAACTTTTACTTTAGGTATAAGCTCCACATTAGGTACGTTATGAAGTAAAAGCAATCATCCAATCATTTCTGAAAAGAAATTGTCCTTCTCCCAAATCAGAAATTATAAAGATATTTAAAATGTGGATTTATACTAATGATCATTAATAATGAACCTTGCCTTAAATGTATGTTGTGTCTGGAGATATTAGCTAATGATAGTATAAAGCCATCATGATTAGCAAGATGTTAATAAGCTTTGATGATAAAATGAAGTATTAAATATAAGTACTTCCATCTGCACACTTTTAAAAAAAATTGAAAAATAGAATTTTCTACCATACTTAAACATCTTTTAAAATGAAAAGTGTCCATGTGTTTTGAACCCATTTGTTAAACTTACCAAATGCAATACTTCTCAATTAATTTTCCAGAACGTCTGATTCATATCATGGAAGATTGAAACTCACCAGCTAAATTTCATCAAAATCTTAGCATAACTGGTGGATGAAAGAGAAGAATAAGTATCATGATTTAATAAGCACAGTCATTGATACAATCTTCCATAGGGAGCTATATATCTCTGTGAGGTATATATTTCATTTCTGATATCCATTGAAAATAAGTATGAAAACAAAAGGAACTTAGCTTAAGACCTCAAAGTGTTTAAGATTTAAAAAATTTTAAAGCATTGAAATATATTCAATAACATTCACAGCAAAATATTTTTGTATTGTTAATGAAATTTTAAAATTACTTAAATATTGACTGTTTTATGAATTATTCCTTTATTGCCTTCTTAATGTAAGGTTAGGAGTCCAATCAATCACCTACCACATTTAAAGTAACTACTTTTGTCAGGTAAGAATAGTTTCACTTAGTCTACCAGAAACATGAACTAGTTATGAACCAAGTATGAACCATGCCTAGATTTCTCTATTAATTCAGTCACGGGTATTGGACTATGAAGGATTTGGGACTGTTGACCTTGCCACATATACTCCAGTTGATTTGCTGATTACAGCAAACATTAAACAAAGGAGGGTGTAAAACTGGGAGTTCATTGACTCAATTACTCCACCTCCCTATAAGTTACCACAGTGACTGAGATCACCATCCCCACCCCTTACTGAGTCAGTCAATCAGAGGTGTGTTAAGTGTGAACAAGTCCTAGACATCTCTATTGAGTCAACTAACCAATCAACCAATCAATGATCTAGGCACAAGAAATCCTTCAAAGTTGATGGTTGAAGAAAGTCAGTTACTCCATTTTAGTTTTGTATACAATAGCAGATCAGCATATTTCAATGATAATCAAAGAGAGCAGTTCCAGGCAACCTCCTAAGAATTGCTTGGGGTGGGTGTGGGGGGGATTAGGGGAAAGAAATAGAGCTTTGGTCTCCTCTCCTTGCCCTTAACCAAAGCATAACCTTGTGAACTTTAAAGGACCAGAGGAATTGGGACTTCTTGGCATCCTAAAAATTTCCTTGAAATAGCAATGGGAGCATTGGGAGCGTTGGGAGCGTTGGGAGCAGAGGACAAACTAGGCACACTGAAGAGAAGAGACACTCAGAATTGTAGAATGAGCCCAGCAGAAAGCTATACCATACATATGAAGAACATCCTGAAGACTCCAGCAAAAGGACTTCTCAGAGCTTTGAGTTATCCCTTTTTCTACATGTGCACTAAACTTGAACCCATTTTCCCTGGAGTTTGTATATAAATGTGGGAAAGTGTGTCTCAAATTTTTAATGCTAATTTCTTATACCAATTGTTTTTACTATGCTACCTTAGTAAACTTCTTTATAAAAGTTAAGTCTGGCTAGTAAGTTGTTATCAGCAGGTAATCATTGGGTTGTGGGGAGCATGCCCTTCGGGGATTATGAGCTATAATAATTAGAAAAGATAATGTCCCAGGCCCTCAAGGCTTACTCTAGATCCATGAAGGGGTCATAGTAGCCACTTTCTGAGTCTAAGCTTTCCAGTTTGAGTGGAGGTTGGGAAAATAACATGCATAGTTGATCACTTATGATATCTGTGTAGGGGATATATGAGTAGGGGTCACACAATGAAGCAATTCATGCCTTGGACACCATAGGCCTGACAGTGTCTTCTAGTAATATAACTCTGTTCTGCCTGTTCTGCTGGCCTTGTAGCAGAGGCAGGTAGTCTCAGCTGAGTGTGGTCTCATGGTGGCTATGTATACAGTAGGCTCCCATGGTCATTGCTTCCTACCCCCAGTTTCTGTTGCCAAGCACCTCTCTGGCCATTTCAACTAGAGTCTTCCAAGGCATAAACCTTTCCCTGCTGAAGTCCTTTTACTGACAGAGTTCACTTAGACTATCTTTTGAACTTCTCCCTCTAGCAAACCTTTTTCACTTAGAGTTAGACACTTCTGAAATCAATCTGGTTTAGTATGCAAATAAATTTGAGCCAGAGCAAAAGGCAAACTGAGGCAAGTTCATTGTTCTCCACCCATCTGGCTCACATTCTTGTATTTATTGTTCATATCTGTCTGTAAAAAAATACTCTTGTTTTAATCCTATATTTCAACAAGCAAAAAAAATCCTACTATTTCTCTATGTATATAAGAATATAAATTTTTATTCTCATAGGAAAAGTTATACTACCTACAATGTTATACAGATAACATTTTTTTTTTGCATTTGAGGGGTAGAAAGGTATTACAAGTATCCCATGTGTCTCAGTGGTGATAGTGTTAAAAAAGAATTATTTTCCTGGAATTCAAAACAGTAAGAGAATTTGAATTTGATCAGTGTTATAAATCATTGAAGTTGCTATTCAAGGGCCTAGATTCAAATTAAGCCTTTAAAAGCAATAACCTCTCTTCAGTTTTGGTACTACTGGGAGATAATGGAGCTCTTAAGTTGAGTGAATTTGATTTACAAGTACAGCAATTCTTCTCTCTTCAATAGGTGGTGTTTTCTATAGTATATGTTTTACTCTTTCAAAATTTAATCAATAACTAAGGTAAGTGAAATGGCTCATTTTCAGTTGTCTCTCTCAAATTTGAAAGGTTTGCTAGGTTTTTTGCCTGTGAAGTTTTTCTTTAGTATTAGGATTTTTTTAAAGATTATTTCAAGGTCTTAGGAAAGGTTTTAAAGCACAAACTCAGAACCCCAGGAAATTTTTGTGTAATAGGTGTAATTAATTGGGAAATCATGCAATTTTTTTCCCCATTGATCTCATGTGGCTAATTGCTCTAAAAAGCCTGCCTTTTTTTTTTAAACTCCAGTATTCTTCCAGTGCTAATGCTGAAAATCATGAAGCACCATGATTCAGAAGAATCACAGTTTCAACAGACTGAAAAAGCACTGGAAAGATACATGATATGTGAATAATTAGGTTAGAACATGTTATAAATAGCGACTTGCATGTTGAAAGAGACATGCATGATTTCAAGGAAATACTTAGTTGAACTGGTCATTGAACAAGATTGATGAACCATTTGATTTCTCCACTGATATAAAAACAGTAAAAAAAAAAAAGCAGAACCAAGAGAATATTGTATACAGTAACAATATTGTTTTAAGAACAACTTGGAGTAACTAGGTCATTTTGACTATTATAAATACCCAAATTAACTAGAAAGGACATGTGAAGGAAGGTGCTATCTGCATCCGGAGAAAGAACTGATGATGATGAATAGAAGTATGTATACAGTGGTTATTTATACACACACACACACACACACACACACACACACACACACACACACACACTTGTATCTAATGATAGACATTTTTAGGGAGGGGGAGGGAAGGAAAAAAGAAAAAGAAAGTTACATGATAACTTTATTATATATTTAAAAGGAATAGCAAGGTGTATATGATAGATTTACAGTTTCTTGTACAATCATTTTCTATTCTGCTTTGTTACAGAGTGCTTTATTTCTTAAGTTCAGAATAAAACAAATCAATTTTTTTTAAATATAAGATGTTGGGAGAGGATTCTGGGAAGATGGTGGAGAAGGTCAGAAAATTCCAAATTCTCAACTAGAGATAAAAGAGATAAAATAACACCTCAGGGCAAACTTAAAGCAGTAAAAATAAATAAGAGTAGGGACAGAACAGGGGTCCTCCTGGGATAATTTGAGAAGATCTGAAGATAAATCCCAGGATGAGGTTTAGTCCCTGTGAAGAATAAACACTTACAGGCTAGGACCACTTAAACAACAAGTGGCAAGCCCTGCGGTTAGCTGGGTTGAGAGGCTGCCTTGGCTCCAGCCACAGGAACTTTTATCCCCAGGGACAGTGAGGGGAGTTGGGCAGCAGAGCCCGGGAAGATTGAGGGAACCTCTTCTGAAAAGGAATGCCAGACTCAGCTATGCTGCAGAGATGCAGAGGCTGGGGAGGGTGGGGGGAGGGAGAGAAGGAACCAGTACAGTCTGGGTGCAGAAGCAGTGGGTCCACTGGGTGTGGGTATTTACAGGAGGTTGGAGGTCTTGGTCTAGGTTCCAGGCCAGATAGGAGAGCTGAAGGAGGATCTGAGGCCAGAGGCACCATCCCTCATACACCAAGATCATAGGTGATTACAAAAACTAAGCTGTCACAGATTTTAAAAACTGCACAAGCAAAGGAGAAGCAATCCAACCACAGAGAGTTACTATGGGAATAGAGAAGACCAGGGTTTATCTTCAGAGGAGGATTCTGCAGCAAGAACAAAACAAAACAAAATAAAACCCTTCTACCCCAAAGAGTAACATCAAATGGTCACCTGGCCAAAAAGAATTCATAGAAGAATTCTTAAAAAGAATTTAAAAATAGAGGAAAAACTAAAAAAACAAAGCAAACAAACAAACAAACAAAAATCCGAGAAAAACAAGGAGATTATCGAAAAAAAGTCAGCCAATTAGAAAAGGAGATTCAGAATCTTAAGGAAGAAAATGACTCCTTGAAAATCAGAATTGGGCAAGGGGAAGCCAGTAAAGTTATAAGAGATCAAGAAATAATAAAACAAAATATAAAAAATGAAAAAAATAGAAGAGAATGTAAAACATCTCATAAGACAAACAATTGATCTGGAGAACAGATCAAGAAGAGAAAACATAAGGATAATTGGACTACTTGAAATCTATGATTAAAAATAATCTTGATATATAATATAAGAAATATATCTTGAAGTATTAGAACAAGAGGGGAAAGTAGAAATAGAAAAAATCCACTAATCACCACCTGAAAGAGATCCTACAAGGAAAACTCACAGGAATATCATAGTCAAATTCTAAAACCCCCAGCCCAAGGATAAAATATTACATCAATAAGAAAAAAAGGAACGATTTAAATATGGTGGTGCCACAATTGGAATCACACAAGACCTAGCAGCAGTTACACTAAAGTACTGCAGGTCTTGGAAAACTATATGTCAAAGAGCAAAAGAGCTGGGGTTCTGGCCACAAATATCATACCCAGTGAAGCTAAACATAATCTTGATTGAATAATAATTGACATTTAAAGAATTGTCAGATTTTCAGGTCTTTGTTTAAAAAAAACCTTGAACTTAATAGAAGATTTGACATATAAGAGCCAAAAGAAATATAAGGTACATACCAAAGATTGATTACAAGGGACTCAAATAAGGACAGATTGTTTACCTTTTATGTACGTAAAATGTAATAACGTATGTCTGAGATTGTTATTGGTAATTGGGTACTTCATAAGAAAGATTGGAGTAGACCTGAGGATGATGCAACTTTAAAAAGTTGTAATTATCTTATACAAATGAGGTGCAAGAGAAAGAACTGACATAGAGGAATTAGATGGAGGAGAAGGGCTGTTAGTTCTGGAAACCTACTTTTATCGGGAATGGGTTCAAGAGGGAACACCACATATATAGCTAAAAGAGAATAAAAGTCTTCTGAATTCAGAAAGAAATAAAATGTTAAGGGGATAGGGAGGGGGGAGAGGATAAGGGATGGATCTTTAGAGGGGATGGTGAGGGAATAGGTTAAAGGGGGGTATAGAAGGGTGTTTAGATTTATAGGAATGGGAAGATAAGGGAGGGATTCTTGGATGGGGAGTAGGTTAAGTAATAGGAGGGCAAAATAGTGGGTAGAAGTAGAGGAGTCAGGAGGGATAGGAAATAAGCGATACACACGAATACAAAAACAGATCAGGAGTAGAATTTGTTAGGGAAAGTATGTCTATATGTATATGAGTATGTTTATATATGGGTATATGTATATATCTATATCTATATATAAATATATCTGCACTTAATTGTAGCCTTTTGGGGAGGGGAGAGGAAGGAGGAAAAAAGGACAAAGTAAACAATGCACAGCAGAGAACAAAATAGAAGGAAGCAAAGAAAAGATGGACAGTTTTCAACTCAATGTGTAGTATTTATTATATAGGCTTTCTTGAAATGGAAATTTATTGCTATATATTTTGAATCCTCTCTTGCATTCTTCTGTGCACATGATATGCTTTTTTCCATTTCTTATTTTGTATTTAAGTTTCAATATTTAAGTTTATAATATGTTTCTTTTTCTTTTCTCTATTGTGTATTTAAGTTTTAGTATTTGTCTAAAATTTTTTAAAAAAGGAAAAAAAAAATATAAGATGTTTGGTATGTTGGGAAGATCTCCCATGAGGGCTTTAGTTAAATATGGGGACAAAAATTTACACAGGATGGCAAGTCCCTCTGCAGCTATGATCTGTGCTGGGAAATGGTCTCCCTATGAAATGACATCAAAAATCCAGCAAAGTAAATGCTTCATTATAAAAAAAAAGTTATTCCATGGAGTTTTTAGAACACCTTGAAAGACCAAGCTGTGTCAGTTTATGTACTGCATTTTAAAATTTTTATAAGGTAAAGAAAGTAGAGAGTATGAAAATGTTATTTCAAAGCAAAATTATATGCTTTTGCATCAATTGACATGCCTGGTCTTTCTAGTCTTGGGGAGATCAGAGAAACCCCTTGAAGGAAATGGCATTTGAGTTGAGTCTTTGTTGTTGTTGTTCAGTTGTATCTGATTCTTTGTGACTTTATTTTGACTTTTCTTGGCAAAGATACTAGAGTGGTTTGCCATTTTCTTCTCCAGCACATTTTACAGATTTGGAACTGAGGCAAACAAGGTTAAGTGATTGGCCCAGGGTCACACAGCTAATGAGTATCTGAGGCTGGATTTGAATTCATGTGATTCCAAGCCCAGTGCTCTATCCACTGGGCCACCTCGCTGCCCAAAAGCTGAATATTAAAGGGAACTAAAGTTTCCAAAAGGTAAAGGTGTGTAGGGAAAGCATTCCAGGTATGCAAAGGCACAAAGACAAGAGATGGAATGTTGTGTCTGGAAAAGAGCAAGTGGACCATTCTAATATACTTAGTATCATTTCTCAGTCTTTTGAAGAATTAAGAATAAAATCTTGGAAATGATATCAAGCAGATCAAGAATGCAAGGGGAATAGTGAAATAGATTTATATTACTTTTTTTAAAACTGTAGAAGTTCCCAACTTCCCTCTACCAGGTACCATCTTAGCCTGAAGATGTTTATACTTTTCTGATTAAATCAGAACCAGTTTCTGCTATGTGTTAACTGCTGTGAAGAACAAATTTTAAGGAAGTGTCAAAAAGCAAGAATTTCATCCTGGTAGGCAACAGTTCTTTTAAAGAAAATAATTAGCTTTTCATTTAAAACATTTTAAGGTTTTCAATCCACAGAATTATTCATCAGTGTTTAGCAGTTAACATGTAATTATTTAAGTGCCTGGTCAGAGCAGTAGCCTTAACTTTCCATTTAATACTTGCATTCAGACTAAATTTAGATCCAAAAATGCACTGAAAGCCTTGGGCTAGGTGACAAATCACTCTATATGTAGCTTAGTTTCTCTATCTGTAAAATGAGAGGTGGCATGTGAGAGTGCTTGAAGTCAGGATGACCTAGGTTCGAATCTGGCCTCCAGATACCTACTAGATTTCTGATCCTGCATAAGTAACTTACCCTCTCTTACCCTCATTTGTAAAAATAAAGTTATTTGTAGCACTTACCTCACAGGTTGTGAGGAACAAACAAGGCAATCTGCAAATTTTACAGATAACCTTTGTAAACCTTAAAGCACTGTCTAAATGTGAGTTATCATCATCATCATCATCATCTTAAGGATATTGTCAAAATTTTTGTTATCTTCTGGATAGCAGGTAATATAAAATAATGGATTACACGGAAATAATCTGACTTTAGAACTGCCACATATGCTTTTTTCACATACACATGCTCCTTATTTTTTTTAAATATAAACTTATATTGATTTCTTTTGTTTATTACATCATTGGAATTTTGCCCCTTTTCTTTCCCAGAGTTATGCCATGTGAGAACAAGGAGTCAAGAAGACCTAAGTTCAAATCCTTAGTCACTTACTAGCTGTGTCATCCTGCTATTTCAACCTCAATTTCTTCATCTGTAAAATGAGAATAATAATAACAATTACCTCACAGGGTTGTTGTGAGGATCAAATGAGATAGCATGGGTCCAATGCTTTGCAAACCTTAAAGCACTGTATAATGCTAGCTGTTATTATTAACAAATATTTTAAAGAAATAGAAGAAAAGAGAAAAAAATCATCAAAATCAATCAATATGCTGAATAACTCTGAAAAATATATGCAGTGTACCATACCTATGGACTTCCCATCTCTGCAAAAGAGTGAAGTGGGAGTGGCTTCTTTGGGGCTCACACTCTTTCAAATGTGTTTTTATAAATGTGTCCTTTCTTGATTCGCTCTTTCTATTTTTGGCATTTGGAGGTGGGAGCTCTTGATTACTCCAATGGTCAAGACAGAGTTTGTGCAATGTCTGCTTGATGCCTCTGTAAAGAGAACAATTTACATAGACTTATGAATTTATTATTTACCTTTGCATTTGCAGCTTATGTGTGTTTAGAGTGCTGTATGGAAATTCTTATTGTCCTAAAAATAATATTTATTCACTAAGAATTTATATGTCACAAACCAAAGAATTCCATGACAGAGAAAGGCCTCAGGCTGAGATGTTCACTGTAGGCATGGAATAGGTGAGTAGTAGGGAATTTTTGGTTCATTTCTCAAGTCTTCAATTGCATTAGGGTAAGGAATTCTGCACATTGTGATTTTACTTTTTGTAATGCTTCATTAACTATGTCCATAGTAATGGAATATAGTTCTTAGTAGTTATCCAGAAAAAAAGACTACCTCTGGGTTATTAACTGCTCCATCAAATACATCCTTGATCTTTTTCTGCATTTCTGCATTTTACAGAATTTACATTTCTGTGTTATCTCAAAGGATACAGAATTATATCTTCTACCATGTAATTACTATAGTTGTACAGTTAAATGCTATATTTCAAGACAATGATGTAGTCAGAATCCCTTTTCCAATATTGTTACATTAGAGATAGAGTAGAAATTATGTGTCTATCTCTCTTACCAAATTATTCAATTTAATACAATTGAAAAAGCATTTATTAAATGCTTAATACAAAAGCCCTGACAATGAAACCTAATGGAGGGTCTGTTTTGGGTGGTAACAGTATGAATGGGGACGAGAAGGCAGATTTGAGATACATAGAAGAAAATAATCAAATGGAGACTGATTATATATGGAGGAGTGAGAGGAATAAATCAAAGATAACTCTTTTGAGGGTAGCATCAATTAAAAAGGGAAATTGGGGAGAGGGACAGAGGGATTTTTGTTGTTGTTGTAGTTGTTATTGGTTTTATCAAAGAAGACAATGAATTCAATTAGAGAAATGATGAGTTTGAAGTATTGGAAGGACATCCAAGTGAAGATATCCAACAGGCAATTGGAAGTGTGGGATATTGGAAGGTGATCAAATTGGATATGAAGTATGGTCTGAAGTCTAGGGCCACCTAGAGGTAGTTGACCATGAATTGTTGTACTGACTGAAGCAGTGATCTAAATATCAGGGTCCCAGGACAATAAATTCAAAACTAAATCACCCAGAAATAGTGACTAGACCTATTTAGCTAAAAATGGAGATTTGTTGTTGGGATATAGTTTGGAAAGCCTAGAAGGGATTGAATCATCAAGAGCTTTGAATGTTGATGTAAAAGGGTTTAGCTTGAAAAGCTAAAATGATGATAATTTGTTTGTGTATTGGTGAGCTTAGAGGGCACTGTGCCTTTGTTTGGAACTTTTGATTTCAGATACCTGTGAAGTTAATAGGAATATCCTTCGTACCTCCTGGAAGATTAGTTTCACTAATGAGGGCTGCCCAATGTGATGAACTGATTGTTTTGGATTCTTGGCAGGGCATAATCTTGTTGGAGAAGCCACCCCTTTATATTGGACTCTTAAAGAGAGCCTGTGAGTTGCTTAACTTTTCTCTTTTTCCCTTTCTAAGTTTTGTTGTTGTTGTTGTTGTTGTTTTTCAGAGAAATCCTGAGAAAACAGCAGTTTTAGCGTTAGGTAGAAGGAACCTGCCCCACAAAAAGTCATTAATAGTTGATTTGGAGAAGCCCATAGCACTGGTGGACATGTACTCATCCAACCCCAGATTTCTTTTTTTTTAAATTAATTAACTTATTTTTAGTTTTCAACATTCACTTCCATAAGCTCTTGAGTTCCAAATTTTCTTCCCATCTCTCCCCTCCCCCCACCCCAAGAGGTTGTGCATTCTGAATAACCGTTTCCCTGATCTGCCCTCCCTTCTGTCATACCCCCCCCTTCTCTTATCCCCTCCCCTTCCTATTTTCTTCTAGGGCAGGATAGATTTCTGTACCCCATTGCCTGTATATCTTATTTCCCAGTTGCATATAAAAACAATTTTTAACATTTGTTTTTAAAACTTTGGGTTCCAAATTCTCTCCCTTTCTCCCTGCCCACCCACCGTCATTAAGAAGGCAAGCAACTTGATACAGGTTATACATGTGTAGTCATGCAAAACACTTCCATAATAGCCATGTTGTGAAAAACTAACTGTATTTCCCTTCATCCTATCCCACCCCATATTTATTCTATTCTCTCTTTTGACCCTATCCCTCCTCAGAAGTGTTTACTTCTGATTACCCCCTTCCCCAATCTGCCCTCCCTTTTACCATCCCCTCTCTCTTATCCCCTTCCCCCCTATTTTTCTATAGGGTAAAATAGGTTTCCATACCCAATTGAGTGTGTATGTTATTCCCTCCTTAAGCCAAATCAAATGAGAGGAAGATTCATTCATTCCCTCTCTCCTCCCTGCTCTTCCCCTCCACATTAAAAGCTTTTTCTTCCCTCTTTTATGTGAGATAATTTACCTCATTCTACCTTTCCCTTTCTCTTTCTTTCTATACAATCCTCTCTCTCATTCCTTAATTTTCTTTTTTAGATATCATCTGTTCATATTCAACTCACCCTGTGCCCTCTGTCTATATATATTCCCTCCTACTACCCTAATACTGAGAAAGGTCTCATGAGTTACAAATATCATCTTTCCATGTAGGAATGTAAACAGTTCAACTTTAATAGGTCCCTTATGATTTCTCTTTTCTGTTTACCTTTTCATGCTTCTCTTGAGTCTTGTATTTGAAAGTCAAGTTTTCTACTCAGCTCTAGTTTTTTCATCAAGAATGCTTGAAAGTCCTCTATTTCATTGACTATCCATTTTTTCCTCTGAAGAATTATACTCAGTTTTGCTTGGTAGGTGATTGTTGGCTGTAATCCTAGCTCCTTTGACTTCTAAAATATCATATTCCAAGCCCTCTGGTCCCTTAATGTAGAAGCTACTAAATCTTATGTTATCTCGATTTTGTTTCCACAATACTTGAATTGTTTCTTTCTGGCTGCTTGCAATATTTTCTCCTTGACCTGGAACTCTGGAATTTGGCTATAATATTCCTAGGAGTTTTTCCTTTGGGGATCTCTTTCAGGAGGTGATCAGTGTATTCTTTCAATTTCTATTTTACCCTCTGGTTCTAGAATATCAAGGCAGTTTTCCTTGATGATTTCTTGAAAGGTGATGTCTAGGCTTTTTCTTTTTCTTTTTCTTTTTTTTTTGATCATGGCTTTCAGGTAGTCAAATAATTTTTAAATTATCTTTCCTGGATCTATTTTCCAGGTCAGTTGTTTTTCCAATGAGATATTTCACATTGTCTTCTATTTTTCATTCTTTGGTTTTGTTTCACAATTTCTTGATTTTTCATCAAGTCACTAGCTTCCAGTTGCTCTATTCTAATTTTTAAGGAAGTATTTCCTTCAGTGAGCTTTTGGACTTCCTTTTTCATTTGGCCCATTCTGCTTTTGAAGGCATTCTTCTACTCATTGGCTTTTTGGACCTCTTTTGCCATTTGTGTTAGGCTATTTCTTAAGGTGTTATTTTCTTCAGTATTTTTCTGGGTCTCCTTTAGCAAGCTGTTGACTTGTTTTTCATGATTTTCTTGCATCACTCTTATTTCTCTTCCCAGTTTTTCCTCTACTTCTCTTACTTGCTTCTCAAAATCCTTTTTGAGCTCTTCCATGGCCTGGGACTGATTCATATTTTTCTTGGAGGCTTTGGATATAGGAACTTTGGCTTTGTGGTCTTCTTCTGGTTGTATGTTTTGATCTTCTTTGTCACCAAAGTAAGATAATATAGTCTGACTCTTTTTGTGCTGCTTGCTCATGATCCCAGCCAATTCCTTGAGCTAAAATCTCTTTGTTAAGATAGGGGTCTGCTTCCAGTGTGGAGAATGTACTGTCCCAAGTTTCGGTGGTTTTGTGCAGCTATTTTCAGAGATACTTTTAGGGACCTTTAAATTTTCAGTTCTTCCAAGGTGATATGATCAAGGGCGAGGTGTTTACTCCTTTTCTGGCCTGTACTCTGGTCTGTGAGTGACCATAACCACTCTTTTCTGCCTTGGAACTGTGAGGAGGAGTCCCTCTCCACTGCCACCACAAGCTCCACCATACCAATGCTCCTCCTTGCCCCAGGACCGCCACCTAGAACTGTGACCCAGATCCAAGCATGGAAGCAAGAAAATTCTGCCTCAGCACCAGCGAAGAGATTTTGACGCACCTTCCGGAAGGAATTGAAGTCTTAGAGTTGTTCCATAAGGCTGAATGTTGCACAGCCTCTTTAGGGTTAAGGAAGGACCCATCAGAATATGTCAGTGTTGCTTGTCTTAGTCACAAATTCAATTCTTTCCAGAAGAGGGCAAACAACAGGTTGTCACTATGTCTAGAGAACTTTAGAATCTTGTGGAAAAGTAGAAACCACATGAGGGAGAAGAATTGTATTTATTATTTTTGGACTACTTGGAGTCTATTATTTGTTTTCCACATTGTTTATGGACTCATCTGAGTCCTTTGCATCTTCCAGATATTCTGTGGAGGTTAAATTAAGGCTGTCTTGTTCTTGATAAATTTATTTTTTTTTCTTGCTTTCTTGCTGTATGTTATTTCTGTCCTTAGGGACCTGGATGTGAGCTATATTCTGAGATTTCCTTGAGTAAGTTTTGAGTGGGATGAGCCAAAGAGAGAGTGCTATATTTTAAGGTAGGTCCCAAGACTGAACCCACTCTTTGTGAACTAAGGGCTTGAGGGTGCTGAACCACAAAATACACTGACATGAGGAATTTCAACTCTTAGAAGAATTGGCCCAGCATTTGTGCAGATCAGTGGTGTCAAACAAAAAGAAACAGGGGCCCCCAAGCCATGTATAAAGTTCCCTGCAAGCCACGTATTGACTCTGAAAACCATATACAATTAGTATCTGGGTTTTATTGTATTTTTATTCATTTGTTAAATATTATCCAATTAATTTTAATTTGGTGTAGGCTGAATTTGGAGGATGGTGGAACAAATATAGCCTGTGGGTCACGTTTGTCATCTCTGGTATAGATGATACTTTGGAAGAGGAAAAACTGGAGAAAACATCAGTTTGTTTTGTTTTGTTTTGTTTTGTTTTTTAGTTTTGTATTAATACAAGTATGAGGTTGTGAAAGCTTTAACTAGGGTTTTTATAGTGGGAGTGGGAAGGAAGGGACAGAGGAGAATGAGTTTATTAGGAAAGAATTGTCAGGGCTTGATGACTAATTAAACATAGGGAAAAGAAGAAAAGGGAAAAGAAAGAGAAGCCTTTCCCGAGCACCGCAGCTGTCATTGATCATTTCTTCCTCTGAAGTCCTACAGCATATAGTAGTCCATACTATTCATCTGACAAATTGCCTATCTTATTTTGTATTGTTTTCCTTACTGTACACATTCTTTTCTACTTATGAACTACATTCATCAGCAGAGATAACATTCTCAACTCAGAAAAGGGTGTCCATAAAATTCAAGGAGAGAGAAAACAAACCAGTACATATACATATACATACGCAATACACATGCATATATGTATAGTGAGAGACTGCTAGGTGACACAGTAGATAGAGCACTGGACCTGGAGTCAGAACTGAGTTCCGTTTAAGCCTCAGACACTTATTAGCTCTGTGTGGCCTTGGCAAATCACTTAACTCATTCAGTGTCTGGGGATAATAATCATACCTACCTCCCAGGATTGTTGGGAAGGTGATTAAATAAGATAATATTTGTAAGACATTTTGCTTATAAATGCTAGCTATTATTATTTCCATCATCATCATCATTAGCAATTACATGGCCAGTCTTGGAATCAGGAGGATCTGGATTCAAGTTTTGCTTAAACCTGCCAACTGTGTGACAAAAGGCAAACTTCTAAAGTATCCCAGATAACTAAGACCTTAAGTTATAGATCAGCTAGGTCCTGATTAATACAAATAATGAATTCCCCTGGTGTGGTTGCATGTATATGAATTCACACTATTTGAAGTTGTAATTTTGTGAAGTATGGTAATTGGTTACAGCCCAATGGAAATATGCAGTACAAATTCAAATAATGTGCACACCTCAAGGGATTCGTTGTTTACACTCATCATCCATGTCCTAGCTGTATTTTGGTGGAGGAAGTTTCCACACTAGAGTCCCCACATTGAGATCATAAGACTGTACTGTGAACTATCCTTCCTTACCCTATTCCCATACCTCAAAAAAAAAAAAAGAAAACAAGAAAATCTCATGAACAAATTATTTGGTTGGGATTTGGAGTGATTTATTATCATTCACATAGACTCACAAGAGTCATTCTATGCAGTGAAATTCAGCCACTGAGAAATGCCCAACTGCTTCTAGATTTGCAAGGAACTAATTTACGTCAAATCTAGTTTTGAAGTATAGGACTAGCCATAAAGATTTTAGTGTAAAAGTGTAGAGTTCTTTTTAAACATTGATGGAAGGTTTCTTGTTGCAACTAATATGTCACTAGAGAGTATCTGAGGACACATTTATCGTTTAGATTTCCCTGAAGAGGTGAAGAAAATGACTCAAAGCCTAAGTACATCAGTGACAAGAAACTTTTCTACCTTTTTTCTTTCTTCACTCTATTGTCTGATGATCTCATCTACCCCATGGCTTTACCTCTATATGGATCACTGTCATATCTTTTTCTGAATCCCTTACTTCTCTGAAGCTCTAGATTGTTGTTACAGTCTCATCAATACCTCAAACTCAGAATGTCCAAAATGAATCATCTTCTCATTCCTTCTCCCCTGCCTTCATCATCTTGACCTGGTTCAGGCTTTAATTATCTCTTGCCTAGCTTATTGCATTAGCTTCATCACTGGCCCCTCTGCTTCCAAATTCTCCCATTATATACTGTGGTCAGAGTAATCTTGCCAAAATATAGAACCTCCTGTTCAGAAACATTTAGTGGCTTCTGATGACTGTAGAACAAAAATCTAAAATTCTTAGCCTGGCATTCAAAGTCCTCCATGATCTGACCCATCCCATTTTTCCATCCTTATATTTCTTCCCCTCCCCTCCCTTTTCTGGTAGCCTATACTCCAGGAAAAGAGAACTGCCATCACTCTTTATACTTCCATCTGCTTTGCAGCTGTGTTATCTCCTCTATGTGTTATCTTCCCCATTACAGAGTTAGCTCCTTGAGAGCAGGGACTGTTTTGCTTTTCTACATGTATCTCCAAGTGCTTTGCACATAGTAAGCACTTAATACGTGCTTTTTACTTCATCCATCCATCTGTCCTCTTCATTCTTGCCTTTGCCCCATTGCTCACTCCATTTCCTATACCTGGTTACCTCCATACGCCAGCCAAACTCTCACCCATTTTTCCATTTGTTGTTGTTGTTGTTGATCAGCCATTTCAGTTATGTCCTACTCTTTGTAACCCCATTTGGACTTTTCTTGGAAAAAATACTGGAGTGGTTTGCCATTTCCTTCTCCAACTCATTTTACAGATGAGGAAACTGAGGCAAACAGGATTAAGTGACTTGCCCAGGGTCACACAGCTAGTAAGTGTCTGAGGCCGGATTTGAACTCATGAAGATGAGTCTTCTTGATTCCAAGTCACCTATTATCCAAGTGGATAATATTTTATCCACTATGCCACTCAGCTGCCCTGCCCATTCTTCAAGGCCCAGCTCAAATATAGCTTCTACCATGAAGCCAATTTTTCCCCGAATCCCTTCCTTATACCTTGAAGAAAAAAATTCTCTCTCATGTTTCCAAAGCCATTTTATACCTCCCAAAAAGCACTCATCACATTCTGTCTTGAGGTTTGGTAATTTGTTTCTGTTTCATATCTTCCCTACTGAATTGAAAGTCCATTGAGGACCAAAACTATGATATATCCCCCTCAGCACCTAGCATAACACCTCACATATAGGAAACTCTCAATAAATATCTGGGGAATCTAGTTAAATTATATCATAGAACTTCAGAGGTAGAAGAGCCCTTAGAGGTCACCGAGTCCTGGAATACCCTCTAGAAAACATCTCTACACTGAATATAGTTCCTTTCTGAAGCCAAATAGCTTGCTTCCTGCTTTAAAACACAGAGTGAATTAAAATATATTCTGAACATACTCTGAGACTTCAATATGAGGTCATTGCACCATAAAAGCTTAAGAATTGCTGCTTTGGGGAAAATTAAAACTGATTTTTTAAAACCTTTTGCATGACAGCAAAGGTTGGATTGCTAAAATTGGAGGCTAGAGCTACAGAATAGGCCACTGTTAGTAGCCAAAGACGCCACAAAGGTAGGGCAGCTAGGTGGCACAGTGGATAGATCACTGGGCCTGAAGTCAGGAAGACTCATGTTCTTGAGTTCAAAGCCAGCTTCAGATACTTACTAGCTTGTGATCCTTGGCAAGTCACTTAACCCTGTTTGCCTCAATTTCCTTATCTGTAGAAATGAGCTGGAGAAAGAAATGGCAAACCACTCTAGTGGTTTTTCTTTGCCAAGAAAACTCCAATGAGGTCCCAAAGAGTTGGACACTACTTAAAGGCAACAAGTAGCCAAAGAAGCCAAGTGACCTGTTATCTATGGTCAAGAGATAGAAAGGAAGGGAATGAGAATTTATTAAGCACCTATTATATGGTAGGCACTATGTTAAAACACTTGACAAATAATATTTCATTTGATTCTTACAGCAACCTTGTGAGGGCAGCACTACTATTATCCCCATTTTACAGTTAAGGAAACTGAAGCAAACAGAAGTTACGTGACTTTATCCAGGGTCACACAGCTAGTAAGTGTCTGAGTCTGTATTTGAACTCAGCCATTCCTGACTCCAGGCTCAGTGCTACTATACCATCTAGCTGCCTCTAAATGACAGAGTCAACAGTTAGGTTATATCTGTTAAGATCCAGTATCATTCTCATCTTATGTGTTTTACTTAAGTTAGCAATAAACTGTTATGATTGGGCTACTTAGGATGTAGAACTAGAAAGGACATGGGAAATCATCTAGTTCATCTGCCTTATTTTAAAAATGAGGAAACTGAGACACAATGAGGACACAGTAGGAATGTGAACTCAGAGTCTCTGAGAGCAAATTCACCACTATTTGTCCTACTGTGCCACGGGCAAGGGTTTGATGGCTTCATAAGTCATAAGGCAAACACGAAGAGTTTTTAGTCATAATTGGTATGTTTTTCAAACCATTTTGTATGCTGCTAAGCCAAAACCTCTAGGGCAGGTATAGGTGATTTTCTGAGTCATTTTGGTGACATTTTGAAGGAAGAAATAACAGGACTTGTTGACAAATTGGAGATAGGGGATGAAGAAAAAGGAAGAGTAAAACCTAATGCTCAGGGTTTTGGAATAGTGATGCCATGGACAGAAATAAAGAAGTTGAATGTAGAAGCTGGTTTATGGGGGAAAGATAATGAGTTCCATTTTGGACATACTAAATTTGAAATGTCAGGGATATTCAAGTGTAAATGTTCAATTGACAGTTTGGGAATATGGGACTGGAGTTTCAGTAACATCATGCTCCATGGAAGGGCAAAAGTTATTAGTTATTTTCCAGCACCAAAAGGATACTTAAGGTTATTTTTAGGGGGAGATATGGGAAGCATGCTTAGTGAAGAAGTCCAGATTTGTGATTTCTTTGGAGTAGGGAAACCCCCCCATGTGGAAAATTCTTCTATCAAAGCTAATTGGCAACAAATTTGCTATTTATAATCTTAGAGTTGCCTGAGTCATTAGCATAAATGAAAAAACAAAAAAATTTTTTTTTGGAATCCCAGCCTCTAAACTGACCGGCTTGGTGAAATTAGGATTTATTTAATGAATTTCTTTCATGAATGTATCTGTTATAATTAGGATCCTGCCTAAAAGACTTTTGGATTGAGTTTGCTAGAATACAAGTAGAAGTCAGGTAACGTTTCTTTTTCAGTATCGATGAATAGTGCTCTTCCTCAAAGTTTTGCCCTGTTATACTCATTGTCCTATTTTACCCAAACACAGGATGATTAGGACTTATCTCTGGAAGTGCAATATCCACTTTAGGAAAACTGGAGAGAATAGCATCCACGGGTCTGTACAATTGATTCCAATGGGTTCAATGTCTATGAACATTTTTTTAAAAGAGGGCATTAAAATAGCCCCATAAGTATGGTGTATCCTGATATCAAATATTTCATCCACCTCTGATCTAAAACAAGGAGTCTTTTCACAATCATAATCCCTTTCAGAAATGTTTGGGCCATAATGACCCAAAGAAATAAAGAACTATGATCATCTTCAGAAGCTAATTGGGAAACAATATGAAAGATTGCTGCCTTTGAAATCAGAGGATTTAGATTCTAATTCCAACTCTGCCATTCTGTGATCTTGGGGAAAGTCACCTAACTATTTTGAACCTTGGTTTCCTCATTTATAAACTGAGGTAACTGAAGTAGATCAGGGGTTCTTAACCTAGGGTTTGTGAACTTTTTCAAACTAATATTTTGATAACAATATTTCAATATAATTAACTTTCTTTGTGTAATTCAATGTGTTTTATTTTATACATTAAAAAAACATTATTCTGAGAAGAGGTCCAAAGGGGTTCAACACAACATAATACTTTACAGACTAATAAGAGTTTCATAGATAGATTTTTCTATATTGAATTTGAAGTGATGATTTCATATTATTTAGTCTCAAACTGAGACTAAACTGTGGGAAGGAATTGACTCACCTACTTGAAATCTATTTTAAACAAATATTCTTTAAATGTCTGTTTGCCTTGCAAGTGGTTTGTTGGTGCTAGCTTATGAACCTGGCTTGTGCCCCTGTCCCTCAGTGTTACATCACAGTGTACATCTAGTCTAAAGGCTGAAACTTATGTGCATGACAGAATGGGGGCACTATTAAAGATGTTATCACATTTTAGCATGATATTCCCAAAAACTTTGAGGAAGAGCACTATTCATCAATACTGAAAAAGAAATGTTACGTGACCTCTACAGTTTGGGCCAACTATATTCCAATCAAAAACCATTTGTAATACCTGTATTGATGATATTTTGAAATTATATCCTTTTGTAGGAAAACTGAAAGGTTGAAATTTGCTCAAAGTTTGGAAATAGAGGTGAGTTGGTTATATTTTGGAGTGATTTATGAAATTCTTTATACTTTGGATTATTTAGTAAAACTACTTTTTTCCAGTATTGTGGTTTGCCCATATAAGCTTTTCAATTTCATAATTTTTAGCTTTTACAGAAGGATATTTACTTCAAATATATAGTGAGAATAAATGTAAAAACATTTCCCCCAAGATCTCTAGGGCATTTTCTCCCTTATACCATCTCAATCTCTGAAGTAGGCTCAAAACTTAGCTTAGTTCCTGGCAAATCCATGTCCAAATGCAGCATGACCACTGAAAGAATACTTGTTTCAGCTTTTGGCATGGGTCCAGAAAGTCACTCCTTGCTCCTCAGGACATCGACATTGCACTGACCTGCAAAATCCAGTGAGGAAGACCGATACCCTAAAATTCTCTCTGGACCCTTCAGTTTCCCAAGGTCTCAGAGTCTTTACTACCTTCACCAAGAACAGAAAAGGACAAATGGAAATTCCAAGGACTGAAGACCATTTCTCAGGGGGGCCAGATAGTGTCAGAGACATAAGAAGACCCTGAGACCTTTCCCCTTACCAGGCTCTCACCAGACACCGTTAAAGAAAGTGTCCTGGAGTTCTCTGATACAGAAATGAAACAAAAAGAGGTTCGATTTATTTTAACAAACACTTTGTGTTTCTTACATGAAGTGTACTGTGTTATTCTCTGGGAAGGATAGATAGCGAGATAAGGCATAACTTCTGCCTCCATGGGGTTTATAGTTTAGAAAGAAATAACTCAAAAACACAGATAATAGTGGTACAACAGATCTCTTAGGAAAATGTGCCTTCAAATCCTCCTTCTGACATTTACTAGCTGAGGTTGTGAGCAAATCACTTAATTACTCTGAGCTGCAGTTTCTTCATCTGTAAAGTGGATTATTATTCATGTGGCACCTATGTTATTGTCAGGCTCAAAGGAGATAATATAAAGAACTTCACAAACTCTAAAACACTATATAAATGGTCTCTCTCTTTTTTTTAAACTATTAACACCTGTTATTATGTAACTACATTAGAGAGATGCAAAACAGAGGTATGTGAGGTTTGATGGGAAAAGTCCCCAGGATCATAGAATTAGAACTGGAAGGAACCTTACAGGCATCCAGTCCAATTGCTTCATTTTATAGGTGAAGTGAGAGGCACAGAGAGGTTTAGTTACTTGTCCAAGGTCAAACATCAGTAATCCTCTGGGGCATAATTGAAAGTCAGTTCTTTTTTTACTCCAAGTCAGAGTATCCACTGTGCCATATTGTCCTCATAGGAAGCAACTGTGAAGGTTTCATTGAGAAAGTAGGGGCACTTTCATTGTGTTTTAAAGCATAAACAGCAATTCAGCAGGTGAAACATCAGAGGGAAGGGTATTCAAGACATAAGGAATACTATAAACAGAGATGTCAAAGTGGAAATGTGCAAGATGTATTGGCGGGAGCAGGGGGAGGGGCAGTGAGTGGCCCAATTTGGCTGGAACATAGTGTTTGGAGAAGAGTAATGTGAGATGAAGGCTAATGAAGTACAAGGGCACCAAGTCATGGAGGGTCATGAATGGCTTGAACTTTACTATGTGGATAATAGAGAGGAACTGAAGATTTTTTACATTAATAGGTATAAGCATAAAAATGATTAAGTAGTCTAATAGATAGACTACTAGACAGAAGAAAGTCAAAACAATAGGTCCTCACTCAGTTGCCTCAACTTTAGAACAAAGAGGGTAGACTAGATGACTTATAGGATCTCTTCTACTTCTTGATCTATGATCTTAGTACATTTGTGTTTTAAACTGAAGGCATAAACAACATTAATTTTTGAGAAACACTAACTCGTGGGATTAAGGGATATTTTCATATCCATTTTCCATATCTGTGTATACAACACACATGCACACACCTACTAACATTTTCTTTCTTGTAAATAAATTCTAAAGGGTACTTTGCTTGAAGCAAATGCTTGAAGAATACCTTATATATACCAACCTAGATTTATAACAAATTGAGGGATGATTCTTTTCTTTAAGAACAGAGGCCTTTCAGAATACAAAAAAATCTGCCACAGAATTACTTTAAATAGTGAGCTGCCCTTGCCTGTGTTAAATAATTAATTTTACATGCAACAAAGGAAAATATCTAATGTGTGGCAGACTCGTAGAGGTCTATTGAAAACTATGTTTTGAGCTGTGGTTTGTTTTTTATTAGCAACACCGGTCCATAATTTCTGTAGCATATGTAGATTCTTTGGTCAAAAATTCATAAGTCTTGTTTTGTTTCTGTCTGACACTGCATGGAAATTAATTGGCATAGTTTCATCATGAATATTTGAAGTCTGCAATAATCTAAAAAAACTTTAATTTTAGTAATATATTATGATTTATGCAGCATCTGATTGAATGCATTTTAATGGATTAGAAAGATTGAGAATAAATTTACTAATACATTGACTTGATTCCGTCTAGTTTCTTCCACATGGTGAGTGTTCCATAAGTCCTTTGTCATGTGTATGTGTGGTTTTTTCTTTATAATTTTTTCCATAGATTACCTATAGATAATTTTCAAAGACTCTTTCTTGTTCTTTTGTTCTCCCTCTCTCTCTCTCTCTCTCTCTCTCTCTTTCTCTCTCTCTCTCTCTGTCTCTCTCTCTCTCTCTCTATGATGAATAGGAAAATCTATTGTACTCATGTGTGGCCAAATATAGCAAACCAGTCATGGGATATTATTTGCAAATGTCACTTGAAATCAGGTTTCTCCCTCCTCCCCTAGATGCATTAGGAAGAGATTCTGTCTGTGACCTTTTGAAAACCTAGTGCTGAGGATTCAATTAATATTTCAGTTCATCCCTTAAAATTCATGCTTTTTAAAAAAATGTCAATAGAATCATGCAGTCCTAGACCCAGAGATCATACAGTCTAGCCCTCTGATCTTACAGATTAGGAAAATAAGCTCTAGAGGGCTTCAATGACTTGCCCAAGGTCATATAACATTTTATTTGTTGCAGTGAATACATTTGAAATCATAGCACAATAGGATTTAGAGCTGGGAAAAAACATGTAAAGTCCTCTTAGACTAACTCCCTCATTTTACGGATAAGGAAACTGAGGTCCCAGAGGTTATGGTTTACCCAAGCCAACACACATAGTAAGTGACAGAGCTAGAATTCAAACCTAGGTACTCTGACTCCAAATCTAGTATTCTCTGCAGTCACCGAGCTGTTTTGTCAATTTTTTAAAATTGGTAGCACTAGATAACTGGAATGAAAGGTGAAAGAAAGAATAATAGTGAGGAGATATGTACTGTATTTGGGGTTCTTAGGGGATAGGTAAATTTAAATCAGACATCATTACAAAGGATTATAGTAAAGCTATTTCTGTATCTCTTGAATAGTATGTAGTAATAGCATGTGGCTGTAGCCATATTAAGAAACTAGTCAGATGAAAAAATTGATATAGCAAATGCTTTCTGCAGTTGCTGTCCATGTAACAAGTCACAGAGCTGTTCCTTTCTGCTAGTTTCCTGAGGAAATTAAGAGGTTTTAGAAGACCTGAGCTAGATATGAACTCTGCTCTCTGCATTTGTTCACTAATTAACTTTCAGATCCATTCAACCTTTGCAAATGCCAATTTCTCATGCTCTGACCAAAGCAACACACATACACAATCAGATCCAAGGGCATGGAAAATGAATCTGGAAGCAGGGATGACTTTTTAAGCACCTACTAAAACACTTTACAACATTATTTCATTTGATCCTTACAACCCTGGTGGTTAGATACTATTATTATCATCATTTTACAGTTGAGGAGACTGAAGTAGACTTCTTAACTGACTTGTCCAGGGTCACACAGCTAGTAAGTATCTGAGGCTAGATCTGGTAGTAGTAAAGGGTATGTTTATAATATTATCATCTTGTCCTTGTGAGTGAATAGAGATCTGGCCTTAAAACCAAGGAAGACCTGACTTTCAGTTTCACCTCACATTCAGTGCTGTAGTCAACTCTGTAAGATTTTAAGTCATAGAGAAGGTGCCAACTTGCACTGGTAGAGGGAATTTCCTTACCCAGGGGTTCCCTATCCACTGAAATCATATATCTTAAAGTGTCTTTTTCCTTTCTCTTGGTAGGCAATCAAAGACCCTGGAGATAACTGTTTTCTTTTTCTTTTACTCTAATCTCTCTTCTTTCTCCATTTTTTAGCTCCACTCCCTTCTCCCTACCCCATTGTGTAATCTAAATTGGGCCTGCCATTAACAATGTAAAACATTTTTCTTTCCAGCTAAGAGTGTTCATCTTGAAAGGTTATGCACCAACTTCCCCTTACACTCCTACTCTTAAGCCTACTGAATACTTCTTATCACTTACTAATTTACTGACCACTTAAAGGTAGGCTGGGCATCAGCTCTGAGCAGACATTGAATGTGATTTATAAGCATTCTTGAATTCATCAATCAACACAAAATTCCACTTCAAAAACAATTTTGGCTGCCTCTTTGTAATGAGCTTATTATATTTGTGTACCCTCAAAAGATGAGACAAACTAGGTCAAAGATCCCTTCTTTCATCTACAAAATAGGGATTCTCAGACTCAGAAATTATGACTGAGTTACCTTAAAGTAAAATATGAACACAAAATTTTAAAACTCAGAAAAGATGTATTTCAAGAAACAAATCCCACTGTAGAATTCTAAAATTCCAAGTAAGTTAATCTGCATGTAGCAACTATATTCATTGTCTCTTCTTCCCCCAATTGCCCACCTCTTTTGCACTCTCAGCAAAAATCAAACAAACATTTTATTATGTTTATTTTCTGTCCACTTTCTACTTTGTATACCCTGAGCTCAGTTCCATGTACAGTCTTAAGGATAGGGATTGACTTTTTATAGTACCTTAATATCTGCCCCCAACCTAGTAGAGTGCTTTGGACACAAGGGTGTTGTGAGACTCAAATGAGATAATGAATGTAAAGCACTTTGTAAACCTTAAAGTACTATGTAAATGTCAGGTATTATTATCAGCCTACCGTCACCAGTTGTCCAGTCTGGTGACAACTTTACTCTCTGAGCCTTTTGCTGCACTCCTACTTAGTTCAAGTAATGATTATAGAGTAATATTGAAATATCCTGATAAATGTTTATTACCTGGGCCCTCCAAAAAAAAAGTGTACACAAATTTTTAACATTTTCTTCATTATTAACACTTTCTTTTTTTTAATTTTTAAAATAAATTTATTTTTAGTTTTCAACATTTACTTCTACAAGATTTTGAGTTCCAAATTTTCATCCCATCTCACCGCTCCCCCCACCCCAAGATGGCATGCATTCTGAATACCCCTTCCCTTAGTTTGCCTTCCCTTCTCTCTCTCCCCGCTTTCTCTTATCCCCTTCCCCTTCTATTTTCCTGTGGGGCAAGATAGATTTCTGTACCCCATTTCCTGTATTTCTTATTTCCCAGTTGCAAGTGAAAACATTTTTTTTAAACGTGTGTTTTCAAAACTTTGGGTTCCAAACTGTCTCCCTTCCTCCCTCCCCACCCACCCCCATTGAAAAGGCAAGCAACTCAATATCGGCTATACATGTGCAGTTATACAAAACACTTCCATAGTAGACATTCTGTGAAAAACTAACTCTATTTCCCTTAATCCTATCCTGCCCCCCAATTTATTCTGTTCTTTCTTTTGACCCTGTCCCTCCTCAGAAGTATTTGTTTCTGATTACCCCCTTTCCCAATCTTCTTTCCTCTCTATCATACCCCTATTCTCTTGTCTCCTTACCCCCCTATTTTCCTATAGGGTAAGACAGATTTCCATACCCAATTGAGTATGTATGTTATTCCCTCCTTAAGTCAAATCCTATGAGAATAAGATTCACTCATTCCTTCTCACCTTCCCCTGTTTTCCCTCCACTATAAGACCCTTTTCTTTTCTGTTTTTTTGTGAGATAATTTACCCCATTCTACCTCTCCCTTTCTCCTTCTCCTAGTATAATCCTCTCTCACCCCTTAATTTTATTCTCCAGATATGACCCCTTCATCTTTCACTCACCCTGTGCCCTCTATCTATCTATTTATCTATCTATATATCTATATCTATATCTATCTATCTATCTATCTATCTATCTATCTATCTATCTATCTATCTATCTATCTATCTATCTATCT
>NW_020954610.1:30996125-31059066 GCF_900497805.2 Vombatus ursinus
TCTATCTATCTATCTATCTATCTATCTATCTATCTATCTATCTATCTGTCTATATACACATTCATATAATTTTTCCCTCCAATTACCCTAATACTGACAAAGGTCTCATGAGTTATAAATATCATCTTTTCATGCAGTAATGTAAACAGTTCAACCTTAATGAGTCTCTTATGATTTCTCTTTCCTGTTTACCTCTTCATGTTCCGCTTGAGTCTTGTATTGGAAAGTCAAATTTTCTATTCAGCTCTGGTCTTTTCATCAAGAATTTTTGAAAGTCCTTGATTACACTGAATGACAATTTTTTCCCCTGAAGGATTATACTCAGTTTTGCTGGGTAGGTGATTCTTGGTTGTAATCCTATCTCCTTTGCCCTCCAGAATATTATATTTCGTGCCCTGCGGTCCCTTAATGTAGAAGCTGCTAAATCTTGTGTTAACCTGATTGTGTTTCCACAATACTTGAATTGTTTCCTTCTGGCTGCTTGCAATATTTTCTTCTTCACCTGGGAACTCTGGAATTTGGCTACAATATTCCTAGGAGCTTTCCTTTGGGGATTTCTTTCAGGGGGAGATCGGTGGATTCTTTCAATTTCTCTTTTACCCTCTGGTTCTAAAATATCAGGGCAGTTTTTCTTGATAATTTCTTGGAAGTTGACGTCTAGGCTCTTTTTTTGATCATGGCTTTCAGATAGTCCAATAATTTTTAAATTCTCTCTCCTGGATCTATTTTCCAGGTCAGTTGTTTTTCCAATGAGATATTTCACATTGTTTTCTAATTTTTCATTCTTTTGGATTTGTTTTACAGTGTCTTAATTTCTCATAAAGTCACTACCTTCCAATTGTTCTATTCTAATTTTTAAGGAAGTATTTTCTTCAGTAATCTTTTGGACTTCCTTTTCTATTTGGCCAATTTTCCTTTTTAGGGCATTCTTCTCCTCATTGGCTTTTTGGACCTCTTTTGCCATTTGGGTTAGGCTATTTTTTAAGGTGTTATTTTCTTCAGTATTTTTTGGGGTCTCCTTTAGCAAGCTGTTGACTTGTTTTTCATGATTTTCTTGTATCACTCTCATTCCTCTTCCCAGTTTTTCCTCTACTTCTCTTACTTGCTTCTCTAAATCCCTTTTGAGCTCTTCCAAGGCCTGGGACTGATTCATATTTTTCTTGGAGGCTTTGGATGTAGGAGCTTTGATTTTATTGTTTTCTTCTGGTTGTATGTTTTGATCTTCTTTGTCACTAAAGTAAGAAAATATAGTCTGACGCTTTTTACACTGCTTACTCATAATCCCAGTCAATTACTTGAGTTTTACTTTGTTAAGGTAAAAGTCTGCTTCCAGTGTGGGGAATGTACTGTCCCAAGTTTCGGGGGTTTGTACAGCTGTTTTCAGAGATACTTCTAGGGACCTGTAAATTTTCAGTTCTTCCAAGGTGGTATGATAAGGGGCGAGGTGTTTCCTCTCCACCACCACAACAAGCTCCACCACGCCAGCACTCCTCCTTGCCCCAAGACTGCCCCTCAGAACTGTGACCCAGATTCAAGCACAAGCAAAGCAAGAGATTCCTGCCTCAGCACAGGCAAAGAGATCCCTGCAATCTCCCTCTTATCAGCCACTGGATTCCCCCTCAGTCTGTGGGCCAGAAGCTCAGGAGGCAGCCGTGGCCTGCGTTCAGGACTTGCGGCTGAGACCTAGCTTCTAACTCTCACTGCAGGTTACAGACTTTTCTCACTGACCTTCTAAGTTGTCTTTGGTGTTCGTGGGTTGAGAAGTCTGGAAACCACCACAGCTGCCTGCGATTCAGTCTTCTGAGGCCTGCTCCAGGGTTGCTGCGGCCTGCACGCCCAAGCCGAACTGTGATCCTCTCCCACCTGGCGTGATATACCTTTCCAATCAACCATCCAGGTTGTCTTGGGCTGGGAATTTGTTTCACTCTGTCTTTTTTGTGGGTTCTGCTGCTTTAGAATTTGTTTAGAGCCATTTTTTTTTACAGGTATTAGGAGGGGTTTGGGGGAGAGCTCAAGCAAGTCACTGCTTTCCCTCCACCATCTTGGCTCTGCCCCCCTCTATTAACACTTTCTTAAGTTTAGACAATCAATGAAACTACAAATCAATTCCTGATTTGGAGTAGTTGACAATTTTTTTTTTAAGAATAAATGCTCACATTGAATATTTAACAATCAGCTCTTACAAGTTGGTTAGATCTGAGTTTAGCACACACCTGCTTGCATATACTAGGTACTTGGTAGATGTTTGGTTGGATGAATGAATGTATGGATAAGTTAATTAGTGGGACATAAAACAACAAAGGCTAGCAGACCTCTCACATTTTAGGAGATGTGTCTGATTTAAAGAACAACATGGTTTAGAAAAAAAAAAACATTTTAGCACAGAGGACAAAGGGCCAGCCTTAGAGTCAGGAAGACCTGAATTCAAGTCTTGAATCTAACACATGTATGCTTTGTGACCATGGGCAAAACATTCAACTGTCAACACTCTAAGAAAAAAGTCACAGATGGTTTGTCAAGCTGAATTGAATTTCTCATCTCACTGAAATTTTATATCTGAAACAATAATAAATGGTTCAGAAGCCTGTGTGTAGATGAATTGCTATGTGCCTTGTTTGCTTTCCAGATCTGTTTGCCCCTAAAATTATACCGCTGAACCTCTGCTATATGCTTATCTTACAGTTTTCAGCACTAAGCATTTAGTGGTAGGTAACCCCAGAAAAGATAGGCTTGCTCATCCCCTATGCTTTACTCCCTTTTTCTTAACAAAGCTTCCTTTCCTCCTTTGAGTCCAAGGTTTATGCAGACATTCCTGCATTGACATACAGCTGCCAGCAATCTTGAGTACCACCTTTGAAAGGGCTGACAGAATCTGCTTTACAGCATGCTTTGTTTTTTGCCCTTGTGTCCTTTGAGATGGGGATGTGCAAGTCACTGTTTGGGAGGTGAAACAAGATGGAAGATAACCTCCTATTCCTTCTTGAGCTCTTACTCACCAGGTGGCAGTAGGGAAACTCTCACCAGACATTAAACATGCTGGGCTAATGTAACTGTAGCAGGCATCAGCAGGAATATCTGTACACTGGGGGTGGGCAAGTTGGCAGTCCTCTTTTTCCCCTCCCACTCCCTTTGATCCTCAGTACCCGCCCCCCATTCCCTCCTGTGCATTTTTAGTTGGCTGTTATGAGACCCACTGGATGAATACCTTAATGTCAGTGCCATTAAACTAATACTTTAAAAAGAAAATCTGGAAATGCTAAGCTCTATCAGCAAGTAAGTCTCAATTAGAACTGATAAAAAGTACAGTGAGCTAAAAACAGTTACTTTGGCAAGCAGAGATGATAAAGGCCTAGCTTCTCAGTCTCACTTAGGATAAAAAGAATGTGAAAAGATGCATCATTTTTATTTAACCAGAGATAGGAGTATTTTCATCTTCATGGTTAAGCTGATTTACATTTTTGTAAGACATTTTCCCTTGTTACTTAATTTAGTTTGCTGACTGTTAAGTACGTGAAGCTTCTCAAACAGGTATTTGTGCAGGATACTGAAACGTGTTGGTAATTTGTCATTTATAGTTTTGATTGGCATCTCTTAGTTTTGTTCTGGTCATGAGATGTGACTGTAAGTTGTGCTTTTGACTACTTGCTGATAACAGGAATTACTAGGACTTTCTTCAAAAGAGATTGAGACAACTTTTTGTGGATTTCAGAGAGATTATTTGGAAATCAACAGAGTTTTATTGGGGCAGGTAGATTGCACAGTGGATAGACCACCTGGACTGGAGTCAGTCATCTCCTGAGACCTGGAAGAGTCATCTCCCTGAGTTCAGTTCTACTCTCAGACACTTACTAGCTATGTGACCCTGGGTAAATCACAACCCTATTTGCCTCAGTTTCCTCATCTGTAAAATGAACTGGAGAAGTACTCCAATATCTTTGCCAAGAAAACCCTAAATGGGGTCATGTAGTTGCACGTGACTAAAAAATGACTGAACAACAACTTTATTGCACAAGTGTGTGTGAAACTTTATTAAAAAAAATCAACAAATACAGGATGTCTCCAAAATCTTGGGACAATTTTAAGCTTCAATAGCTTAAGGTTTAATAGCTTAAAACTGCCCTGTGACTTTGGGGACACCATGTATTAATAGCCTACTGTGCTATGTACTATTATGTGCACTGTGCTAGGTATAGGGGATATAAGGACAAGGAAGAAAACAATCTCTACTCACAAAGGTTGAATTCTGATGGGGGAGACAAAGTTATATACAGAATAAATATCAAAGTAATAAATACATACACACATTCTCACAGAGTTAAATATGAAGTATCTTGGAGGGAGGACATTAGCAATTGGTAGGATCAGAAAAGCTTTCAAGCAGAAGATGGTGTCCAAGTTACCTCATAAAGAAATAGAGGGACTCTAGGTTGCAGACAGAGGTAGAGAGGGAGTGCATTCCAGGCATATGAAACAGCCAGTACTGCATAGGAGATGGGTGATGGAGTGTCTTGTGTAAGGAAAATATAAAAGGCCTATTTGGTTGAATCATAAAGTATGGGAAGAGGAGTGATGTCCAGTGAGGCTGAGAGGGCAGGTTAAGGATAGCTCATGAAGGGTTTTAAGAGCTAAACAGATGAGTTTATATTTTATCCAAGAGAAAGTAGGAGTTTCACACATGCTTAAACATGGTAGAGCCAGAAACATTTTTATTCACCAGAAATGTTTTACTATGTGGGGTTATGTGTGAATGTGGAGAAATTAGGATTCTGATTGGATTCCAAATTCATTCTCACATATTAAAAGCCTAATATGTACAGTGTACAGTACATTTTGTAACAAAAAATGACTATAGGGGTCAACTAGTGGCACAGTAGATAAAGCACTGAGCCTGGGAGTTAAGAAGACCTGAGTTCAAATCAGGCTTCAGACACTTAAAAGCTGTGTAATCCTGGGCAGGTTATGTAATCTCTGCCTCAGTTTCTACGACTTTAAAATGGGGATAATAATAGTACCTACCTCCCAGGGTTGTTGTGAGGATCAAATGAGATACTATTTGTAAAAAATATGTATTTATGACAGTGCCTATCACATAGCAGGTGCTAAACAAATACTTATAGATAATCATTTCCCTTTGTTTTATTTTTTTTCCAACTTAGGCTCAATAATCTACCTTATTTGTGGAATATATATGCATCTTTGTATATATGTATATAAGTATGCATACTTCTTTTTTAGGACAGCTAGGTGGCTCAGGGGATAGAGTGCTGGACCTAGATCCAGGAAGATGTGAGTTCAAATCTAACCTCAGACACTTAACAGCCCCGTAACTCTGGGCAAATCACTTAAGTTTGTTTGCCTTAGTTTCCTTATCTGTAAAATGAGCTGGAGAAGGAAATGGCAAATCGCTCCAGTATCTTTGACAAGAAAACCCCAAATGTGATCCTGAAGAACTGGATACAACTGAAATGACTGAGCAACAACATACTTATTTGACTGGGATCATTTATTGAAGAAAGTAGGAATAAATTTAGGGCTACAAAGGACCCTCAATATCTTTTATAGACAAGAGGGTGATTAATATAAAAACTCATCCAACATCACAGTTAACATGACCCAGATTTCCAGACCTCTCATTTAGCATTTTCTCCATGACACCACGCTGCCTTTTCCATATCATTTGTATAAATAACACCTTATTCTTATTGTCAGTCAATAAATAAGCATTTATTAAGCACCTGCTATCTGCCAGGCACTGTGCTAAGCTCTGGGGACACAAAAGGAGGCAAAAGACAGTCTCTGTCCTCAAGAAGCTTACAGTCTAATGGAGGAGACAACATGCAACAAATATAAAATAATCTACTGGATAAATAGGAAATAAGTAATAGAGAGAAAGCACTAGAATTAAGAGAGTCTGGGGAAGGCTTTATCAGAGCAAAACATGGTATGCAGATTGAGGCAGTGTGACAGCCTGCAATAGTGGGTAGTGTTGGCCCTGCAAGGTCACTTAACTTCTCTGGACCTCAGTTTCCCCATCTGTAGAATGAAGATATTAACTAGAAGACAACTAAGGTCCCTTCCAGCTCTAAATCTATGATCCTATATATCTTGAAAACTTACCTAATAGTGATGTTTAAACAAGACTACTGAAATTTTTTTCACGCATTATCTACATCCTTGTACCAGAATCTATCTGTTATGAAGGCTACAATACCCCAAATCTTTTCAACTAGAAATCCTTGTTACCCAAGACCAAAAACTCACATTGTGATTTGAACCCTACTGAATTTTGTTTGAGAAAGAGATTTAGTGTCAATCGTAAAGTACATGAATGAATGGATGAATAAAAGAATGAGATGTTGTTGTTTACTCAGTCAGTCATGTCCTACTCTTCATGACCCTATAGGCCATAGGCCAGGCCCCTCTATCCTCCACTCTCTGTCAAAGTTTGGCCAAGTTTTTGTTCATTGTTTCATAACATATTTATTCATTTCAACCTCTGCCGTCCCCTTTTCCAACATCAGGGGCTTTTCCAGTGACTCCCATCTTCTCATTATGTGGCCAAAGTATTTAAATTTCAGTTTTAGTATTTGACCTCCAAGTGAATAACCTAAATTAATTTCTTTAAGTATTGACTGATTTGACCTCCTTGCCATCCAAGGGACTCTTAAAAGTCTTCTCCAATACCACAATTTGAATGCATCGATTCTGTGACACTCAGCTTTCCTATTAGTCCAACTCTCACAGTTATACATTGCTACTGAGAAAACTGTTATCTTTGACTATGTTAACCTTTGTTGGCAAGGTGGTGTCTCTGCTTTTTCATATGCTGTCCAGATTTGCCATAGCTTTCTTTCAAGGGAAAAGGAGCAGGAGTCTTTTAATTTCATGGCTGCAGTTGCTGTCTGCAGTGATCTTTGAGCCCAAGCATACAAAATCTGACACTGCTCCCATTTCTTCTCCCTCTATTTGCCAGGAATTGATGGGACCAATTGCCAGTATCTTAGGGTTTTTTGTTTTTGTTTTTGTTTGTGTGTACTACTGTATGATACTATTCTAAGCACTGGGGAAACAAATACAAAAAAAAAGAGTCCCTTTCCTATAGGAACTTATTATTATGAAAATAAAACATATATCTATATCTATATCTATCTATATCTATATGTGTGTATGTGTGTATATATATATATGTATATATATATACACACATATATGTATATATATATATAGGAGTGGCAGCCAGGGAAGAGAATTTGAACCCTTCGGGCAGTCAATTAATATGACTTTTGCAATGGTACTGTTGATTTGATTACTTTGCCCAAAACAAAAGCTGAAAAAGGTGGGCTTTGGAGGGAATCTCTGTCACCTAGCACAGTACCTAGCACATAGTAAGTGCTTTGATTGGTTGGGTGAAAGGAGTATTGTTCTGTGGCTTCCCCATTCCAGATACCTATGCTATTTCCCAGGATTCTTGAGCAGGCAGATTACTTACCAAATGGTTTGGTTACTAAACCACACAGTCAAATTATATATGTGCTATCCCTTCCAAAGCAATCTCAGCACAACATGTTTTTTGAAGACAGACTTATAGACATATACAATATTTGACAGGGTTTGGTTTTGTGATTTTACTAGTATAGGAACCCTCTGGTGAAGAAACTCCCCCCATCAATGCAGGCTAACACCTTCACAGTAATTCATTATTTTAGCATTGCCTAAAGTGCTGTGAGATTAAGGGACCTTGCCTTGTATTATGTGGTCAGTACTGTCAGAGGTAGGACATCCTGGTTTCAAAGTAGGTTTTCTGTCTACTATGTCACTGGGTCTTACTTAGAACAGATGCAATCTGCTAATGCCTCTTATTATTTTTATTTTTTGTTAGGAGGCATCTAGTGTTGTGACTCTTCTTATAGCATCAGAAACAAGTTTAGGTGAAAAGAGGTAATTCAAAATGAAAACTATCATATGAAGGGGGCTCAAAAAGCAAAGATACTTTCTGTAAGGCATTTATTGAACTGAAACATTAAAGAAAACATGTTGCTTTTGTTGACAGCCGCATGCATCAAAGCTTGGTTTCTATGCTCCACTAAGAGCCAGGCAACTTAACTCCATCTTCACTCATGCTCAAAGCTGGAGCTATAGCTCTGGAGGACAAATAGATATATTGCAAACAAAAACATAGACAAACAAAAAAACCATCACCACCACCACCACTACCAATAGCAACAAACAATGTGGCTGCTGCTGGTGGGGGTGCTTTTTTGTTTGTTTGTGTATTTGTTTATAATAGACATTTAAAAATAGATTATTGCACTGAGGAGAGGACTTTCAGCAGGCAGCCATTTTAGAAGGTTTTTTTTAAATTTTGTACTGTTTTTGCTCTTTGTTACATCCAGGATGCTGAGGAAATATCAAATGTAATACTTTTATCAATGATAAGTAATTTAGCCTTATTTATCCCAACATTCCTGTACATCGGGGTTTCCAAAAATGGATAGGCATAGCCTCAGGGGTACAAGAAAATTGTCTAGGAGAAACAGGAAATATTTTATAAATAACTATATTATTTAGTTGTGATAGTGAAAACATGTGGCTTGGAGAGAGAACATTTATGATGCTAAAAACGGTTATGTACCAAATAAAATTTTCTTTATGAAAAAACAATCTTTATTTTTTTCTTATGTTCATGATAAACCCTAGAATTTATTTGAATTTTTTCCTTTTCATATTAATGGCAAATACAGTATGGTTTACTGAAAATCAAAGGATAGATAATGGTTAGAAACTGCTGCTTTAAACTCTCCCTCCTCTCTGTATCTCTGTCTTTGTCTATCCCTGTCTCTATCTCTGTCTCTGTCTCTCTGTCTCTCTGTCTCTCTGTCTCTCTGTCTCTCTCTCTCTCTCTCTCTCTCTCTCTCTCTCTCCTTCCCTCCCACTCCCCTTCTCTCCCTTTTTCTCTCTGTCTCTCCTACATCCACAACCACACCCACCTTACCCCTGACACACACACCCCAAACCCATCTTTATCCAAGAATTTTATAAGATGGAGTAGTCACTGTTAAATAACTTAATCTCTTGGTATAGGAGGAATTGATGAAATAAACTCTAAAGTTAAGATATTACATCAAGAGTTTATGAAATAAATAGAATGAAAAGATTGGAAGGGATATTGATCAGTCATTGAATTTATCTTTCTACTTTCAGTCAGACTTGTGCCTAAACTATCCTAGCTAGATGAAAGCCTGTCCTATTTTTTTAAGGATTGCTAGAAGTAAAAATTCCATGATATTTTCCATGACTTACTCTCCAGGGAGATGATCTTGCATGTCAGAAAATTTATTCTAAAGCCCTACCAGATCATCAGTAAAGAAGAAGAGATTTCTTTCCTCATTTGAAAGTCATTCATATACTTGAAGAGCATTGTTAAATTTTGTCCCAGTTGTTGTATATGTTGCATGTTTCTCTCTCTCTCTCTTCTCTCTCTCTCTCTCTCTGTTTGTCTCACTCTCTTTCTGTCTCTCTTTCATACACACACATCTTAATTCAATAAATATATAAGATAGAGATAGTTCTTTTTTCAAGCTTTCTTCAATATCTTGGTGCTAATTTTCCAATAATTATTCCATTTTTCTCTCCCTCAAATGTCAACAGGAGAGGATGATGCCATGAAAACATCTTAAAAGTTAATGTAGCCTTATTGAGCATTATTCTATTTTGTTTTGGATAATTTTAATATATCCTGGATATTTTCAATTGTATTCTCTAAGGTGCTGAACATTTATTTGTGGTTTATTTTTATACATATGCATTTGAACATATATGTATGCAGATATGTAATTATATAGTATATTCAACACTTCACAAAAGTCTTGCTTCATTGTGGCAAGGAGCTCACCCTGGGTCCATGCCAGTGAAGTACAAGCTTTAAGAAGTTCTACTAAATTCAATCAGTAAGTATTTAGTCAGCACCTACTATGTATCAGGCATATATTAAGTACCCACTATGTACCAGGCATTGTGCTAAGTGCTGGTACCAACCTGGAAAAGCTTCAGACATAGTTATGGCAATAAACTATGTCTGTTGTTCATAGACCAACCTAATTAAATATAATGACTATCATGACCAGTTGGTTGGTGATGAACTCTTTAGCCCTGGCAACTAATGAAACAGAGAATACAAAATTAGTCTTACTACTATGCAGCCCCGTACTGCTTCTGGAGTGACCAGTGATTATAGGATAGAGAGTGGAGAAGAAGGTACTTAGAACCACAGTTTTTATCCTGTCTATCCATATTTAACTTGCTACTCTACATGTGACTTCCTTGTCTGATGATCAGTGAGTGGACATACCGCTGTAATCTTATCATTATTGAAATTCCCATAATAATGGTAGTAGATAGCATTTATATAGCATTATAAAGTTTGCAGAATTCTTTATATATCATATCTCATTTAATATTCACAATGACCTTATGAGGTAGTCATTATTATTATTTACATTTTATAGATGAAGAAATAGGTTGACAAAGATTAAGTAACTTGCCCAGGGTCACACAGCTAGTAATTGGAATCAGGATTTGCACTCAGGTCCTTTGTGACTCTATGCACTGTGCCACCAGAAGATATAAGAAAGGTGCAGCTGAATGGAAAGATGGCTTACAGGTTTTCCTGAAAGTGTTAAATGAAGAAGTAGGCAGAGCTAGTTGTATTGTATGTTCAAAGGCAGCAAGAGATATTTCTTGTTCATCTTACCTTGCAGTGTTCATGAGCAGAAGCAAAAATATTACCATGAATATAATTGCAGTTACTGTACCAACATATATTAAGTACAGGACACTGTCCTGTAGATCAAATCAACATGCACTTCAGTAACCTATAAATTCTATGTAAAGGTAGCCATAGTAAAAAGAATATGTTAGAAAATATGATTCAGGACTAAGTTATGAAAGAGGTCAAAGGCTTATTGACTGTCCAGTTCACTACAAAATAGATGAAAATGAATACTTTGCAGATTGATCATTTAATCAACAATCATTTATACTGTTGTATTGCATACCCTGTTAGGGGCAGGGGATACAAAAAAAATTAGAAGTCTTTGATCTTAAGGAGCTTACATTCTATAAGGAGAAACAAGATGAACATAAATAAGTATAATCAAAGTTAATAGGAAGAAGGATTGGGGGTAGTGGAGGGGTCTAGCCTGTGGTGGGGTGAGGAGAGTCAGGAAAAGCTTCGTGAAGAAGGTGGCTCTTAATTGGAGTTTTGAAAGAAGTAAGGGATTCTCAGAAGTAGTACAAATGCATAGAGATGGGAGATGGGGTGTTGTGTGTAAGGAATTTCAAAAACGCCAGTTTGACTCAGATATAAAGTGCATAAAGGGGAATAATTGGAAAGATAAACTGGGACTAGATTGTGAAGGGAATTAAAAGCCAAACACAAAAGTTTATATTTGACTCTGGAAGCAGTAGGTAGCCATGGAAGCTTATTGGAGGTTTGGTGGAGTGTATGGTCAACCTGTACTTTTGGAAAATCATTGAGGCAGCTGTGTGTAAAATGGATTGGAGGGACAGAGCTTTGAGGTAGGAAGACCAATTAGAAATCTTAATTCCTAAGACATGGAGAGAGCTGAAAAACATAACAAATAAAAATGAAATTAACTATATTTTAACAAATTAGGAATGACTAATTACTAGAGTGGGAATCATTTCCAAATTAGTATTGTCAGACCATCAGCTAGGTAGATCAAATGTCAAAACCAGTACCATATTTGAATAAAAGATAAAGATGAGAAGAATCCATTGCTTATAATTATAAAAAGTCCAGCTAGGTCTATTCAAGTGAGGTATTTGATGCCAAAAATGGAAAATAGATAAAGGAAAGGACATCAACATAACGCTATGCTTATCTTCAAAAGAATGAAAGAAAGCAATCACCAAATCAGGAAGTCAAAAGAGTTCAGAACTACCCAATAACAAAATGATTAATTGTCTTGACAAGTAAAATGGCATGGCAGCCAAGGAAGTACTGGCTTAGCATGTGAACTAATTTCAGTAGAGAACTCGGTTGCCCCCCACCCTCTACCCTAAACCCTCCTTACTGAAATGCTCTCACTCCTAATCCTTATGACCTTTTAGAATTCCTGGCTTCCTTGAAGACTCAGCTCAAGTATCACCTCCTCTTTGAAATCTTTCTTGGGCCTCCTCCAAACCCCCCACTACTGTCTGCTAGTACCTTCCTCTCTAAGGCTATTTTTCATCTACTCTGTATTTATATTGTGTTGTATGTGTTACTTCATGTATATATATATATATATATATATATATACACACACACATATATATGTTGTTTCCCCATTAGAATGTAAACTTCTTGAAGGCAGGGACAGTTTTTTACTTTGATTTGTATCTCCTCCTCAGGACAGTGTCTCACACACAGAAAGCATTTAATAGATGCTTGTTGATGTATATCACCTTTTCCCTTTCAGACTCCTTTCATAAGATCATAAATTTAGACCTTGCAAGGATATCAGAGGTTACCTGCTTTCACCCCCTAATTTTATAGATTAAAAAAACTGGGGTTCAGGCAAGTTAAATCACTTACCCAAAGTCCTATAGTAGTAAGTGGCAGAGATCATGTGACTCCTGAGTTTGTGTTCTTTCCATTGTATGTGTGTACAGTTGTCTCCCCCACGATAGATGAGTTTCAATTTTGTCTTTGTATCATTGGCACCTAACATAGTATCTGGAATATAATGGGTACAAAATAAATGCTTCTTCATTGATTACACAAGGAAGGGAGTGAACAAAAATTTGCTATAATCCTTTTATACAGGAGGAAAAAATATGCTTTTCTCACAAAGATTAGTTGGCTACACCACTAGTTTGAAAGATGTGACCAGAAAGAAGGTACCAAAGATCACTGTCTACTAAGGGGCATGAGAACTGCTGTTCAACAAGAGTCCCTCCAGGATTCCAAGGAGGAGTTAAACATTTTCATCCATAATCTAAATGGTAAAATAGAGACACCAGTTATCTGTCTGGCTAGTTACTCATATACACACAAATGTACCAGACTGTGAGCCAGGAGGGCCTAGGTTTATAATCCAAGCCCTTCTGCTTGGTAGCTGCTTGGACTTTGACAAGTCACTGAGCTAATTTCTTTAGCTTTAAAGTTAAATGATACAGCATTTTTCAACTTCTAGTATTGAAAAGATTTATAAGCAATATGAAGATAAGGGGTGGAATTCTGCAGTAGATTTAGGAAAACTGGTGTTCAAATCTTGCCTCAGACACATATCCAATACATCACTTTGACTAGGGGGAGCCACCAACAGCTGAGGGGACCAGAAAAGACTTGATATTCTAGCTATTCCAAGAGGTGGAGGTGAAAAGGGAGCACATTCCAGACAACAGAGACAACCAGTAAAAAGGCATAGGAGTATTGTGAACAAGCAAGAGGAAGATGGCCAACTTGCCTCTAGTGTAGCGGTCAAGGAGGGGGGTAATAATACTAGAAAGTTACTCTAGGAAGAGTTTCCTAGAGCAATTAAAAGAGCAATACATTGAATTAGTCTTGTACCCTGGAAACAGAAATTACTTACTTTAGAAATTACTCTAGAAATTAGGATTTATTGGAACCTTCAGAAGGACAGGATGATTTGCAGCTATTGTGTTGCATACCCAATGGATAGAGGCTTTATTTACATCTTGAGACAGAATAGCAAGTATTTTGGGAGTCTTTTATTTTCCTAGCTTCTGATCTTCTGCCTTGAATGGGAGCCATTTTACCATTCCTGACTAGTTCTTGACTCATCTTTAAAATATTCCCAATAATTTGCCATCAGGGGCTTTTGAGAGGTGTAGTAAATGTCGGGAAAGATGAAGGTTGGCTGTAGTCGAAGGCCAAAATTATGCTTATGAAGCACTTTATAATTCTTTCATTAAAGGTTTTATGTCTGCCTTAATGGACTTTATTCTTCTGGTGAGCCAGCTGCCCCTAGAAAGTAGACTGTTTACTTCAGGGAAGGCATTTAAAATCTCTAACCACTGACCAGGGAGTAGTTTACTCACCCATAGGATGGGATCCATTAATGCTGACATCGAATCTTGAATGCAAGGATTATTAAGTATTCATAAGCATCTTTTTGCCTTAGACTGGAACTGATTTCTCTCTTTAGGGGAGGCACTGGAACTTCCCGAAGCTAATCAGTTTATTTCTTCTGGACATCAGGATTTTTAACCACAGGTATAGTTTGTATTCTTTGTCCCATCGACCTTTCTTTTTCTTTTTGTTCATTCCCATCTTTCCATCTCACCTCATCCTTGTTTGCAGTTGCTGCTTTTTTTCCCCAGTAGAAATGGTTGTAGAGTTAACTTCTTCAGGGGGGAAAAAACAAAAATTAAATATTCATTAGAAAGTCATTGTGGGCTTATAGGCTCTGGAAGAAGCCTGCAAACTGCACATACAGTAAATGAAAAAATTTAAACATATTAATTTTAATACTTTAACAAGCACTGGCATGTCTGCAGCCCTTCACAATATGCAATCTACTTGAAGCTAGCTAGCCAGCATAATAGATATTTTAGTCATGCTTGCTGTTTTGCCATTAAATTAGAATATGATTACCTCCCATGGCCAAAATACCCCCCTGGGGTACCAAGTAATATGATTTATTTTGTAAATACGATCAAACCACCTTTATTAGATGGCACTGAGTAGGGGAAAAGCAACACTTTATTAACATTTTAGCACTGACTCCAGTTTATTACATTTAATCAGAGAGTGGTTTTTGACAGTAACCTAGGGATGTGCTCTAAACAACAGTTTTTTCAGGTACTTCAACCACCTTGACTGAGCAAGGTTTTGTTTTTTTTTTTTTATTTGTTTTGCTTTGCTTCTGTTTGGTTTGGATAAGAGTGAGAGCTAAAAGCAATCTTTAAGGTCATCTAATCTAACCTATGGTAGTTTATAGATAAGGAAGTGAAAGAAAAGAAAAGAAAAGAGAAGAGGTCACATAGCATTTGAACTTAGGTCTCCTTGCTACATATCCAGTGCTTTTTTCATGATGTCGTGATGGTATTAACCTGAAACAGTAAACCTTCAATTAAGTGAAATGGGAAATGATTTGAAAAAAACTACAAAGATGAGCATCCTCTCCTTGTTTGTGACCTGCTTGCCCCAGGAAGAGATGGAATAGTAGAGTAGAAAGAACCTTGCATCTGGAGACAGAGAACATCATTTCCAATTCCAGTTTTGCTATTTATTACCTTGTGTCCTTGGGCAAGTGACAAGGTCAGGGACCTTACCTATAAAATAAAGGGGTTGGACTAAATGATCTCAAAGGTCAATTCCAGTTTAGGCTCCTATGAAGAAGTAACCATGCTTTTAGTTCTACAGGCTGAATTAGGCCTGAGCATTGTGGGCCGAAAGGACACCTTCAGTGTTGGTCATTTAGTCTGAATCCCTAGAGCATGACAGTATTGCATTTATACCATGCATTGTCCTTTACTCATGCAGATAATGAAAATCAGGTGCTTGCTCATCTATAGTAAAGGCAAGGGGAAAGGGAGTTAGCTCTGATATTATGCCTAAGTTGCATAATAGCTACATGCCCTCTATTTGACTCTCAAAGTGTAATATTTTGACTCTGTTTAACAATGGCACATTCTTCTCATTGTTTATGACTCAAGCAGTGATGAACCCACTAAGTCTTTGTGTGCAAATTTAAAAAAAAATACCAGATCACACAAATGTACCCAGAGTAAAATACTCTATTTGTGAATGTATTACTTTAATGAATTTCAATCAAATAAAAGTATATTTATAACTGTTGTGTCAATATTACCGTGGTACAAAGAGCACCACCCCTGGAGTCAAAGTACCTGGTTTCAAATCCCACCTCTGATAACTTAGAGGATAAATCATTTAACCTCCCTGAGCCTCAGTTTCCTCATTCATGAAATGAGGGGATTAGGCTATATGGCTTCTGAGGTCCTTTCTATTTCTCTATATAGAATCTTATGGAGACAATATAGGCCATAATAAGTAATAAATTATATTGCTTCCCCTCAGAGAGTGTGTAATCTCACAGCGGCTACAAGACATGTAGAAAAAGAGAAATAATGAAATAATACGCAAAATCAAATAAATAGTATATGAGGTAGGTGCTGTAGAAATTCAGAATTATGGTTTGTAGTATTCAAGGAAGGCTTTATGAAGAAGTGGTTATTATTTGAAAGATGAAGAATTGTTTGAATTGGAGATAAAGGAATGAAATGGAATAATATTGTGAATTTGTATAGGGCTTAACATTGCTTTTAAAAAAAATCTACTTCTAGTATTTATCTCATCCAAGACTGTACTTTAAATACACTTAGAAATAAGGAAAGGTATCGTTTGACCTTGCTCTTTCATCATTTTATTAAATAGCCTGTCTACATGTTCTAAAGTACAAGTGTAGAAGTCTAATAGTTTCCAAATGTCCCTTTAGCATCTGGGATGCAAAAAAAATTTTTTTTTCATATAAACGTGTGTAAGGCAGAGAAAGAAACTGAGTTGGAAGACCAAGGAAAAAAAAACTTAGAAGAGATGCTAAGAGGCATAGAAAAAACAAACAAACAAAGACAGAAGCAGGAGAGAGGGACTGAAATATTGATAGACAAAGATAGACAAAGGACACAAATTTATATATAACCCAAACCCAATTACACAATAGCATTCATAGTATCTTAGGGCCTATGTGGGACAGTTCATCCTTCCATTGTTGGTTCTACATTTTTTTTCCATCCCAGATATACGGTTTCCATATTTTGCCAGAAGCTAATGGGATTCTTCTATTGGGTGGAATGTCTTGTTGTGTTTCTGTAGATTGTAAACCCTTTTAAACTCTTTCAACATAGAAAGTGCTATTTGAGTGTAGGATGATGATAATTAAATCATGCAGCAGACTCCCTTTACTCATTATATCCATGAAACCTCTATAAAGGGACTAATTTCTATTGTATCCTTTCAAAGGAGATTTACTTCTTGAAACCATTTTAAATGTGGTAGTTAAAAAAGGTAGTTGGAACAGCAGGCAATAGCTGCCCTTGCCTTTTATGTTTGTGTGTTTGTTTGACTTGAAGCTTGCATGTGGAAATTTATTAGAAAGAATAGTTTTAGAAGTGGTAAAAAACAAACAAACAAACAAACAAACAAACAATAATGTTTTCCAGGTGCTTAGCTCCTGGAAAATTCTGGATCCAGAGATATAATATGAGAGATATCATAGAAAAAAGGAAAATTGCACTCACTTCACATGGAGCAATTTAACTGCTTTTTGTAGCAGCTCATGGGGCAACTAGGTGGTGCAGTGGATAGAGCGCTGGGCTTGGAACCAGAAAGAATCATCTTCATGAATTCAAATCTGACCTTAGACACTTACTGTGTGACCCTGGGCAAATCATTTAACTCTATTTGCCTCAGTACGTCATCTGTAAAAATAATCTAGAGAAGGAAATGGCAAACCACTCCAGTATATCTGCCAAGAAAACCCCAACTGGGGTCATTGGACATGACTGGAAAAGCAACTTAACAACAAGTAGCAAGCTATGGTTATGGGAAGTGGTGTGGGGACTGCTTTGATGCTAGCATTCTATTAGTTCCCTTTCAATTTGGGGGTTAAATGAGGTACTTGTAAGTTATAGAACATTTAACAAAAGAAAGTTTATTTTGTCATAACAGAAGGTTATGAAAGGATGCGTGGTACTTATCTTGCAGTTTTGCTAAACTCAGGAAATGCACCTGATCAGCAGGTCTTCAGGGTATGTCTACTCGTGTGATTTCAGGCATCCACCAAGTCTGAGAGGAGTAGACTCTACTTGGTTGGTGCTTTTTGTGCCTTCAGATGACCATGAAGCTATCAGGGAAATTGGAGTTAATCTAGTTCAGGGGAGAGCTTTCTCTTCCTTTAGAAAGCCTCCCCATTCTGTGGTTGGGAGAAAAGAAACTATCAGGGAAATGTTGGTTCTATAACACTGGGTATCAACTATATTTAGTATGAACAAAATTTCAAAATTTTAGAACTAACCAAATATTTACAGTGTGGGTTCACAGGCAGTTTTCTTATAAGCTAATCAATGCTTGTAATTAATTGTCTTTCCGTTTCCTCAATCCTTTTCATTCATTAAGATAAATGGGTCATTCACTTCGGTTCTCCTGTTTCCCCAGTGATTTTTGGAAAATTAGTGGAAGACATGTCCTTGAAATATAGAACTTTGCTGAGTATCCTCTCCTGATATCTTGCTACTGACCTTGAAATCTAGAGCCAAGGAAGCTATGTCTCTTACATTAAATAGCAGAATGAGGGAATAATGGTTTTAAAGAAAAGTTGATAAAGTACAGGAATAGCATCGACAATCCATGTTTAAAAAAAGTTTCATTTGTTGAACACAAGTGAGACCAAAGATCTCAATGGCTTGACTGATGTGTTGGTTAAATGGAAATTACTATTGTAGCTATGATGTTTTGTTTTGTTTTTCATCAACTAAGTCTTCTCTGGATCCTCTTACTCTCATGGATTCTGTTGTGTAAAATTGTATGTAATTTTATGGTATGAAATGAATGGAGATATGGCAACCTAGGGAAAGTTTCCTCATTCAACAGCAAAGAGCATTGTGGTATGTGGCAACCATAACATTAAATCTAATATCTCTTATCTTTTCTTAAATAGCTCTCCTGCTGACATTTTTCAGGTAACTGGACATACATATGCCATCCTGACTGGTTAGCTACTTCACCAGCTGCCTGGAATGATGAAAAATGGTGACCATGAACTATTTTAAGGCCAATTCTCTATTATCCATGCCAGTGAACAAAAAATTGTTTCCCACCCCCACCCCAGGGGAAAACATCACTGTTTCCTCAGTAATTCTATATGTTGTTGAGTGAGCAAACAGAGTGGAGGGGGGACAAGTGAGGGAAGGTCAATATAAGGTAAACAGGACCTCTTTCTAAGAGTATCTGCTTTAGATTCACTTTAAAGATTCCTTGGGGATGAGCAATCAAAGTACCTGTCTTAGGAATGGTTAAATTTCCCCAGGAGTTCCAAGTACACAGCTCCAATCTTTATGAAATATTTGCAGCATTTTTAGCCTATATAGCTAGATGCGTAGGCACAAATGACTGCTGTACTAGAATCTGACATTGAATGCAATTGATTGTATCTGCACAGGGAGCAGGACAGACAAGATGCATAAATTATGAATTCCAGAGGAAAGGCGCCTGCAATGGCTGTTATTTCATTTCCCCCTACTCTCCCCCGTGTGACTATAAACACTCAGATGTGGATACTTTATTAATCATTGTTTTGATATACTTGGGTTTTGAAAGTAGCTATAGTAGCCCAGGGATTTCTGGACACCCTTCTAGCTAATCAGATTAGGGACATGAATGCAACTGTGACAGAGGACTGTGTGTGTGAAAAGACAAATGTGAAAGTCCTCCCTTACCAGTATTTGTAACTAGATGTTGTTTTAAAATAACAGCTTCAGACCCTTTCCTACTGTGTTGTCTTCACTACGGTCTATAAATGATAGACTTCAGAATGAAGATTATATGAGAGATACTTAACAAATGGATATCCTTCAAGGGACATCCCTGGAATAAAATACCTCCATGTTTTTCCTGTGATGTTTGCTAAAGATAGAATTGATATAGTGAAAGAGTCCCAATTTCCAGGATTTAAAAAGATGGATTCATTCCATAAAGAAAGCACATAATAAATTAATGAAAGTCATTGATGAACATAGCTGGATAAGGCTTAGTTCCATCTGTGAAGTCCAATATGATTTCTGTCCCGCAATGTCAGATCTTATTAACTGAATGAGATTTTGTTCTTTGTGTTTCTGAAGCTGATCAATCAATCAATCAATCAATAAGCTTTTATTTATTGTGTACTTTGTGCCAGGCACTATGCTAATCCATTTTTGGCTTAACCCCCATAATATAAGGGTTGGCACCAAGGTTTGATCCAGCCAAGTAATATGGGGATACTAGAATTGATTTCATTCCCCCATCCCCGTCTGTTGCTGTTATTATTTTCTGTTTGGGATAATGGAAGACCCTGGGGCTTTTGAACAGAAACAAGCTCAAGATCTTGCTATAAAGTAAACTCAACTGCCATCTTCCTGGGTCTTTAAGGTTATAAGTTTTTGGAGGCTGATGTAGAATATTCTGAGTCTCCTCCCAAATCATTCATTCAACAAATATTTATTAAAGATGCATTATGTATGTAGTACTTAGTAGTACCACGCTGTTCTTATAGTACCCTAAACTAAAAATTCAGATGGAACAAGGATAATGTCAAGAATGCAGTCAGAATGTTTGAGGTAGAAGACACCTTAGTGTACCTTTAGTTCAACCTCCTGCCCATTGAAAGATATTTTTCTGTAATATCCCTAAGAATTTGTTTTCTGTTGACTTGTTGAACATTTCTATCTTATGACTTCAGGAGGCAGTCTGTTCCACTGTCAGACAGCTATCATTGTCAAAAAGTTCTTTATAATAAACCCAAATCAGTCTCCCAATAACTTTCAACCATTGATCCTAATCTTCCCTCTCATTCTACATAAAATAAATCTAATTTTTCTACCTAACTGTCCTTTAAATTATTTGAATGTTGTGATCATTTTCTTGTCTGATTCTGTCTTCCTATCCTCACTGATCTTCCTTTCTCTGGACTCAGCATCAATCTTTTTTTTAAACTGTAATTTTCATCTTATTTTACTTTTCTCCCAATTAATAAGCATTTATTTTATCTTCCTCACACACCTTCCAGTTGAAAAAAGATAAAAGAAAAACAAAATCCTTGTGAGAAATAATCATAGTCAAGAGCAATAAATTTCCAATTGGCCACGCCCTCAAATATATGTTTCAATTTGCATCGTCTCCTTGTCAAGAGAGTGAATAGGATGCATCATATTTCATGGTTTCTAGTCTTTTGGATGAAGCTTACTACTTATGTGTCTCTTTAGTACTGTTTTTTGGGGGTAATTACTCACTTGGTAAATGACATCATTGTGGCCGTTTGGTACAACTGTGTAGAGTCATTCAGTCAACAAGCATTTATTAAGTTCTTACTTATGTCCCAGGCACTGTGCTAAGCACTGAGTATACCAAGAAAGCCAAAAACAATCCCTGCTCTTAAGGATCTCACAATCTAATGGATGAGACAACATGAAGAAAACTATGTACAAACCAGATATATACAGGATTAATTGGAGATAATTATAGAGGGAAGGTATTAGCATTAAGGAGGATGAAGAAAATCTTGTAGAAGGTAAGGTTTTTTGGGGGGGAAGGGAGAAAAAAAGAAATTTACATGATAATTTTGTTGTATATTTGAAAGAAATAGCAAGTTGTGTATAGTAGAATTGCAGTTTCATGTACAATAATCTTTTTTTATTGTACTATATTATGAAAATGCTTGTTTTATTCCATAAATTAAAAAGAAAAGAAAAAAAAAGAAAAAGGAAGTGAGATTTTAGTTTAGTTTAGTTGTAAGAAGCCAGGGAAGAGAGAATAGGTAGGCCCTGTCTTCAGGATATTTCCAGTTTGGCAAAAGAGAAGATGGAAGAACTGGGGAAAATCATTATATGTTATATACATGTAAATACGGTTAATCACTAACTCATGAGCTTTCATATTCCTACTCAAGGAAAAAAATATAGATTAAATGAGACATAAAATAGGCTTAGATACTGCGATTAAAGCTGTTCTGTGCAGTTTGTACTCTAGTTTGTATTTTAGTGTTTTCTGTGTCTTGCTCACAGATGCTGGAATCAATATATAGGTTATCATATGGTTGCTACTCATACTTCTGCAGAGTAGAGTATGTTACTCCATATAAAGAGTGTCCTAAATTATTGCCTTGTTTAGTAATATCCTTGGTGTTGGCACAGATCCAAAAATTCCTCTCATTTCCCAAGAATTACGAAATGGGAAGATCACCCATAAGTTATTTTTTATTTGTTCCATTTTTTATTTTAAATAATCGAAAAATGTAGAAGTTGACACTTAATGGACACCATGACTTTTATGGGAACAAGATAGTTAATGAATACTGAATGGTATATTTGAGACTTCATCATGGCTTGACTATAGTTATAGGGTCACAAGCAAATTAAAGCCAGACTGGGACTTCACAAAATTATCATGTAAATTTCTTTTTTTCTCCCCTCCCCCCCCAAAAACCTTACCTTCTACAAGATTTTCTTCATCCTCCTTAAATAAAAATATATTGCCATAGAATATGTATATCAGTGGCCCATTCCCTTCAGGTATGATATTTGAGTTCCTCTGAAACTTCCCTCACCTGATATATGGCCTAGAAATGACAAATTGAAAGGAAGCATAGAATTGTACCTGCCACCCAATTTTAAATAGAATCATGAGTATTGCACAGCTCCATCGAAGCCTTTGTGTGTATTCCTTGAGGAAGGCTACTTTAGTACCTGGATGTGGAAGAGTGGAGCTTAAAAGAAAACAGAACAATCTGTAACTAGAGACATCTGTAGCACAAGATACTTATCATTTTTCTTGCCACATTCACCCTGAGACCCTTTTGAGTTTTCCTATAAATTTTGAGCTAATGGGGCCCCAGAAATACTTTATATTGGGACACAAAAAATGTCCATTCTTCCAAATACTCCCAATGTGATTATGATTCCTCCTTTTGATCAGTAAAATCAAGTCTGTCTGAGTTATTTAGCAAGTTTCTAAGATTTAAATCCTGGGAATAGAAATACAAGTTCAAAGGAAGACAGTCCCTGCCCTCAAGGAGCTTACATTCTAATGGGTAAAAGAACACATAAGAGGAAAAGTTCTGGGGTTTGATAGAGAAGTCTGCAGCACAGCCTGGTAAGAAATAAGGAGATAGCTGCTCAGGGTGCTCTTGAGGTTCTGGGAGGAGCCATCAATTCAGAAGACAGTGTTCCAGGGTACTTGTAGGATGTGAGTTACAGGGCTGAAATGATCTTTCAGGATGAAGATGTTTCTGGGGCATGGTGGAAAAATTCAGAGGAGTGCAGCCTAGTGAGAGTGAGGAGTGAGCCTATGAGTATAGAGGATGCTTCATTTACAGACAATTATTAGAGTATTAATTGATTAAAAAATAGCAACTCCCCAATTTACGAGTTGGGTTTTTTTGAAAGTTTGTCTTTTATTTGGAACTCAGAGTACATTTTTCTACAGAAACAATGTTATACATGATAGTTCCCATGCTATCAACAAAAGTCCATTTAATGTAACTGAAATATTATACATTGCTCATGAAAAATGATATGAAATTATTTTATATTATTAGTAACTGAAACAGAAAAAAGATGATGAAACACACACACATATATTAGCTATTTTATAGATTAGACTAGTTGATGTAGAAGGGTCCCTACAACTCTGAGATAATAGCTGATAATAGCTAGCATTTAGAAAGCATTAAGATTTGCAGAGCACTTTGCTAACATTATCTCATTTTATCCTCACAATTACCCTAGGAGGTAGGTGTTCTTATTATTATCATTTTATAGCTAGACAGTGGTCAAGAGACTTTCCCAGAGATAATATAAATCTGAGGATGGATTTGAATTCAGGTCTTCCTCATTCAAGGTCTGGCACTCTATCCACTGTGCCAACTAGATGATGTGATTATATTCAATATTTGGCATCTACTACAGAGGAAACCTGAATTAATTAGGGAACAAGATAGAAGAAGGATTTTGTGGGGATTCTGAAGAGCACTTCTGTTCATTTTTAAGGGCATTGGAAAATGATAGCATTGATACTTTATTGTGTTTGATTTCACTGAAATATTTCTTTCCTTTTCTTTGATAAAGATGTCTATACACTGCTTATCAAGGTCATTGTTTTCTAACAAATGGAACAAAAGAAAGGAGAAAGACTGGAGACAGCTAAGTTCCCTGGTGAGCCTGGCATTAGGAAGGCCTGAGTTCAAATCTGGTCTCAGACGCTTATTAGCAGTGGGACTCTGGGAAACTCACTTAACCTTCTGTCTGCCTTTGTTTCCTCAGTTGTAAAGTGGGGATAATAATAGCACCTACCTTTCAGGGTTATTATAAGGCTCAAATGAGATAATATTTATAAAATGCTTAACACAGTGCCAGGTACATAGTAGATGCCTAATGCTTGTTTCTTTCCTTTCCTGACCCCTGCCATTTTGATAATAAGATAAGGGTTAGATTTAGAGAATTTTTTTTTTCAGTTTGGAAAGACCATTGTACTAGGAAAGATTTAGGAGATTTGGTTTCTAGTTCTAATTGCCATTAATTAGTTGTGTGACCTTTGGAAAGTGACTTTACTCTATATGGCCCGCAATTTACTTCTCTGTAAAGTGAAGGATTTGGCTTAAAGAATTTCTAAGGTCCATTTCTGTTCTACATTTCTTGTTCAATTATTTCTGAAATAGATGTACTTCTGTGGCTTTTTGTTTAGCAATGAACTACTAGAGGCCAGTTCTTTTTTGGGAAACTGATTGTTGAGGACAATTCCTCTGTTATTTGATCAACTTTTGCAAAGGAGCAAAGTCCAGTCCAGTTAAGTCATTTTTATGAAGTTGGAGAGATTTTAGAGGACTGATCATATGGAATCTAATTCAATAGGATCTATTTTCATTTCATACTTTTCATATCATGTTTATGGTGGTCAGCTTAATAGGCCAGACTCTATATTCACTGCAGTTTGGGTGTGCACAGTGTTTTTAGTCATCTAATTCTGCTGTAGTTCTACAAAGAGAAGGCACATTAATGGATCATGTGTTTGGGAGATGGAGTCTAGTATCACTGTGACTTTCATCTCCATATGCTTGCCTCTCTCAGGTTCAGAATTTAGTGAAGATTTTTTTCACACCCTCTGTCATGTCATATACCACAACTTGTTCAGCCATTCTCTAATTGATGGGCATCCCCTTAACAAAAGTGCTGCTATGGATATTTTTATACAAATAGGTCCTTTTCCCTTTTTTTGGTCTCTTTGGGATACAGACCTAGTAGTGGTATTGCTGGATCAAAGGGTATGCACAGAGGATGTGAAAAAAGGATTGAGAGGATGTGAAAGAGGATGAGAGAGGAAGACAATATGCCCAGTGAAAAAGCATATACTCTCCAGCTAATGTTAAAACATAGTTTGTTTCTGGATAATTATCATACCTCTATAAGAATATTGGAGCAAGAAACATAGAGTTGATTAGGATGTTACCCCATAAATGTCCCCCCAATGCTTGAGCTCCTCAAACTAATTAGTATTGAACTAAAGAATAGAAAGAAAATAAATGTTAAATGATAATTCTAGTCCATGTAACACACCAGGATTTTTTTTGCACTTAATAGTATTTTATTTTTTCCAATTACTTGTAAAGATAGTTTTCAACATTCATTTTATAAGATTTTGAGTTCCAAATTTTTCTTGCTCCCTTATTTCCCTCCCCACCCCAAGACAGCAAGCAATCTGATAGAGGTTATTTGTTATACATATACAATCATGTTAAACATATTTCCCCATTAGTCATGTTGTGAAAGAAGAATCAGAACAAAGGGGAAAAACCACAAGAAAGAAAAAAAGCAAAAAGCAAAAAAGTAAAAATAGTATGCTTCGATCTACATTCAGACATAGTTTTTTCTCTGGATGTGGATAGCATTTTCCATCACAAGTATTGGAATTGTCTTTGATCATCATATTGCTGAGAAGACCTGAGTCTATCATAGTTGATCATTGTGCAACATTGCTGTTACTATGTACAATGTTCTCCTGTTTCTGCTCACTTCACTCAGCACCAGTTTATGTTAACCTTTCCAGGTTTTTCTGAAATCCATCTGCTCATCATTTCTTATAGCACAATACTATCCCATTACATTCATATACCACAACTTGTTCAGCCATTCTCTAATTGATGGGCATCCCCTTAACAAAAGTGCTGCTATGGATATTTTTATACAAATAGGTCCTTTTCCCTTTTTTTGGTCTCTTTGGGATACAGACCTAGTAGTGGTATTGCTGGATCAAAGGGTATGCACAGTTTGGTTGCCCTTTGGGCATAGTTCCAAACTGTTCTTCAGAGTGGTTGGATCAGTTCACAACTCCACCAATAATGCATTAGTGTTCCAATTTTCCCACATTTTCACCAACATTTATCATTTTCCTTTTCTGTCATATTAGTCAATCTGATAGTTGTGAACTGGTACTTCAGAATTGTTTTAATTTGCATTTCTCTAATCAATAGTGATTTAGAGCACTTTTTCATATGACTATAAATAGCTTTAATTTCTTCATCTGAAAACTGCCTGTTAATATCCTTTGACCATTTATCAACTGGGAAATGACTTGCATTCTTATAAATTTGACTTAGTTCTCTATATATTTGAGAAACGAGACCTTTATCAGAAACATTGGCTGTAAAAATTATTTCCCAGCTTTTAGCTTTCCTTTTAATCTTGGTTTCATTGATTTTGTTTATGCAAAAACTTTTTAATCTAATATAATCAAAATTATCCATTTTGCATTTTATAATTTTCTCTCTCTCTTATTTGGTCATAAATTCTTTCCTTCTCCATAGATCTGACGGGTACAGTATTCCTTGCTCTCCGAATTTCCTTATGGTATCATATCATCCTTTATGTCTAAATCATGTGCCCGTGTTGACTTTATCTTGGTAAAAGGTGTTAGATGTTGGTCTATGCCTAGTTTCTGCCATAGTATTTTCCAATTTTCCCAGCAGTTTTGTCACATAGTGAGTTCTTATCCCAGAAGCTGGAGTCTTTGGGTTTGTCAAACAGTAGATTACTATAGTCATTTACTACTGTATCTTGTATACCTAGTCTATTCTACTGATCCACCACTCTGTTTCTTAGCCAGTACCAAATAGTTTTGATAATTGCCACTTTATAATATAGTTTTAGATCTGGCACAGCTAGGGCACCTTCTTTTGCATATTTTCATTAATTCTCTTGATATTCTTAATCTTTTGTTCTTCTAGATGAATTTTGTTATTATTTTTTCTAGCTCTATAAAATAATTTTTGATAGTTTGGTATGGCACGAAATAAATAAATTAGTGTAGAATTGTTATTTTTATTATATTTGCTTGGATTACCCATGAGCAACTGATATTTTTCCAGTTGTTTATATCTGCCTTTATTTGTGTGAAAAGTGTTTTAGGACATTAAAAAAATCTTACATTTCTTCTCTTAATGCTAAAGCAAATAACGTCTCCCTTCTGCCTTAGTACCTTCTTAATGGAGTGTTGAGACAATCTTATCATGGCTCTGGACATTAGTTAGAAGACATTGTGGTTTTATTATGGGTTTATATAGTTGATGGAAAGGAGCAATATAATAATGCTATTTAACTCTTGCTAATGCAACATAGCTAATTGTTCTTCAAAGTTGGGTTAGGGAAAATGAATTATTTTCATTTTTTTTAAACTAAGAAGGATTTTTCTTTCCCCTGTCCTTCCTCCATCCACTGAATTGAACCAACAACATAAAAAGAAAGAAAAATAAAATTCTTATAAAAATATGGATAGTTGAGAAAAGCAAATTTGTGCATTGAAACCATGTCCAAAAATGTGTATTTGTTTCATTCTGTGTCATGAGTCCATCTCCTCTGTCTCAGGATGAGGGAGCATGCTTTAGCTTTGTTCCTCCAGGATCCTGATTTGTTATTACATTGATCAGAATTTTCAAGTTCTTCAAATTTGTTTTTCTTTATAATGCTGTTTATATTGCATGAATTGTTCTCCTATTTCTACTCACTTTGCATCAGTTCATACAGATCTTCCCAGTTTTCTCTAAATCTGTTCATTTCATCATTTCTTATGGTCCAAAAAAATCATATTACATTCAATATCAATCAATCAGTAAACATTTATTAGATGCCTACTATGTGCCAAGCACTGTGTTGAGCTCTGGGGATACACAAAGAGGCAAAAGACAGTCCCTGTTCTCAATTGGTTTATCCAGTCCTTAATTGATGGGCACCTCCTTAGTTTTCAGGGGTTACTACAAAAAGAACCACTGTACATATTGGTCCTTTACCTCTTTCCCTAATCTCTCTGGGGTTTAGGCCTAACTGGCTGAAATTGAACTATTTATATACTAGCAAATCTTGTCCGTGTTTGACAGAAATGCTATTTCATAGAGTTGCTTAGTTGAAGGTGGTTATTGTTCAGTTGTTTTCAGTCGTGTCTGACCCTTCATGATCCAATTTGGGGTTTTCTTGGCAAAGATACTACAGTGATTTGCCATTTCTTATTTCATCATATAGATGAGGAAGCCAGATTTGGACTCAGAAAGCTGAGTCTTCTTGACTCTAGGCCCAGTACTTAACCACTGTGCCACTTAGCTGCCTAGCTAGGCTAGACTGTAGTAGATTCTAAGTATAGGGGAAGCCTGAAAGGTGGAAGAAGCAGATTAATCCAATTTATGTAATCAGCAGATTATCCTTGCCATGCTACAAAATGGCCTTTTAAATCTCTGATCTCTGATACCTTTGGAATTCTCCAGATATTTCCTGGGGGACTTGACCCTCAGTTTGAGAAACACTAGTTTTAGGGACTAAGTAAGGAAAATCTAAGTAAGAAAATCTTAGAAATCAAGCTTTAACTCTGTGGAAGACAAGATGAAAAATTATCTACCTTGATGTTGTGTTATATACTTTCTTCAGGCTCTTAGGTTTTCTTGAGGTAGGTAAACTATTTCCTTCCTAGTTGACACTTCTTCAGGACAAAGTTGAGTCCCAACAGTGTATCAAAATGTGAAGCTCTAGGTACTTATGCTATAGTCTGTTTTGTTATTTTCTCTACATGCACTTTGAACCCAAGCAAGCAGAGGAAAACTACATGGCTTTTGCTGAAAGAATCACAGATCAGGGAATTTATATGGAGATTACATTTCTCTGAAGGATTATTTATTTGTGTTTTTTTCATGGTGATTTTTTGAAGGGAGTAAAGTGGCTGTCTTTAGGGATTCTTCTTCTACTGCCCCTCCTCCTCCCATTTTGCTATTTCTTCTTCTCCATTTGAGAGACTATAACAAAGAATGATGTATCTATCTTTCAGTAAACATTGAAAATGAAAGACTGTCCTGTTAGAATAAAATAGTTATGAAGATATTCCCATAAAGCAGCTGAGGTAGCAGATTTTACTGAAACTATGTTTTAAAGTGATTGACAAGAACTTTGTCCATAAGATGTGTTTCCTGAAGGTAAGCAGAAGGTGCTATTAATTAATGAATATTTCTACATACACCAACCTACTCCTCCCCAGCTAAGTAATAAGAAGTCTGCATTTGTAGTCAGAGCTATCCGCTATCATCAGAGAATGGTAGGGGTTGACAGATTGATGACAGACTGGCCACTAGTCAGAAATACAGCAGCACTGTAGTTTAAAAAGCAAATATTGGATATATATGGATAAGAGTATGGTAAATAAAAACTCTTTGTATAATGTTGCTTCCTTTGCATGAGAAAGGGAAGCTAATGACCTCAGGTAAGAGATGTGATCAGAAATATGATCTTTAATAGTAGTAAATATGTTCCAGTCACAGTTTCTTCCAGTTAGATCTGTGATCGAACAACTTACATTTATAAAGATGGCTGGCTATGTTTAGAGTTTTGTTCATTGTTCATTCTATAGTCAATAAAAAATATGACTACAGATGACGAATTCTAGGAGCACTTAGAGGAGGATAACATGATTGTTCAGAGTAGTTAATAAAGGATTGGCATAAAGTCACAGATGCTCAAAGTTAGAAGGGAATTTTTTGATCACTTATTCCAATGTAGACCTGAACAAGTATGTGTTTTACAAAATTATTGGCAAGTGAGTAACCTCCTGCCTCCAGTGGTAGGAAGCTCACTACCTCCCAAAGCAGTCCTTTACTTTTTTGAAGAAGTCGAATTGGTAGGAATTCTGTTTGTTTTCCCTTTCCCCATATCCTAATTTCTTTTTTTGAGGCTCTTACTTTCATTTGACAGCTATGGTAAGAATATGACCTATATGCCTAAGATTTTCAGTTTCCTCCCAAGATTTCATAATAATCCATCATAAAGGAGGTAGGACTTAGGCAGGCCTGGGAGTTTTGTTTAAGAATTGGATAATTAGATAAGTGTAAAGGATAAGGGTGTGTGTGTGTGTGTGTGTGTGTGTGTGTGTGTGTGTGTTGTGAACAAAAGTGTCATAGTAATTCTCTCTCTCTTTCTCTCTCTCTTTCTCCCTCTCTCTCTCTCTGTCATATAGGATATTATGAATAGATCAATCAGCCTGGCTGGGGTGGACCATTGGTTTTATAGAATAACAGAAGCTAAATATATATGGTCCGCAATGAAGGAATGAATATTTTGTCCATGCAAAATGAATGGCTTATGTGCAAACTGAACGTGTGTTTTTTGTCTCTAAACAAATACATTATTTTCTCATTGGCACCATACTATAACTGGTCCTACTTTGGTTTAAAAGCAATTAGATGGTGCATTTGATGGAGTGTCAAATTTTGAGTCAGGAAAATGAGTTCAAATCCTGCCTCAAACTATTAACAGTTTTGTAACCCTCGTCAAGTCATTTAACCTCTCTCTGCCTCAGCTTCTTATCTCTAACATGATAGCACCTACCTCAAAGTATTACTGTGAGGATCAAATCAAATGAGAAAACATGTAAAGCTCTTAGCTTACCTTTAAATGCAAAGTAGTTTTATTATTATAGCTTTAATAGATCTGTGATATTTTTAGTGTGGGTACTACCTCCACTGATACAGATTTCAGTCTTCCTTTGCATTCCATGAAGTGGTTTCCTATAAATCCTCATGAGATCTGACTAACAATTTGAAGACATTCTGCCTATTGCTTTAGTATTTTAGGGAGACAACCATAACGCTCACTTTTTATGTACATATCTAGACCACTTCTTTTGTCAGTCCTTCATATTCTAAATAACATCTTTTATACTACTTCATTCTCAGTAATTGGCCCTAACCCACCTCACTCATTTTCAAAAGGAAACTCATACATGAGGCATTAACTATGTGGGACTGATCAGAACTTTATCATTGTATACATATTTGGTCTCCAGTGTATGAAAGCAATTTTAAGACGGTAAAAGGAAGAACCACAAATGAAACTAGAATTGGAAAATAATATACCATATGTAAGAAGGTTAGAAGGAATATTTTTAGAAAACAGAAGGCTGATGGATAATATACAATCTCCAGGTATATAAAAGACTTCATTGGGGCAGATGCTTCTTTTCTCTTTTTAACCAAAAAGGAGAGATGATATTTTATTATATACATACTCAAAAGGATTTTTGATTGCATCACTTTGGTTTGGATGTTCATTCCAATGATGTAGATCCCAAGCATCCATTCCCAATCATTATATTTGACTTTTGTCCATATTTCATACTTGTTCATCATGGCAAGGAGGAAATATGATGCTAAGAAGAAGGTGCCTTCAATTTCCACTGAGGAGCAAAAAGGTCTCGGAATGAAGCATAGAAAACTCAAGTTAGCTCTAAGGAAGAATTTCTTGGTAGTGAACTATTTTTATTCATAAAGTATAGGTATAAAAGGAAGTTGTTGACCTTCTCTGGAAACTATAAATTGGACTATCATTGATATTTTGGTTTGCTTTTGCTCAAATTTCAACTAAATGTGCATAACTTTTAAGTCTTGATATTAAAAATAAATGTTTATTAATCATTTATTTTATAATACTTTATTTCCTCATGTATCCCTTCTTTTTCCCACACACCATTTCATATAATCATATAACAAAGTTTTTTTTTTTAAGAAAAAGAAAAAGAAGAGGAAAAAAAATCAGTGAAACACATCAAAACAATCCAACAACACACACAATGTTCTATACCTGTGGAACTCCCACCTCTGCAAAGGAGTGAGGGGGAAGGACTGTGTCATCTTGCAACTCTTTCTGAGGGCCATGCTTATTCTTTGTAAGCTTACAAGATTCATTACTCATTGTTTTGTGGTTGTTATTCTTTCCATTTACATTGATGTAGTCTTTGTGTATATTGTTTTCCTGGTTCTGCTTACTTCACTTTGCATTAGTTCATATAAGTCTCTCCATGCTTCTCTCTCTTCATCATAAGCATCCTTTCTTTCAGCACAATTCATGCAACCCAATTTGTTTAGGCACACCTCCATTTATTGGCATCTACTTTGATACCATAAAAAGTTAAGTGCCATTTTTTACAACTTTGTGACTTGGTCTATTCCATTTAACAGAATCTCAGAGTCAGAAGGAACCTCAGAGACCATCTAGACCACACAATCCTAAATAATAATTTCTTTTACAACTTACTTGACAGTGACCTGACTAGAGGTCAGGAAAAACTGAATGCCTCCCAAGGCAGCCTATTTCACATTTATATAACTCTGATTATTAGGACATTTTCTCTAACATCAAGCTTTACTTTGTCATTCCGTAACTTCAACCCATCATTCTTAGTACTTCCCTCTAGGGCTAAGAAGACCAAATCTAATCCTTTTCCTACCATGACTGCTCTTGACATACTTCAAAATAGCTAGCATGCCTCCTCTAAATCTTCTCTCCTCCAGATTAAACATGCCAGCTCCTTCAACCAATCCTCAATTAGATTGATATCAGGGCTTAAATGGCCTCTATGGTCCCTTTCATCTCTAAAGTTATGATCTTATGATCCTTTCACTAGATATTTTTTATACCAGCATGATGTCTGCTCAAGAAACTGGTTCAGTAAATTCCCTGCATCTTTAAGAGGTAGAAAAGGAGAATTCTGTTTGTTAAGTGCCATTTCCTAAGTGAAGAAAAGGTGGTATCTGGAGCAACTTATAGTAATCTAAAAGAGGTAACAAGAAAAGAGGCATTTGTTTTCTTTCACTTATACTGGTTCTAGCAGAGATGAATATGAATTGTTAACATTCTATTCTCCCCTTAATTCCTAAACCTGAATCACTTAATCCCAAATAGAGAAAGGAAAAATACTTATATCTGACTCCTTTCCCTGGCAGTTGATGACTTTCCTCCTACACAAAGGGGTGCAGCAGAAGAGGCACAAGTAAGCATCTGAAATGAGAAGGGGCAAAAAGTAACTGAGTTCCATTCTCATTAAATGTTTCACAAAGATGGAGCCTAGAATTTAGGAAGTTCAGACTCTTACTTAAATTCATTTATACTTAAAACTGTCATCTGACATAACTTCATCTCCTTTCCTGGCCTTACATAGGAGACCTCACACTGGTTGCAACAAAGACAAGATGTCCTCCATACTACCAGAATAGGCTCTCCAATTCGTGGTCCATTGTTATCTAGCTATTAGAGTGGGTCCCTGCCTTTGGTTAAATTTATTGCTGTTTGTCAGAAATTGAGCAGATGGATTTGAATTCCTAATCTTCTTGAAAAATGTGCCAAGCAGTTTTTCTTTAGAATATTTTTTTAAAACCAAATCCTTGTTGACGTGTATTTTTTTCTCATTAAAGGCATCTTACTAATCAGTCTATAATTCACACCCCTCATTTATTCCTGAATTTTCTGATACCCATCCCTCCATTTTGGATTCAATAATCCTTCCCCCATTCAGAGACATCTTAAAAGTTTAGGCAAATAAATATAGTTTCTTTAACTGTCAACATGTTGTAAATTACTTGGATGATACTAAAAATATAATAGTTATTTACATTAATTGCTTAAAGATATATCTAGATTGTATAGTAATCAATCTAGAAATGTCCCAATGGTACTTAGCTTGCCATTTCTTATGAGATATGTCCTTGTACTGATCCTCTTGACCCCTATTACTGAAGCAGGTTTTTAACCCTGTTAAAAATCTGTCTTTATGCTGACTTTTCTAAACCCATTTGCAGTCTTTTTGCAGCAGAGATTTTTGGAGAACTGATTGTTTTGCTCTTTTTTCTTCCCCTACTGTCATTTATTTCCTCCTGGTCACTGAAGCTACAGATACTTTTTAAGACCAGTCTTTCCTTTGTGCTATCAACACACCTGTCTTGGAACTTTCTGCTACTATGAAGTATCCTATTTTCTTCTCTCATCAGACACTGGAGAATTTTCCTTATACTAAAGGTCAGGCTCATAGGTCTGTAGTTTTCCCTGTTCTTCCACAATTCCCTTTTTAAATGGCAACAGCACATTAGCCCTTCCTTATCTCTCCTGTCTCTCCTGTCAGTGTGGAGTTAAAAACCCATCCCTCCTAGTGCTTTCATTACTTTTGACACCAATTTAGGAATTCAGCATGCCAGTATATGTCTCAAAACCTTCACTGTGTTGATGCTTTTAAAAAAAATTCTTAATTATAGCTTTTCTTTCTAAGGGAATAATATTCACCAAATTCAGTTGAATTCCACAAATATTTATTAGGTATCTCTAATATGCTAGGCACAGGAGAAATAACTCAAGGAGCTTACAACTAGTAGGAGGAGAGTGATAGGGATACAAATAAATATAATACAAGTAGGAATGAGGTAAGTGCATGGAAAGTCCAGCAGGGAGGTAGAACAGATTTGGGGAAGGAGTTTAGATAGTAGGGGTACTAACACAGTTATTTAATGCTATTTTACAAGTGACCTTGAGCAAGTCACCACCTCTCTGGGTATTTCCTCTTCTATATACTGAGAAGACTAAACTACATGGTCTCTGAGGTAATTTTCCAACATTAAATTCACAATCCTTAAGAAAGGCCTTATAGAGAAGAACTTGTGACCAACATAGAAAATGAAGATTGGGACACAGGAATCCTCAAACCTCACATACCATCTTTGGTCCCTGTATTTGACAAGGATACCTATTCTTCTGGAGCAAATGGAGTTGCTTTTATTAGGGCTTCAGATTGATCAGAAATCAATGATGTAACTACCTGAAAAGATAAATTCAAGAGGAGTAAATTTGCTTCTGGACAAAGTTTGAGAAACAGAGATGCCAGTGATCAGCCTTCAAAGAGAGAGAATCTATCCACAATGGGTGGATTTGGATCTAGAAAGGGTTTTGGAAACAGGTTTTTCAAGTAACAGATTTGAAGAAGGTAATAGCTCTAGCTGTTGGAGAGAATCTAACGATGAAGATAATTAGACAAGGTACAGAGGATTCACCAGGAGAGATGATTATCAAGACAGAAATGATTAAGAAGCTTCAGGGTCATCAAGAGGAGGTAGATGTGGCAGTTTCCAAGGTTGCCCTCAAGGATTTGGTGTAACTCACAATAGTGAATCTGAATGAGAGGATGGGCCTCAATTCCCTGGTAGTTTTTTTAGTTCAAGGACGGAATTAGTTGATCGACAATTTTTGAGGCAGAAGTGTTGGAAGAGAATTCAATAAAGAAGTGGTAGGTTCTCAAAGAAACACTTAGAAATCAGAGGCTGAAGGAGAAAGTGGTGACTTTTTTTTGGTGAGGTAATAGGGGTTAAGTGACTTGCCCAGAGTTACACAGCTAGTGAGTGTCATGTGTCTGAGGCCACATTTGAACTCAGGTCCTCCTGATTCCAAGGCCATAGCTTTATCCACTGCTCCACCTAGTTGCCCCCTAAGTGGTGACTTTCAAGGACCAAAAGTGAACTACATACCATCTGCCCCACCTGAAAATGAAGAATCCTATCTTTGCACACTAGCAGACTGGCATAAACTTTGACAAAAATGATACTATTCTTATGGAAGTATCTGGGCCTGATGCTTTGCCAGCAATGGTCACTTTTGAAGAGGCAGATCTCTGTCAGACACTCAATAACAATATTACTAAAGCTGGTTATACCAAATTTACTCCTGTGCAAAAATATAGTATTCCCATTATACTATCAAGGTCTGGAAAAACTGCAGCTTTTCTTTTGCCATTTTTGGCTCATATGATGTGGGATGGAGTAACTGCCAGTCATTTTAAGAATCAATAAGAACCAGAGTGTATTATTTTTTGCTCTAACTTGAGAGTTGATCAATGAGATTTTCCTGGAAGCAAGGAAATTTTCTTTTGGGACTTGTATAAGACCTGTTGTAATCTAGGAGGGAACACAATTGGGACATTCAGTTTGCCAAATAATGCAAGGCTGTAGTATTTTATGTGCAATGCCAGGAAGGCTAATGGACATTTTAAGTAAAGACTAGATTTAGGCAGGTCAGATATTTAGTCTTGGATGAAGATAACTGAATACTTGTTTTGATCCTGAAATGAAGAAGCTAATTTCCTTTCCAGGAATGCCATTGAAAGACCATTGCCAAACTGTGATATTTAGTGCCACTTTTCCAGAAAAAATTCAAAGGTTGGCTGGATAGTTTTTTTTTTAAAAAATGACTGTCATGGTTGAATAAGTGGCTGGAGCTTGTGGTGATGTTCAACATACTGTTCTGCAAATTGGCCAATACTCAAAATAAGAGAAACTTTTTGAAATTCAATGCAACATAGATGAGGAAAGAACAATGATGTTTGTTGAAGCTAAGAAAAAGGCAGATTTTATCACAACCTTTCTTTGTTAAGAAAAAATATCAACGAGTATTCATGGTACTTGGGAACAGAGAGTGAAAGCAAGCTCTTGGGAGTTTTTAATGTGAAAAGGGCCCAATCCTTGTTGCTATTTGAGTAGTTGCCAGAGGACTAGATTTTGAAAATGTTCAACATGATATTAATTTTGACTTTCCTTCAACCACTGATAAATGTTTACCAAACTGGATGTGCTCATCACTGTGGTAACATTGGCAAAGCTATTTCTTTCTTCGATCTGGAACCATATAGCCATTTGGCACAATCTTTAGTAGAAGTACTGTTAGATGCTCAACAGGATATCCCTGCAAGGTTGGAAGAAATTGCTTTCAGTACATTTGTCCCTGGCTTCAATGGTAGTACTTCAAGGGGAAATGTATTTGCCTCAATTTATACTCAAAGGATTTACCAAGGCAAGGGCAGTATGAACATCATAGTGAACATTGTAGGGTTTTCTGTCTACACAAGCTCCAAATCCAATAGATGGTGAATTATGGGATTAAAGCCAAAATTCTTCAAGTTCCAGATAACTGTATCATGATGCAGTGAAGATGGTTTTGAATTTTGAGTTTAAAGGAAGTATAACAGTCTGATGGTAACTCCCTGTCCATCCTGTAATCTTCCCCCTCTTCCTTAGAAAAACAAAAACCAAAAAAAGTCTTTATTGGCTAATTATGGGAAATGCTAAATGTTGAAATGTTGCAGTTACACTAATACAAATGGTATTTACTGGAAATATTTAAACATTCTAAATGTCAACTTTACCTCTATTCTATTATTTAGGAATTTGACATGTTTCATATCTATATTAAGTCTTAAAACTACTAATAGTTTTTTTGAGCCTATAAAATAAGCAAGGAAATGTGAAGTACTTTTTAATTTTAAAAATTATTGAGTCCTTTTTATTTTTCCTTAAAAGAAACCTCAAAGCAATAATATGACCATATGATTGTAAAATAATTTATGTAAGGCAAATTTTGTGATTTTGATTTAGATGATAAAATATATGGTGAAGTTTTTTTAAATACTTGAAATATGATTTCTGTGTAGCCAATGACATGACAAATGCTATAATTTTTTGTAGTCTCTAAACTTTCCTTATAAATGTACTAAAAAGCCCAAACACAAATTCTTTTTGAAAAGAAAGACAGAAAAAAGAAGGAAAGAAAGAAGTGCTATATAAAAGAGGGTGGCACACTATCTGGTCCTTCAAGGAGTGGAAGCATTATAGTAGCTGAAGGTATGGGAGAGAGACTGTGACTGCATGGATGCTGGAGAGTGCAGGACGAATTGGTGTCTATCTCCTGGTTCACTTTGGCTAGAACATTAGAACACATGCTAGGAGATATTGTGAGGTAAGGCCAAATTGTGAAGCTTGAGGTCAAATTATGGAAAGTTTGAAATGACAGAGTATGGAATTTACATTTTAATTTTTCCAGGTAATTGTGGAACCAGTGAAGATTTTTGAATGGAGGAATGACATGACCAGGCTTGTGAATTAGAAAGATAACTTTGGCAGTGATGGAAAGGATGAATTAGGGAGGAAAGTTATTTGTTGGCAGTGAGGCCAGTTAGAAGACTATTAAAATTGTCCAGGTGAGAATTAATGAAGAGCTGAAGTAGGATAGTAGCAATGAGAGTGGAAAGGTAGGGCTAGGTGTAAGAGATATTGGAGAGACAGGATCGCTTATGTTGTGAGAATGGATACTGGTATATCTGGAGATGTATAAGTTGACCCAGCCACACTCCCACAACACCAGTCAGGACTGTAGTGAACAAAGAAGCTATGATGCAGAGTAGGGAAAGATTTGGCACCCAAATATAGGCTCCTTGAGTAAAAAGAATATTAAAGTGGGGTTTTTTCGGAGGGGAGCTCCTGAGACTCCAGGGCTTTTACTTGCTTTTATTTTCATGAAATGCTTTTTAACCACCTTGGAGACTGCTTTTACCTAGAGATAGTTGAATATATATTTTATTAAAGGGAATGTTTATTTGAACCCTCAGACTTTGGATAATCTATTTCACTAAATGCAGATCTTCAACTGGAACGTACATTATTATGCTTTAGTAGATTCAGAAGCTCCTCAGTGTGTCTATTTGCCTCTCTGATAGAGATTTTGATCCATCCAACCTCCTAAGAAAGTTGTTTAGGCTCATTGTTCACACTTCTCTCACTTCTCAGCTCTTTGGAATCTGGTTTCTGACATCATCATGCAACTGAATTGGGAATCTCTAAGTTTCCAGCTGTTTCTTAATTGTGAAATCTGACAGCCAATTCTCAATCTTCATGTTTCTTGACCTCTTTACAGCATTTGACACTGTTATCCACCTTCTCCTCCAGGATACTTACTCCTCTCTAGGTTTTTGTGATACCATACTCTCTCTTGGTTCTCTACCTGTCTAACTACTCCTTTTTAGTGACTTTTGCTGCCCCAATAATCATATTCCCTCCCTCTAACTGTGGTCTTTGTCCTAGACCTCCTTTTCTTCTACTCCTTCTCTTTTGGTGAACTCGTTATCTCTTAATAGTTTTCATTATCATTTCTATGAAGATCACTCACAGATCTATATATTAGACCCAGTCTCTCTCCGGAGGTGCAGTTTGGCATCATCCACTACCTATTAGATATTTCAAATTAGATTGTCCCATAGGGCATCTCAAAGTAAACATGGGCAAAACAGATCTCATTACCTTTCCTTAAAAACCCTCCTCCTTTCCAAACTTCCCCATTTCTATTAAGGGCATCACTATTCTTTCAGTTAACCAGGTTCAAAACCTTGAACCATCCCTGACTTCCCTTACCTTTATCCCCTTCACATCCAATAAGTTCCCAAGTCTTTTTGATTATACCTCCAAAACATATTTCACACCTCTTGCTCTCTCTCCATTCACAAGATCACTACCAGATATTCATTACCTCTCACCTGGTTTATTACAGTAACTTCCCTGTTAGTCTTCCTTCCTCAGATCTCTTCCCAGTCCCAAATGATTTGTCACATATCTACCAAAGTAATATTCCTAAAGTACAGGTCAGATTGTCATTTTTTGTCATTCCCCTGTATAATAAACTCCAGTTTTTCCATATTACATCTGGGATCAAATACAAATGACTATGACATTTAAAGTCCTTTACAACCTGGTTCCAACCTACATTTTCAGCATAATTACGTATTACTCCTCTTCTTGCAGTCTATAGTCCAGCCAGATTGGTCTTTTTTTTTTTTCTATTTCTCACATATGATATTCCATCTCCACTCTACATGCCTTTATATTAGCTATGCCCTATGGCTGGAATGTACTCCCTCCTTACCTCTACCCCTTAGAATCTCTAATTTGCTTCAAAAGCTCAGCTCTATTACTTAAGGCCACTATTCCCAATCTTCCTAACTACAAGTGCGTCTTTCCCTAAATTACCTTGGATTCACTTTGTAATTATCCAGCCATATCACTTACCTACTCAACAAATTCTACTGGCTCCCTATCACCTCTATGATCAAATACAAAATTCTATATGGCATTTAAAGTGTTTATAACCTAGTCCTCCCCTACCTTTGCAATCTTCTCACACCTTATTCCCCATCACATACTCTCTGATATGGTGACACTTGCTGCCTTGCTGTTCCACAAATAAGACACTCCATCTCTGGAGTTTGGGCATTTTCTTTGGCTATCCTCCAAGTCTGGAATGTTCTTTCTCCTATTGTCTGCCTTCCTGCTTTCCTAGCTTCCTTTAGGTTCCAGCTGAAATCTCATTTTCTCCAGGAAGTCTTTCCCAACTACTCTTAATTCTAGTGCCTTTTTTCTTTTAATTATTTCCTATTTTTCTGCATATAGCTTGTTTGTATACATTTGTTTGCTTATTGTCTTCTCCATTAGAGTATGGGCCCTTTGAAGTCAGGGACTTCATTTTTTGCCTCCAGCACTTAGCAGAGATCTTCGAACATGATGGGGATTTAATAAATGCTTATTGACTGACTGACTACTTAAATATGCATTTACTGGTGGCAGGTAGGTGGCACAGTAGATAGAGCACCAGCCCTGAAGTCAGAAGGACCTGAGTTCAAATCCAGGCTCAGACCAAACACTTGACACTTACTAGCTGTGTGACCCTGGACAAGTCACTTAACCTCAATTGCCTTGAAAAAATATAAAAATAAATTTAAAAATATGCATATGCTGTTTTCCTCTGGAGTTTATTGAATAAGGGGATTAACATGGTCAAACCTGTGCTTTAGGATGATAACTTGGATAGATATGTGATTAGGGAGATTAGGGAAAGACTTGACTTAGGGAAGCCAAACAGAAGGCTATTACAATAGTCAAGGTGTGGTAAGGTGGGCCTGCCCCAGAGTTGTGGCAGTGTCAGAGAATAAAAAGAAGCTATTTATGAGATATTAACAGGACTTGGCAACAGATTGAGCGTTGCAGGTGAGAGAGAATGAGGAATCAAGAATGACACCTGCATTGCAAACTTGGATGACTGGGAAGATAGTAATACCCTTGACGATAGTAAGAAAGTTAGGAAAAGAGAAGGTTTTAGGGGAGAGATAATGAGTTCGGTTTTGGGCATATTGAGTTGGAAAGATCTATAGGGCATCCAGTTCAAGATATCCAATAGGCAGTTGGAGATACAAGACTACAGGTCAAGAGAATGGTTAGGTCTGAATAAATAGACCTGGGGTGATAATTAAATTCATGGGAGCTGATGAGATCACCAAGAAAAATGGTAGAAAAGGAGAAAAGAAGAAGGCCTTGGACAGAGCCTTAAGGAATATTCATGATTATTGGGTGTCACTTGAATAAAGATCCAGCAAAAGAGATTGAAAAGGAATGGTAAAATAGGTTAGGAGAGAACAGGAAGACAAGAGTCACAAAAACCTAGAGAGAAGAGAGTGTCAAGGAGAAGGTGATTAATAGTGTCGAAGATTAAAGAAAGATCAAGAAGATGAAGACTGAAAAAAGGCCAGTAGATGTGGCAATTAAGAGACCATTGATAACTGGAGAGAGTAGTTTGAGTTGAATGATCAGATCAGAAGCCAGACTATCGAGAATTAAAAAGAGAGTGAGAGGAAAGAAGCGAGACAATGATTGTAGATAGCATCTCAAGGAGTTTAGGGACCAAAGGGAGAAGCAATAAAAGATCATAACCAGTTGGTATAGATGATCAAGTGAGGAGTTTTCAAGGATAGGCAAGACATGGACATGTTTGTAGGCATCAGGGAAACAACCTGTTTCCTGTTTGTATATATTTGTTTGCTTATTGTCTCCTTCATCAGACTGTGAGCACTTTGAGTGCAAGGATTGTCTTTTTTGCCTCTTTTTGTATCCATAGCACATAGCAGGCATTTATTAAATTCTTATTACTTGCCTGCCTGACTACATATAAATATATATATATATATGTATGTATGTATATATTGTTTTCTTCTGAAGTTTATTGAATAGGGGGGCAACATGGTTAGATCTGTGCTTTAGCTAGTAAACAGAGAAACTTAATGATTGTAAGAGAAGGGATGGGAGAGGGAACATGTACTAGAGAAGATGGGGTAGACTGGGATCACTTGTGCATGTTGAGGAGTTTGCCTTGGCAAGAAGGGCCATCTCTGCATGGGACCTGAGTCTTAAAAGAAGAAAAGGACTCTATGAGTATTGGTAAGGAGGAAGTGAATTTCAGGCAGGTGGTGCAGCTAGTACAGAAGCACAGAATGGGAGATGGAGTGTCACGTATGAAGAACAGAGAGAAAGACCTTTTGTCCAAATTGCAGAGTTTGGAGGTTGAGTTAGTGCCCAGTAAGGTTGGATAGATAGGTTTGGGCCAGGTTGTATAGAACACTAGAAGATAGTCAAAGAATATTTTATTGTATTCTGTTGTTATTGTTGTTGTTGTTCATTCTTTGTTTTTGAGGAGGACCAATGACATCACAAGGGTGATGTCTTGACTTTCAAGTGAATTGGATTTAAGTGATGCAGAGTTGCACCAAGTCTTTAGTTTCACTCTCTTCTCTAGAGTCATCAAATTCCAGTGACAAGACAAAAGTCAAGACAATGGCCTGGGATGCAGTGGATGACCATGGCCTTTCAATAACTTAAAAACCATTGGAATTTATTGAATAGGGTTTTAAATTTTTATATATATATATATATATATATATATATATATATAATTATTGCTTTTTTCATTCAAGCTCATTAAGAAACTAATTTCTCAATAAAGACAATCCAAGTTTGACTGTCTTTTGAGAATGTTGACTCCATTTGGTTCTTCCTGGGCAACTCTAGGATTATATTAGAAATCAAAACTCTTTTACTGTCTCATAAAGATGAGCACATGTCATCACTGATAATATGCTTCAGCCTGATTCCACCCACTTTACCTCTCTAATTCTCAGTTATCTTATCTGCAAAATGATATGAATGGACCAGATGGCCTCCAAATGTCACATAGCTTTAAAGCAATGATCCTTTGAAAATTCATTTTTCCTTTGGGTCAATTTAGCTTCCTTTGATATTGTAGCATTGTATGATTTTTAGCCATATACTGACACCCAGAGAATTCTAATGTTAAGAAATTATAAAGAAAGTAAATATTGGAAATAATTCTCTTCTATTATAGTACTAAGGGTCTGTTTTCTATGCTCTAAAATGATAGTTTTATGATTTGTAGTAGGCACAGAATGAAAAACTGACATCATGGCAACTTCCATTTTTTAATTTTTTTTTTTAAATTTGAAGCTTTATTTAATTGAAGTATCATAGAATCTTAGAACTGGAAAGAACCTTAGAGATCTTTTGGTCCAAAAATCTCATTTTATAGAAAGAGAAAGTAATTTGTATAAAAGTCAAGCATATATGAACTGATGCAAAGTGAATTGAGCAGAACCAGGAGAACAGTGTACAAAGCAACAGCAAGATTATAATGATGACAAACTGTGAAAGACTTAGCTACTTTGATCAAGCTAATGACCCAAGACAATTCCAAATGACTCACGATGAAAAATACTATTTACCTTCAGAGAAAGAACTGATGAATTCGGTGCAAAATGAAGTATATTTTTTCACTTTATTTTTCTTGCTTTTTTTGCAACAGATGTTAAAGAGGAGCAGAGCCAAGATGGTGGAGTAAAAGCAGTGACTTCCTTGAGCACTCCCCCAAACCCTCCAAATATCTGTAAAAAAATGGCTCTAAACAAATTCTAGAGCATCAGAACCCACAAAAAGACAGAGTGAAACACATTTCCAGTCCAAGATAACTTGAATGGTTGATTAGAAAGGTCTGTCGCGCCAGGCCGAGAGAGAAACACAGTTCAGCTTCAGCACATGTGAAGGCAAAGACCAGGCCTCAGTGAACCAGGAGCAGGCCTCAGAGGACTGAATCATGGGCAGCTGTGGTGGTTTCCAGACTTCTCAACCCACAAATGCCAAACACAACTTAGAAGGTCAGTAGGAAAAGTCTGTGACCACAGTCAGAGAGAAGCTCAGTCCCATCCCCAGTCCTGGCACAACCCTGGGGTGACAGCTGCTTCTGGAGCTTCCGGGACACAGACTAAGGGGGGTTGAAGTGGCTGATCAGAGGGGGACTGCAGGGATCTCTTTGCTCTTCCTGAGGCAGAATTCTCTTGCTTTGCCTATGCTTGGATCTGGGTCACAGTTCTGGGTGGTGGTCCTGGGGCAAGGAGGAGTGCTGGTATGGTGGAGGTTGTAGTGGTGGTGGAAAGGGAATTCTCCTCACAGTTTCAAGGCAGAAAAGAGTGGTTGTGGTCACTCATAGACCAGAGCACAGGCCAGGAAAGGAGTAAACACTTCTCCTTTGATCACACCACCTTGGAAGAACTGAAAACTTACAGGTCCCTAGAAATATCTCTGAAAACAGCTGCATAAAACCTCCAAAGCTTGGAACAGTACACCCTCCACACTAGAAGCAGACCCATAACTTAACAAAGAGTTTAAAACTCAAGAAATTGGCTGGGATCATGAGCAAATTGCAAAAAAGGTCAGACGATAGAATCTTTCTTTGGTGACAAAGAAGATCAAAACATACAACCAGAAGAAGACAACAAAGTCAAAGCTCTTACATCCAAAGCCTACAAGAAAAATATGAATCAGTCCTAGGCCTTGGAAGAGCTCAAAAAGGATTTTGAGAAGCAAGTAAGAGAAGTAGAGGAATAACTTGGAAGAGAAATAAGAGTGATGCAAGAAAATCATGAAAAACAAGTCAACAGCTTGCTAAAAGAGACCCAAAAAAATACTGAAGAAAATAACACCTTAAAAATAGCCTAACCCAAATGGCAAAAGAGGTCCCAAAAGCCAATGATGAGAAGAATGTCCTAAAAAGCAAAATTGGCCAAATGGAAAAGGAAGTCCAAAAGATTACTGAAGAAAATACTTCCTTAAAAATTAGAATAGAGCAATTGGAAGGTAGTGACTTTATGAGAAATTAAGACACTGTAAAACAAATCCAAAAGAATGAAAAATTAGAAAACAATGTGAAATATCTCATTGGAAAAACAACTGACCTGGAAAATAGATCCAGGAAAGAGAATTTAAAAATTATTGAACTATCTGAAAGCTATGATCAAAAAAAGAGCCTAGACATCATCTTTCAAGAAATTATCGAGGGCAAGTACCCTGATATATTAGAACCAGAGGGCAAAATAGAAATTGAAAGAATTCACCGATCTCCTCCTGAAAGAGATCCCCAAAGGAAAACTCCTAGGAATATTGTAGCCAAATTCCAGAGTTCCCAGGTCAAGGAGAAAATATTCCAAGCAACCAGAAAGAAACAATTCAAGTATTGTGGAAACACAATCAGGATAACACAAGATTAAGCAGCTTCTACATTAAGGGACCTCAGGGCATGGAATATAATATTCCAGAGGGCAAAGGAGATAGGATTACAACCAAGAATCACCTACCCAACAAAACTGAGTATAATCCTTCAGGGGAAAAATGTTCATTCAGTGAAATAGAGGACTTTCAAGAATTCTTGATGAAAAGACCAGAGCTGAATAGAAAATTTGACTTTCTAATACAAGACTCAAGTGGAACATGAAGAGGTAAACAGGAAAGAGAAATCATAAGAGACTTATTAAGGTTGAACTGTTTATATTCCTGCATGGGAAGATGATATTTATAACTCTTGAAACCTCTGCCAGTATTAGGATAGTTGGAGGAAAAAAATTATATGTATGTATGTATATATATGTAGATATATATATATATTATATATATATATGGATAGATAGATAGATAGATAGATATAGATATAGATAGATATAGATATAGATAGATAGATGGCACAGGGTGAGTTGAAGATGAAGGGGTCATATCTGGAGAATAAAATTAAGAGGTGAGAGTGAATTATACTGGGAGAAGGAGAAAGGGAGAGGTAGAATGGGGTAAATTGTCTCACAAAAAAACAGAAAAGAAAAAGGCTCTTACAGTGGAGGGGAAATGGGAAGGTGAGATGGAATGAGTGAATCTAATTTTCATAGGATTTGACTTAAGGAGGGAATAATATACACACTCATTTGGGTATGGAAATCTGTCTTACCCTAAAGGAAAATAGGGGGAGAGGGGGACAAGAGAGTAGGGGAATGATAGAGAGGAGGGCCAATTAGGAAAGGGGGTAATTAGAAGCAAACACTTCTGAGGAGGGACAGGATCAAAAGAAAGAATAGAATAAAGGGGGGGTGGGATAGGATTAAGGGAAATAGAATTACTTTTTCACAACATGACTACTAGGAAGTGTTTTGCGTAACTGCACATGTATAACCTATATTGAGTTGCTTGCCTTTTCAATGAGGGTGAGTGGGGAGGGAGGAAGGGAGAAAATTTGGAACCCAAAGTTTTAAAAATACATGTTTAAAAAAAATATTTTCACATGCACCTGGGAAATAAGAAATACAGGAAATAGGATACAGAAATCTATCCTGCCCTACAGGAAAGTAGAAGGGGAAGGGGATAAGAGAAGGAGGGGAGAGATAGAAGGGAGGGCAGACTAGGGGAAGGGATATTCAGAATGCATGCCATCTTGGGGTGGGGGGAGGGACGAGATGGGGTGAAAATGTGGAACTCAAAATTTTGTGGAAGTAAATGTTGAAAACTAAAAATAAATAAATTAAAAAGAAAGAAAAGAAAAGGAAGTCCAAAAGCTCACTGAAGAAAATATTTCCTTAAAAATTAGAATGGAGCAATAGGAAGCTAGTGACTTTATGAGAAATCAAGACACTGTAAAACAAATTCAACAGAATGAAAAAATAGAAAACAATGTGAAATATCCCATTGGAAAAACAACTGACCTGAAAATAGATCCAGGAGAGATCATTTAAAAATTATTGGACTATCTGAAAGCCATGATCAAAAATAGAGCCTACACATCATCTTTCAAGAAATTATGAAGGAAAACTGCCCTGATATTCTAGAACTAGAGGGTAAAAATAGAAATGGAAAGAATCCACCAATCACCTCCTGAAAGAGATCCCCAAAGGAAAACTCCTAGGAATATTGTAACCAAATTCCAGAGTTCCCAGGTCAAGGAGAAAATATTGCAGGCAGCCAGAAAGAAACAATTCAAGTATTGTGGAAACACAATCAGGATAACACAGGATTTAGCAGCTTCTACATTAAGGGACCAAAGGGCTTGGAATATGATATTCCGGAGGGCGAAGGGGATAGGATTACAGCCAAGAATCACCTACTCAGCAAAACTGAGTATAATCCTTCAGGGGAAAAAAATTGTCATTCAGTGTAATCAAGGACTTTCAGAAATTCTTGATGAAAAGACCAGAGCTGAATAGAAAATTCGACTTTCAAATACAAGACTCAAGAGAAGCATGAAGAGGTAAATAGGAAAGAGAAATCATAAGGGACTTATTAAGGTTGACCTGTTTACATTCCTACATGAAAAGATGATATGTGTAACTCATGAGACCTTTGTCAGTATTAGGGTATTTGTAGGGAAAAAATTATATGTGTGTATATATAGATATAGATAGATAGGTAGATAGATTGATAGATAGAGGGCATAGGGTGAGTTGAAGATGAATGGGTGATATCTGGAGAATAAAATTAAGGGGTGAGTGAGTATTATGCTGGGGGAAGGCAAAAGGGAGAGGTAGAATGTGGTAAATTATCTCACATGAAACAGACAAGAAAAGGCTTTTACAGTGGAGAGGAAGTGCGGGAAAGTGAAAGGGAATGAGTGAATTTTATTCTCATCAGATTTGGCTTAAGAAGGGAATAACATACACACTCAGTTGGATATATAAAGCTATCTTACCCTACAGGAAAATAGGGGAGAAGGGGATAAGAGAGCAGGAGGATGATAGAGGGGAGGGCAGATTAGGGGAGGGGGTAATCAGAAGTAAATACTTTTTAGGAGGGACAGGGTCGAAAGAGAGAATAGAGTAAATGGGGGGCAGGATAGGATGAAGGGAAATATGGTTAGTTTTCCACAGCATTACTACTATAGAAGTGTTTTGCATGACTACGCAAGTATAACCTGTATTGAGTTGCTTGCCTTCTCAATGAGAGTGGGTGCAGAGGGAGAAAGGGAGAAATTAGGAACCCAAATTTTAAAAACAAATGTTAAAAAATTGTTTTCACATGCAACTGGGAAAAAAGATGTTCAAGCAATGGGGTATAGAAACCTATCCTGTCCTACAGGAAAATAGATGAGGAAGGGGGTAAGAGAAGTGTGAGGGGGAGATAGAAGGGAGGGCAGATTAGGGGAAAGGTTATTCAGAATGCATGCTGTCTTGGTGTTGGGGGAGGAATGAGATGGGGAGAAAATTTGGAACTCAAAATCTTGTGGAAGTGAATGTTGAAAAGTAAAAATAAATAAAACAATGAATCTTAAAAAAAGAATGTCAAAAACAAATAAATAATGTTTAAATATACATACATAAATACATACATGCATACTAAAGCACTACATGGAACATGGGGTTAAATACTCAGATAAATGATATAGTCTATAGATGCTGCAAGGGTTCAGAAAAGAGAGGGGATGATGTGAGATGGGTTGCCAGAGAAATATCCCTGGAGATATCTGAGCTGAACTTTGAAGGATAAATAAAATTTGGAGAGAGAGAAGCATGTGGCAAGGCAACCTCTTTACCTTGGAAGGGAGAGGGAGCCTTTTTTCCTTTGGTATTAGAGGTGGAAGCAGGTAGTGAAAGAACACCGTACCAAGAATAAAGGGTTTGTTTAGGGAATAGTGGGGGCTGAGTTTGGTAAAATTAGGTTGGTATCAGCTTAAAGCATTTAAGAGACCACCAAATTTGAGCTGGACTGTCCTCTATGCTTACACAATCAATCAAGTCACTTGATAATCACTTATTAAGTGCCTATTATGTGCCAGGCACTATCCTAAGCAAAAAGAGGCAAAAGATAGTTCCTGCCCTCAAGGAACTTGCAATCAGTAGTCTGTCCTTAACAAAAGTAGAACTCAAGGCTTGATGTTTCTAATTCTTGACTCTTTTCTCTGCTACTGTATCCAGGACATAACTGAACATTAATTCTTGAACTCTTTCTGTAGCTCAGTCAACATCTTTCCTGTAGCAAAAGTCAAAATTCAATTCCTTTTAGAACTGTTACTCCTGCCTTAGCCTACTCCAATAAGGTTGTACATTAAGATTAAAGAAGGGTCATTTTGAAAGCGTCTTTATAAAAATTGTCACCAGTCACTTAGCCAAACTATGAGGATTTTTATTGTGTTGTCTATTCAGGTAATTTCTTAAGTGAGAGAAATTTTTATATCAAACCATTGACTGTAAGCTCCATGAAGACAAGAACTGTGTCTTAAACTTCTTATCTTTCTGTAGGGTTTAGGACAGTATTCTGTACATGGTAGGAGTTTGACAAACCATTGTTGAATTGGATGGTTTTAAACTGAATACCACCATAGAATCAGAGCTTAGAGGGTTTTTTTCCTTTTTAAAAAATACTATGCACTTTCCTTCATTACAACTTACTCCTCTTGCAGACACCCTTAGGGAAGATTACTAACCTGCTCTGCAGCCCCAAAATGTTTGAAACCACCTGAATTGTTTCAGCTGTCTGTGCAGAACTAAGATCCCAAATTAGAGTTCGACTGTACTCTCTGCCTACTCATTAGGCTGTCCTTAACAGAAAAAAGGAAAGTTTCTGTTCTTCTACCCTGATGGCTTAGTGGCAGCTGATATAGGTCACTGCCTTTCATTTCCTTGTGTAATCTGGGTAGCTCAGAATAGTACCTGCTATTGGACACCAAGAGGGATAGATAGAATACATGGTGGTTAGAAATGTAACTTTCCTTGGCTCATAGAGAAATCAAAGCTTTCTCAAAGAATATTTCTTTCTAATTCATTCATTCAGTTTGTCTTTAATAATTAAGGTAGGAATTTACTTTGTTTTTTCCCAGGCTCACTTAACAGAACAGAGTATTGGGAAGATATCTCAGGAACACAGTCAATAGGGACATCATAATGACACAGAAATAGTACTATGTGTTAGATGTTTCTGACTGCAGGAGCCCTTTCTTGTGGGCAACATAAGAGGCATTTGCTTGCTTACTACCATCATGAAGGGCTTTGTTAAATAAGATTCTGAATGGAAGGTTCAATTTATAAACTAAAGAAGAAAGGCCTAATTTATATTTTTAAAATCTAAGAAATCCCCTACTAGATCAGATTCATATTCCATATCCTTCATGAGTTTTAGTGTCATAAACTAGGCACCATTTCTGTTCAGGGTACTATGAGGTATGTGTTGTGAAAAATGATGAATATAGAGGTGGAACCAAGATGACCGAGTGAAGGCAGGGACTCCCTTAATCTCTTTCCCAAACCCCTCAAAATACCTTTAAATAGTGACTAAACAAATTCTAGAGTAGCAGAACCCACAAAAAGATGGAATGAAATGATTTTCCAGCCCAAGACAACTTAGAATGTCCACAGGAAAGGTCTGTCACATCTGAGTGAGAATGGAACACAGTCCAGTGCAGGCCAGGGCAGAGCAGACTGGGACCCACAAACCCGGAACAGGCCTTCAGAGTCACTGAATCAGCAGCAGCAGCAGCTGCTTCCAGTGCTTTTTACCCACAGATAGTAAGGGGATCTAACAACTGGTCAGAAGGAGATTACAGAGGTCTCTTTGCTAGCACTGAGGCAGGATTCTGTTTCTCTGCCCATACTCAGATCTAGGTCACTGTCCTGGGTGGCATTCCCAGGGTGAGGAGGAACACTAGCACACCAGAGCTTGCAGCCACAGTGGAGTGAGGAACTTCCTCACAGTTCCATGATAGAAAAGAGTGGTTGTGGTCACTTAAAGAAAAGAGCATAGGCCAGGAGACACATGTCTCCTTAGATCATACCACCTTGGAAGAACAGAAAACTTACAGGTCCCTAGAAGTATTTCTGAAAACAGCTGCACAAAACCCCTGAAGCTTAGGACAGTGTGCCCTCAACCCTGGAAATAGAGCCCTACTTTAACAAAGAGTTAAAAGTCAAGAAATAGACTGGAAAAATGAGCAAGCAACAGAAGAAAAAATCTGACCATAGAAAGTTAATATGGTGACAAGGAAGATCAAAACACACACTCAGAGGATAATAAAGTCAAAGCTCCTGCATCCAAAGTCTCCAAGAAAAATATGAATTGGCCTCACACCATGGAAGAGCTCAAAAAGGATTTTGAAAATGAAGTAAAATAGGTAGGGGAAAAATAGGAGGAGATATGAGAGTAATGCAAGAAAATCATGAAAAACAAGTTGACAGCTTGGTAAAGGAGACACACAAAAATGCTGAAGCTAGTAACACCTTAAAAACCAGAATAGACCAAATGGTAAAAGAGGTACAAAAAGCCAGTGAGCAGAAGAATGCCTTGAAAAGCAGAATTGGCCAAATGGAAAAAGAGACACAAAAATTCACTGAAGAAAAAAAAAAACTCCTTAAAAAGTAGAATTGGCCAAATGGAAAAGGAGGTCCAAAAGCTCACTGAAGGAAATAATTCCTTAAAAATTAGAATTGAGCAAATGGAAGCTAATGACTTTATAAGAAATCAAGAAACAATAAAAAACCCAAAAGAATGAAAAAAATAGAAAACAATGTGAACTATCTCATGGGAAAAACAACTGACCTGGAAAATAGATGCAGGAGATATAATTTAAAAATTATTGGATTATCTGAAAGCCATGATAAAAAAAAAAGATCATCTTTCAAGAAATTTTCAAGGAAAACTGCTCTGATAGTCTAGAACCAGAAGGTAAAATAGAAATTGAAAAAAACCCACCAATCACCTCCTGAAAGAGATCCCAAAATGAAAACTCTCAGGAATATTATAGCCAAATTCCAGTCCTTCCACATCAAGGAGCAAATATTGCATGCAAGCAGAAAGAAACAATTCAAGTATGGTGGAGTCATAGTCAGTATAACAAGATTTAGCAGCTTCTACATTAAAGGAACTTGGAATGTGATATTCCAGAGGATAAAGGAGCTAGAATTACAACCAAGCATCATCTGCCTAGAAAAACTGAGTATAATCCTTCAGGAGAAATAATAGATATTCAATGAAATAGAGGACTTTCAAGCATTCTTAATGAAAAGACCAGAGCTGAATGGAAAATTTGATTTTCAAATACAAGACTCAAGAGAAACATAAAAAGGTAGTCAGGAAAGGGAAATCATAAGGAACTTAATAAGGTTAAATGTTTACATTTCTCCGTGGGAAGATGATACTTACAACTCATAAGAACCTTCTCATTATAAGGGCAGATAGAAGAAGTATATATAGACAGAGGTCAGAGGTGTGAGTTGATTCAGAAGGAATGGTATCTAAAAAAAAAGTAAAATTAAGGTGTGAGAGAGGAATGTACTGGGAGAAAGGGATAGGGAGAGGAAGAATGGGGTAAATTATCTCACATAAAAGAGGCAAGAAAAAGCTTTTACCCTGGAGGGGAAGTGGGGAGTGACCTTACTGTCATCTGAATTGGCTCAAAGAGGGAATAACACACACACTCAATTGGGTATAGAAATCTATCTTACCCCACAGGAAAGTAGGAGGGGAGGGGGATAAGAGAATCAGGGCAGTGATAGAAGGGAGGGCAGATTAGGGGAGGTGATAGAAGCAAAACACTTTTGAGGAGGGGCAGGGTGAAAGGAGAGAGAGAATACAATAAATGGAGGGAAATAAGATGGAGGGAAATACAGTTAGCAATAGTAACTGTGAAAAAAATTTTGAAGCAAGTTTAAAAGTCTCATTTCTCAAATGTATAGAAAACTGAGGTAAATTTATAAAAGTAAGAGCCATTCCCCAATTGATAAATGATCAAAAGATATGAACAGTTTTCAGATGAAGTTACCAAAGCTATCTATAGCCATACAAAAAAAAATGCTCTCACTCGCTATTGACTGGAGAAATGCAAATTAAAACAATTCTGAGGTACTACCTCATACCTATTAGATTGGCTAATAGGACAGAAAAGAAAATAGTGGATGGGATGTGGGAAAAATTGGGCATTAATGCGTTGTTGGTGGAATTGTGAACTGATTCAACCATTCTGTAGAGTAATTTGGAATTATGCCCAAAGGGCTATAAAACCATGCATACCTTTTGTTGACCTAGCAATACCACTACTAGGTCTGTATCCCAAAAGAGATTTAAAAAAAAAAAGGAAAACGACTATATGTGTAAAAATATTTATAGCAGCTTTTTTCTCATGGCAAAGAATTGGAAATTGAGAGGATTCCTATCAATTGGGTAATGGCTGAACAGATTGTGGTACGTGATTGTGATGGAATACTATTGTTTTATGGGAAATGATGATTGGAATGCTTTGGAAAAAGCTTGGAGAGGCTTACATGAGCTGATTCAAACTAAAATGTATTGTGTACAATATAATAGCAATATTGTAAGATGATCACCTGTGAATAACTTTTCTCAGCGATACAATGATCCAAGACAATTCTGAAGGACTTATGATGAAAAATGCTATCCATCTCCAGAGAAAAAACTGATGATGTCTGAATACATATTGTAGCAAGCTTTTTAAACTTTCCTTATTTTTCTTGAGGTTTTTTTTTTTGATGTGTTTTCTTTTACCGCATGACTGTTATGGAAATGTTTTGCATGACTATACATGTATAACTTATATTGAATTGCTTGCCTTCTCAGTGAATGAGAGTGGGGAGGGAGAAAGGGAGAGAATTTGGAACTCAAAGATTTAAAAATTGTTTTTACATATAACTGGGGGATAATACAGTACCAAACACTTTTTAAATGGTGAATGTAAAGAAGCAGGGAATGATTTACGTGAATTAATGAGGAGTAAAGTAAACACAGGCAAAAAGACAATAAACACAATGAATACTACAGTGTAAATGGGAAAAAAAAACAATAACCACAAAACAATCAAGAGTGATGGTTGCAAAATTAAAAATAAGAATTTTTTCCAAAGAATTTTCCATATTTCCAAAGAAGAGATATGAGAAGATGCCACACCCCATTTTTTTTTTTTTTTGTAGAGTGACTAGGTCCACAGGTGTGGATACACTGTACATACTTTCAGACTTCTTTAACATAATTGATGTGCCTTGCTTATTTTTTTCTCTTCTTTTCAAAAATGTTATTTGTTATATGACATAGCTCTCTGGAAAGGGGAAGGGGAGGGACAGTGGAGAAAATTTTGGTGAAGAAAAAGAACAAAAGTAATCAATAAAATTTATTTTAATTTAAAAAAAGAAAAGAAAAAAGACTAAATTAACTGTCAGTCTTTTAAACTAACACAACATTTTAGGATTGTATTTTTACTATTTGCCTTATAGTCACAATAGGTTGCAATGGTTAATATACCAAGGAAAGTGAAAAAGTACCCTATTAGTTGTTTAACATGCTTCTTAAGGTTTTTTTTCCAGTCACTATGCCCACCCTGCCCCCAACACCACTGCCTTAGCAAATAAACAAGAACATACAGTTTATCTTTTTCCTATCATAAATGCTGTATATGTAAATATTAGACAGGGTATACAATATTAATGGATGAATCCAGCATATTATTAGTGTTGCTAAGTCATATTACCTCTGTCATAGATTTCTCTTTGGCTTTGAGGTTATTAACAAAAGTAATAAATATAAAAATTTGACTGTAGGAAGAGAATCAATCTGTCTCACACCCAAAACTCTTCCACTCTAGCTACACAGCATTCATAGATGTGATTTGTACTGGGAACAGTTTTGTCTAATACTGGACATTAAAAAGAGTATTCCAATGATAACTTTCTTCTGTGCTGTAACCTAACCAATTAACAGCTATTTATTATATAACTACTAAGCTAGGCACTAGGGTTACAAATACAATAAACAGTATCTACTCTCATGTTTCTATTACTGTGTACAATGCTCTCCTGGTTCTGCTCACTTCACTCAGCATCAGTTCCTGTAAGTTTTCCCAGGTTTTTCTGAAGTCCACTGCTCATTTCTTCTTATGGAACAATAGCATTCCATTACATTCATATACCACAACTTGTTCAGCCATTCCCCAATTAATGGACACCCCCTCGATTTCCAATTCTTGGCCACCACAAAAGGAGCTGCTGTAAATCTTTTTTTTTAAACATATGGGTCATTTTCCCATTTTTATGATCTCTTTGGGATACAGACTTAGAAGTGGTATTGTTGGGTCAAAGGGTATGCACAATTTTATAGCCCTTTAAGCATAGTTCCAAATTGCTCTTTAGAATGGTTGGATCAATTCACAACTCTACCAACAATGCATTAATGTTTCAGTTTTTCCACATCTTCTCCAACAATTATCATTTTCCTGTTTTGTCACATTAGTTAATCTGATAGGTGTGATGTGGTACCTCAGAGTCATTTTGATTTCCATTTCTCTAATCAGTAGTGATTTAGAGCATTTTTTCATATGTCTACAGATAGCTTTAATTTTTTCATCTGAAAACTGCCTGTTCATATCCTTTGATCATTTATCAGTTAGGGAATGATTTGTATACTTATACATTTTATTCAGTTTTCTATATATTTTAGAAATGAGGCCTTTATTAGAGACCCTGGATATAAAAATTGTTCCCCAGCTTTCTACTTCCCTTCTAATTTTGATTGCATTGGCTTTGTTTGTGTAAAAACTTTTCAATTTAATATAATCAAAGTTATCCATTTGTCATTTCATAACGTTCTCTGTCTTTTGTTTGGTCATACATTTTTCTGTTTTCCATAAATCTGACAGGTAAACTATTCCTTGCTCTCCCAATTTGCTTATAGTATCACTCTTTATATCTAAATTGTGTATCCATTTTGATTTTATCTTGGTATACGGTATAAGATATTGGTTTATGCCTAGTTTCTACCATACTTTTTTCCAGTTTTCCCAGCAGTTTTTGTTAAATAGTGAGTTCTTATCCCAGAAGCTGGAGTCTTTGGATTTATCAAACAATGACTGTGTCTTGGGTACCTAACCTATTCCACTGATCCACCACTCTATTTATTTTTTTAATTAATTTATTTTTAGTTTTCAACATTCACTTCCATAAGCTTTTGAGTTTTAAATTTTCTCCCTCAACTCCCCTGCCTCCCTCCCCAAGACAATGTACAATCTGATATAGGTTCTATATATACATTCCTATTAAACATATTTTCTCATTAGTCATGTTGTAAAGAAGAATTAGAACCAGTAGGAGGAACCACAAGAAAGAAGAAAAAAAAAAACAGAAGAAAAAAGAAAAAAAAAAAGAACAAATAGTATGCTTCAATCTGTATTCAAAATCCATAGTTCTTTCTCTGGATGCAGATAGCATTTTCCATCATAGACTTTTGGAAATGACTTAGATCCTTGCATTGCTGAGAAGAGCTAAGTCTATCAAAGTTAGTCATCACACAATGTAGCTGTTACTGTGTACAATGGTCTCCTGGTTCTGTTCACTTCACTCAGCATCAATCCATACAAGTCTTTCCAGGTTTTTTCTGAAGTCCACTGCACATCATTTCTTATAGCACAATAGTATTCCATTACATTCATATGCCACAACTCGTTCAGCCATTCCCCAGTTGATGGACATTCCCTCAATTTCCAGTTCTTTACCACCACAGAAAGAGTTGCTATAAATATTTTTGTACGTGTGGGTCCTTTTCCCATTTTTATGATCTCTTTGGGATATAGACAGAGAAGTGGTATTGCTGGATCAAAGGGCATACTGCCTCATAAAGAAGGACTCTTAGAGCTGTCCAACAAAGAAATCAGCTATCTTAAAATGTAGTCATCTCCTTGTCCCTGTAAATTTTCAAGCATGACTAGATATTGGAGGGTAAATTCCTACCTCCAGTGGAATGGAAGACAAGATGATCTCTTTGTTTCCTTCTAACCCTTTTGTTCTATAAATTTACTCCTCAAAAAAAATGTATTTTGGGGGCAGCTAGGTGGCGCAGTGGATACAGCACTGGCCCTGAAGTCAGGAGGACCTGAGTTCAAATCTGGCCTCAGACCAAAACTTGACACTTACTAGCTGTGTGACCCTGGGCAAGTCACTTAACCCCAATTGCCTCACCAAAAAAAAGGGGGGGGGGAAATATGTATTTTATGTCCCATTTTTAAGTGGAAAAAGATTCTGAAATATAGAGTGACTAACTTAAGTCATCTGCCAAAGTGCAATTGGGCCAGGAACAAAAACTATAATACTAGTGTAAAATAATGCCTCTAAAGGCAAAGGGATAGTAAGTTCCATTTCCTTATGGCCTAAAAGAAACCAGCAGCAAGGTCTGATGAAATGGAAATATTTTCTCTAGAGGGAAGAATTTTGTTTTGTTTTGTTTTCCCAGAAGGTGGGCAATAGAAGGAATTGAGTATGGTTGTATGACCTGGGATGAGTTCTGCCTTCAACATGAGCTTCTGCAAGAAAGTCAAAGTATGAAGGTTTCAATGGTTCCTAGTAGGTGATACAACAAACAGGTAATAATTATAATAGTGTTAACCCACATTTCTGTATTTCTTCCAGGATCAACAGATCATGGATGCAGATATGGAAGGACCTAAATACATACCTAGACTAATCCCTTCATTTTACAAATAAGGAAACTGAGGCTCACAGAAGCTGGGTCTTCTGATTCCAGCACCACATTTACAAAGTGCTTTCTTCATAGTAAACCTTTGTTGTGAAGTAGGTAGTAATGAGGGAGACATGGGTAATGTTTCACTTCATTTGATTAGAATGCCAATATAATTGCTAAGTTTTTAGTAATTTATTTAAAAACATCATTTATCTAAAAGCATATTACCATGATAAACTGAAAGTAAAATATATGTGTAGCAATTAATAACATTATAATTATGTGTGCAAATTAACTTTTAAAAATTTAATGGGCCTTTAATGACAGAAAACATTTTTTCCCCTGAGCTCTAGTCCTATATCTTCTGTACACCTCTGCTTGAGTGCCCTTTAGGTGTCTCAAATTCAATTTCTCCAAAACAAAACTCACTATCTTTTCTCTTAAATCGATCCCTCTCCACCTTTCCTATTTGCCTAGTATTACCATTCCTTCCATCAACTGTCTCTTATTTCTCCCTCACCTCCATATCCAATCAGCTGCCAAGTGTTGATTCTACTTCTTCAACATTTGTTCCTTTTTATTCTCCCATGACCATCTTAGTTCAGGCTAAGTTCACCTCTCATCTGGATTATTGCATTAGATTTCTAACTGGCCTCTCTATATCCAGTCTCTTCACTTTTCCAATCCGTACTCCACATATCTGTCAAATTGATTTTCCTAAAGCTCAAGTCTGACCTTGTTATTCTCCTGCTCAAAAAAGCTTCAATAGTTTGTATTTGTCTCTAGAAGAAGTTATAAATCACTCTATTATTTAAAGCTCCTTCAATCTGGCTCTAGCTTACTTTTCTATGCTTATTACATGTTATTCCCCCTCATACCCTCAAAGCTCCCTGGCCCACTGCTTTTCCCTCTATAGGTCATTCCATCTTTGCTTTTGGGGTTGCCCCAGGCCTGGAATGTTCTCCCTCCTCACCTCTGCTCTCAGAGCTCCTGCCTTGCTTCAAGGCTCCACTCAAGTGCCATCTCCTTCAAGAAATATTCCCTAATTCCCTCAATTGTTAGTGACTTCTTCCTACCCATGACCGTTCTATGTATTTTTATATATCCTATATATACCATGAAATTTTTTGTCATCATTTCCCAAACAACTGCTCTCTTGGACTTCATGATCTCCGGAAACTTATCATCCTGCAAGATAACATCAACTCTGAAATTTATACCTCCTTCCCCTGGGGCCCCTTCCTGCCTTTGATTGGGGAGGATGGAGGGTAGACATCAGAGTACTCCTAGATCATCCATTTACTGAGGGTGCCTAGAGGCAGTCTTGAAAGAAGGAACTGTCTTTTACCTTTCTTTGTATTCTCATCGTTTAGCACAGTGCCTGGCACATGGTGGGCATTTAATAAATGTTTATAGACAATTGACTATTGATTTCTTACAAGGTATGGTTCTTGGAGGAAGGGGCTGTTTCACTTTTATAATTTTATGCTCAGTCTAGCCTAGTGCATGGCACCAAGAAGTACTTAATAAATGCTTGTTAACCAGTTAATTCATTGATATTATCATATAGTAAAATGCTCATGGGAAAAATGGCAAATATATTTTAAAGAACCATGTGTAAGAAGGAATTATATTCTAAGTTGTCCCACACAGAAAAGACAGATTATACTTTTAATATGTTTATATAAGTAACACTACCATTATCAAGGAGAATCATAAGCAAATACTACTGAAAATAGCAGACTGAGTTTCTCAATTTGATGCTGGATATTATTGGACTATATAGCTATTTCCTATCTAAAGAGAATAAGTTAATGCTGACATCTTAGCTCATTGCATTATATTGTATCCTATTTCTATATCTATGTAATAGTTAATGAGTATTATCATACCCAAAGCTTAGGGTACCAGTAATGATAAAGTGCTGAGTCTTTATTTCTGAGATCTTTTAAAGGCAAATAGCAGTCTTCCAACCTGACCTTTCATTTCTAATAGGCTAAAGAAGATACCATGGAGTGTTTGTTTTTCCAGACTTAGGACATTTGTTTCTGGGGTTCTTGAAGCCACAGGAGAAGACTGCTGACTGTTTGGGCCAAAGTGGTATCATCACCATCAATATTCTAATTATATTTATCTCCATCTATTCTGAAAGAGGAAATAAAATCTGTGATTATCTGTTAGCAGCCTGTGCTCCTTTGTCAGACTTCTCTCACCAAATAACTACTCTTTCTCACTTACCAAGTCAAGCACCATTGCATGCACCTACTGGTTTTGAGTGTAGGGAAAGGGTAAGGAGATAGAGATGGAATTTTCTAGATCTCTGTGCATATGCTATATTTACATAATTTATTTCCCCCACTAAGTGTTTTAGCTTTGAACAATAAATCAAGATCAATCATGTAAGCATCTCAGTTTTACTCCACTATCATTTTTTGGCAATCTTCATTACTCTTTAATGCTTATTCCCACAGAATATTAGAACTAGAAGGGATTTGGTCCATGTTTAGGGAAACACCTAAGTTGACAGAGCTGGAATTTGTATCCAGGTCTTTAGATTCCATATCCTATGTTTGTGTACTACCATATAGAATCCCATTTAGTATAGAACTGTTGCTCACTCAGAGTTATACTGTGATCAGTGGTAAAAGTAACTGAAACCTAACCCTAACTTTTTTTTTAATGTTAAAGCATAAGACTTGTTTAATCAAAGATGCCATTTGTGAAATATAGTTGGGGAGTAAGAGATTGAAGGGATAAGGCTAGGAACTGGACTGCTTATTGCATTGATGCAGAAACTTTCCCAGGTGAAGAAAATTTCTTCTAATGCAGGTTGGCATTTTTTTTTCTGCAACTTATAATCTTAGAGAGTTGCACAGAGCACTGAGAGGTTAAATACAGCCGATATGTGTCAGAGGTAGGATTTGAACTCGTCTTCCTCTCTTTAATGACATCTTTCTATTCAGTAACTCACATTGCCTCTAAGAGGGTGAGCAGTGATTCGAAATTTATGTATGTATATGTGTGTATACACGTCTATGCTTGTTGTTACTGTTTAGTGCTTTTCAGTAGTGTCTGAATCTTTGTGACCCCTTTTTGAGGTTTCCTTGGCAAAGATCCTGGAAGGATTTACCATTTCCTTCTCCAGCTCATTTTACAGATGAAGTAACTGAAGTAAGCAGGGTTAAGTGACTTTTCCAGGGTCACACAACTAGCAAATGTCTGAGGCCAGATTTGAACTGAGGAAGATGAGTCTTCTTAACTCCAGGCCCAGCACTTTGTTCACTGTGCCACCCAGCTGCACATACACATATATACATGTACATATGTATATAGGTAGACATGTATATATGTGTAAATGTGTGTATATGAATATATACATATGTATGTATGTATGCATGTGTACAGGTATGTATGTATGTATGTATGTAAATATATACGCATGTACATATATTAAGAATTTTCATTTCTGATTTGGAATCAAAGCAATTTTCATCCAAGGGAAGAAGCAATTCTGTAGCCTCAGGTCATTGTTAGGACTGAAGAGATACTAAAGTTATACTTCCTTCTACTTTGTCCTGAAATAAGGTAAGGAGGAGCAAGGTAAGCCACAGCTGGGATGGCAGTATGGAAATGTGCATACTGTTGAGTTCTATCTTCTTCCCACCTCAGCCTGTGTAACCAGCTGGATTCTCCAAGACGGAATCAGAGAGATGGAAGAGAGCTCTAATTTATCTACAGCATGCCCAAACAATCTTTCAGCTACTCCCTGAAGAACTTTAGCAAAATGAAACTTCCTCCAGAGGCAACGTCTTCTATGTTTGGAAAGCTCCATTACTTAGGAAATTTTTTCTAAAGCCAAACTTAACTCTACTTTTGTCTATTGTTCTTACTTTTAATGCTTGGAACTAAAAAGGAATCTAATCTCTCTTCAATGTGACAGCTTTGCAAATCCTTGAAGGATAAGCATCATATGACTTCAAAGTCTTCTCTTCTCTAGTTTAAACATCCTCAATTCTTAAGTTTCTCACATGCTTTGGTCTCCATTATCCTAACAATTGTGAAATTAAAAATTGATATCCCACTTTATATTGTATTATTTATTAGTTGAGAATTGTATGTAATCACTGGAACCAATAATTTAGATTTGACTGTACAGGCTTTAGTAGTAGAGCTTGTAAGAGTTTAATTTCCCTATTCTTCTGGACTACAGCCTGGCCTCAAACTTAATTCACCCAAGAAAGGAGGATGGGTCAAAGGGAGGATAAATCAACCAGATGTTTTGCTTAGCACTGGACTACTCTGGTGTAAGGGGTGCCTGATATGAAACTTTCCAAAGGATGTTGTTCATTTCTGTGTTTTCCCCATTGACATGGGTCCTGAAGAGGCACTCTTGTGAGTTAGGTCAATGTAAGCCCATCCTTTATCTATGCTATAGACCAATTACAGTTTTACTTTAGTTTTCATTATAGAACTATTTTTTCAGAAGCCAAATATATTATTATGAAAATATTTTAAAAATTAATCTATTTATTTTTAGTTTTCAACATTCACTTCCACAAGATTTTGAGTTCCAAATTTTCTTCATCTCTCCCCTTCCCCCACCCCAAGACAGTGTGCATTCTGAATACCCTTTCCCTCAATCTGCTGTCCCTTCTATCACCCACCCCCCTTCTCTTATCCCCTTCCCTTTCAATTTTCCTGTAGGGCAGGATGGATTTTTATACCCCATTGCCTGTGTATCTTATTTCCCAGTTGCATGTAAAAACAATCTTTAACATTTGTTTTTAAAACTGGGTTCCAAATTCTCTCTCTTCCTCCCTCCCCACCCACCCTCATTGAGAAGGCAAGCAACTTGATATAGGTTATATGTGTGTAGTCATGCACAACACTTCCATAATAGTCATGTGAAAAACTAACTATATTTCCCATCATCCTTTCCCACTCCCTGTTTATTTTATTTTCTCCTTTGACCCTGTCCCTCCTCAATAGAGTTTGCTTCTGATTACCCCCTCCCCCAATCTTCTCTCTCTTCTACCATCCCCCTTTCTCTTATCCCCTCCCCCGCCATTTTCCTGTAGGGTAAGATAGATTTGCATACCCAATTGAGTGTGTATGTTATTTCCTCTTTAAGCCAAATCCAATGAGAGTAAGATTCACTCATTTCCTCTCACCTTCCCCCACTTGCCCTCTACTGTAAAAGCTTTTTCTTATCTGTTTTATGTGAGATAATTTACCCCATTCTACCTCTTCCTTTCTCCTTCTCCTAGTATAATCCTCTCTCACCCCTTGCTTTTATTTTTTAGATATGATCCCTTCATCTTCAACTCACCCTGTGCCATCTATCTATCTATCTATCTATCTATCTATCTATCTATCTATCTATCTATCTATCTATCTAT